>NC_089846.1:30987304-31297304 GCF_035609145.1 Eleutherodactylus coqui
GTGCATTTTCCGTCGACTTCGATGTATAAGTTATTGCAAATTTGCGGCAATTTGCAAAATGCCGCTATTTGCATTGCCTGCATTTAACCATTTCTAGCGAGGTGCTTGTTAGTTTGAAAGTTTTTTTCTGAATTAATGCAACATAAATGCGACCTTTGCAAATGAAGCATAAGGAAGGATATGAGTATATATATAGCTGTAAATTGACGGCTCCTCTCTATTAGAGTTCATCTTGAGCAGGTTGCAAATTCCCCATCAAATTTTATTTTCTGTTTGGCCACTATCAGGTTTCTCCAAAGTGTCGGAGTCATGTAGTAACCCAAACATTGCCTATCATAATGAGAGAGAGGGGTGGTGGGGTGTGAGAGTCTCTTCAATGTGCTCTCCATGCTTGTCAGTAGAATTTAGAGGCTCTTTGTGTAGTGGGGTGCACACAGCTACTTCAATCACTCAGACATAATAAGTCTCTGCTAGAAGTCTGCATAGACACAAAGAGAAACATCTATTGCTTTGCATCAGTCTTTGTCATGCAGCTCCCATACAGGCCTATAGTCATTCCTAGCAACCATATTTATATCCTACCTACAGCATGAAAGTCCTTCTCCCTGGTAACCTGCACTCAGTGGTATAACATCACATGCTGCTGGCTACAAGTATGCTTGGGGTAACAACGGCTGGGGGATTCGTATTACTATTTTTCTTGAATCATCTAAAATGTAACAATTAATATGATTACTTTTTTTTGGATTGGAGAGAATTATGTGCTAAATTGGAAAAATTAGCAGGGTAATATGCATTTGGAGGTTGGTCATAGCAGAGAAATGAAATGTGCTAATCATATGCATCCTTCTAAATAAAAAAAAATTTATCAAAATATTTTTATATTTTTGTATATTTTTTTTTTTACATTTTTTAAATATTTTTTTCCATTGTAAAGAGTTATTATTTTGTGAATCTCTTTTAGTCCCTTTGATCATAGAGAGTAATTATATACTAAGTAAGAAATGTGACAAAATGCATGTTTCTATAGATTAAATGTAAGTCCATCAGGAAAAAATTGATATAAATCGATATGCAGTGATATTATGACTATTTTGTACAATGTATATTACTTTATTTATATCATATTTTATTATATTATATTTTATTACATTGTTTTAAATAATTTCACAGCAGCAAAGCCATCTTTTATCAGTGGGTTTGCCTCATTTATGCATTGTGATAGCACTCTGATTGAGGTTAGTTTCTGCAATATGGATCCATATTATGGGCATGTTTCAAAAGACATTATGTCCGTATGTCATTAATTTTTAAGCCGTATTTGCCTTCATATTTTTATTATTTCCTATTGGGCAAATACTGATCTGTATTTGCCCAATAGAAAAGAAGGCAAATTCAGAGGTAAATATAAATGCGTGTCGTGGTTTTGAAAAATACAGCCATGTGATCAGCCCTATAGCTTTATATTGGCTCCGTATTATGGTCCCTTCAACACGGACCTATTACAGAGCAAAAATATGCTCGACTAAAAGCCGCCTTATTTACCTGCAGTACTACGTAAAATACATAATGCAAATAAATATACTGTGAATTGTGGCCCAAACATAGGTCTGCTACACTTAGTCTGCTAAGTCTTTGTAATACTATATTATATCATTGCCATTCACCCTCTTGTTAGCTGTTTAGCTGTAAGTATACATTTCAAATCTGGCTGGCATGAGATGGGTTAAGCGTTGTCGCCCGTTTAGGACAAGTGGGACCCTGTTGAGGTATTCATGCTTACTGGCAATTAAGAGAGATATCTCCTTGTAAAGTATTGTTGTATCACAGCACCTGGTGTGACTGGACATGGGGACCTGCTGTGGGGCTGTCACCATGAACCATCATTACCAGGCCTTAATGGCAAGATATATGGGAAGAAGCCTTAAATCTCATTCTCTGAAGTTTATTGAAGATATTTCTTTCTAATTCAGATGGAAGACTTGTTGCTTCCCTTGATGTGGACCACTGTATTTCGTACAATTTGGGGTCTCATAGAGGGACAGGGTCAATCTTTGCATTGCATTTGTCTTACTACTCTGGTCATCTCCTATTGTAGTTTTCCATATTTCCTTGGTGATAGGAGACCATTATCTATCTATCTATCTATCTATCTATCTATCTATCTATCTATCTATCTATCTATCTCCTATCTATCTATCTATCTATCCCATATCTATCTATCTATCTATCTATCTATCTATCTATCTATCTATCTATCTATCTATCTATCTCCTATCTATCTATCTATCCCATATCTATCTATCTATCTATCTATCTATCTATCTATCTATCTATCTATCTATCTATCTCCTATCTATCTATCTATCTATCTATCTATCTATCTATCTATCTATCTATCTATCTATCTCCTATCTATCTATCTATCTATCTATCTATCTATCTATCTATCTATCTATCTATCTATCTATCTCCTATCTATCTATCCATTTATCTATCCATCTATCTACCTGTCTATCGAATATCTTACAGACCTGTTTAAAGCTGATAGACTTATGCCTTAATTTTCTGCATTCACTTACTATTATTGCTTTTTTTATTACTATTCTCTTACATAGCTGCATTACCTGGCATGACACTCTACGCTGTAAAACAAGAACTTACATGTGATTCATTTACAAAAACACATACCTAAAACCAATGTGGCACACAACTAATACTCTACCAGGGTAAACTAGATATATCACACGAGTGAGCCCTGCCCATTCAAGTTTATAGCCTATAAGGAATACCTAAAGTGCATACAGTTGTAGATATACAAATTGTTTTCTTCACTTTGCAGAGGTACATTCCCAAAAACACATAAGCGAATCATTTCATTTATTTTCAACTACATTTTAGGTCTTTAGGGCTTATTCACACATCAGTATTTTTCATCAGTAAGCCAAAAGCAGGAGTGGGTCCAAAATATGGAAGAAATACAAATCTTTGTCTCTATAGGTTCCACTCCTGGTTTTGGCTTACAAAACAATGATGAAAAATACTGATGTGTGAATAAGCCCTTAAATGTAATAATAATCTAATTAATCAGAATAATCAGAATTATCCATCCACTTCACCCATAAGTATATACAGACGCACATGCATAGACATACTCTTACATATATACTAGACACACACAGACACATTTAGCTACATATGCAGAAACATATACATATATACACATATACCTTACATACATAGGGAACACATACATTCCATACTTACACAATGGAACATAGACCTTACATTCACAATTGAATGCATGCCTTACACACACTGAGAAGCCCAGCCAAAATATACATACATCATGCGTAGTACAGTTGTGCAGACATTATTCTGCTCCCATTGATAGTAATGATAAAGACATTCTAGACTCAGCCAATTTTTTATATCAATCTGTATCAGTGGTTGAGAAATTATGTAGGCAGTAATAAAAATAATCAGACTCCAGGCTGCGGAATCTGTATGTAATTCCAAATACAAGATGACTTGCAGCTTGAGAAGTACCCTGCTCCACCACATCTCCTCTTCTACAGCACTCCCAGCCTTCTTCATTAAAAATTCCTTAATTTCCTATACTATTTGTCGTACGGTCGGTCGCAGCAATATCTCGCTGTTCCTTAGGAAGTGGAAGAATTCTCCTACTTTAAGGTTCACTTATATTTGTATAAACCCATGAATCCCTGGGATATCGAAACACAAATTTGGCCTCTGCAGTAACAATATAGTGAAATGTATATCTAGAAATGACTAGTTCTAATTGTTAGGTAATATGTAACAATTAGCTTTAGGACAGTAAATAAAT
Organism: Eleutherodactylus coqui; assembly: GCF_035609145.1. NCBI lineage: Eukaryota > Metazoa > Chordata > Amphibia > Anura > Eleutherodactylidae > Eleutherodactylus > Eleutherodactylus coqui. Next base: position 30,991,152 of record NC_089846.1, read on the forward strand.
AATTCATAGATACAACATAATAAAATAATAAATAAATACAAATAGATGACAGATATATATATAAAAAAAACACCTAAAGGGTTAATCTCACTGGTTCGTACATTTTATTAATCACAGTGCTAAATACAACACTATTAAACTATAGTTAAAAAAAGCTTCTATTTTTATGATATTCTTTTCTTTTTTTCGCCTTGTTTTTAAGGAATACTTGCAAAATTCCTTAATATCCTGCCACAAGCTTTAAAACTGCATGATTGTTTCATGCTGACTGGGGCTAGGTACAAAAGAGGGGATTCGGTCCAAAAATGAGTAATAAGAAAAGCTTACAATTAAGAATAAAAGACGAGAAAATACATAAAAAACAACATAAAAGCCAGTATTTGTTTTATGATATCATTTTTAATCTATTAGTAAAATTATAAGATGGTGTCCCAAGTCGTGTTTTCCTCCTCCCAGTTCTGTCCCATATCCAGCTCTGGGCTATGTAGTGTAGCAAGTGGAGTCTGGTCTTGGGTAGGGTTGCTATAAAAAAAAAAATGAAAAAATGGGAGACTTTTCTGCATGTGATTAACTTTAGGACAAGATGCATTTTTTTTGCGGTGACATATGTCTGTTATTACGTATGTATCCTATACACTCCATACGTGCCTAATGCGACCCAACATTTAGATTTCGGAGGTAAACTGTAGAGTTTACCATGAAATTAAAACATTGTTTACAATGAAATATTTATGTAGTGTCAAATACTTTTCTTAAGACTCGGTACTCGTTTAGCTTTGACCATAATCGCTCACCAGAGAGATGCTGGCGGATGACCTTGACGCATTTTCAACACATTTTTTCGGGGGGCGCATATTTTCAAATGAAGTTGATCCGATCCATCTGTACACTGAGCTCGGCAATCGTGCGTGCGCCAAAAATCTGTCTTCAAATGTTTTCTGAGAAGGTGCGGCATGAGAAAATGCAGGTTTAATACACAGACACACAGAGAAGTCATTTTTCCTTGCATCAATTTAGCGCTAAAATCCCTTTTTTGTGGTTCCCAATACACGGTCCTCACTCGGATGAAGTATTTCGAACAAAGTATTTCGGTGCTCAAACTGTTTTTTTATTTAATGTTTTATTTTTATTTTTTTTTCTAATTTTTGGATTTTTATTTTAATCTTCAAATGAAATTTCCTTATTGGACCTGAAGCCAACATTAAAAATAATATGGCCATGATATTTTATTCAGAATTACAAAATGTGGGGAAAAAAAGAAAAATAGAAATTATTTAATTTTTTTAAAAAATAATTAAAAATATAGATGCAAATATATATATTTTTTTTAAATATTATTTTTTGTATTATTTAATGTGCGGTAATGCTTTCTACTAGATAAATGAGTGGAAGGCAGTAAAATATTTAATGAGTGTCTATAATCTTCGTCTAACCTGTTGTAAACTGGAGATACATTGTTTAATCTGGAGATTTATTCTTCTGCGGTTTTTAAATGAACGGCTATGATGGAAAAGACAATGGAGAACAACAGTAATTACCTGAAATATTAAAAATGATGAAGGCCGCTATTAGGACGGGATAATCAGTGTCAGTTTAATAACAGTGTGGGCCTGCCTTGCCGCATAGACGTTATCAATAAAAAGACCACATGGACTATTAACCCTTACCACACCCACACATTCTATTCTGCACGAACACTAAACTTTTTGTTTGAAATAGCTTCCAGCATAGAAAGCATATGCATTAAAAACACCCAACGCAAGCCACATGCACTATACATATAAACACATAACACATAATAGCCCTCCTATATTAGGTCAGCCTTAGAAGTCAACAAATACCCTACCTCTACATTACCCTAATAGTTTACATGACCACTACTTAGAAAATGAAATGGTTCATTTATAGTTGGAACACCTGTCAGTGACTCATAGGATGAGGGTACAAGATTCCAACAGCCATAATAAGGCCACAGATGCAGTTCTGGTAGGCCTCATGTGGTCCTAATGTTTCATGCTAAACATCATGAAAAATATGTGAAAAAACAACAAAAAATAATAAAAAAGTATAGAAGAAAATATACGTAGCCATGTTACTGATAAAGCACAATTGCCTACTATGTGGAAGATCTGACTGCTTCAATACATACTGCAAAATAGAGTGACATATATTTAGAGAAATCGTACTAGTAAGCAAGATGCAAAGGTTGGGTGGCAAGTAAGCTACCTACACATAACACATATATAGGTAACCCATTACTTTTACTAGTAGTAGCGATATGACTACTGGTACTACTACTACTACTGAAAATAATTTGAACATATAGCCAAGTACCATCTTATTACTAGTACTATCTTATTACTAGTACCATCTTATCACTAGTACTATCTTATTACTAGTACTATCTTATTACTAGTACCATCTTATCACTAGTACTATCTTATAACTAGTACTGTCTTATTACTAGTACCATTTTATAACTAGTACCGTTTTATTACTAGTACCATCTTATAACTAGTACCGTCTTATTACTAGTACCATCTTATATCTAGTACTGTCTTATTACTAGCTGTATTGTAAAGGGTAGAATATTCGAAGTAGTTAGGCTTCCGATACACATTCGATAGCTGTCTTCGGCTGACATCTTTCTTTCCCAACACCGCCATACAGATGCCTGCTTAGCAGTGAGCATGCATGTGTTCTAAATGTACAGAGGGGAGAAAGTCACTACCAGTGAGTTATCGCCTGAGAATAAAAGGATTGAGCAGTTGAAACCCAACTGCCCAATTCTTGTCTCCATCTTGGGAATAGAGTTGGGAAGCCCCCATACACCTTAGATGATTGGCTGGTCCCATTGAAATCAATGAGTTCTGCCAATCTGTATCTAATGTATCACCCTTAAGGCCCCCATACAAATTATACTTTAGTCAGCTGAACCTGATGATTTGGGTGGGATGGCTGTTGAATGTTTTTGGTAGTCTTTCAACGTTCCCCCGACTGATGATGTCAGAGAAAGAAGGATCAAGTGCTTTAAATTTTAACGGCCTAACATTTTATTCCCCCTGGAGATAAGCTGCCACCAGAGTGTTCTGGTTGTGGCTTTATCCACAAAACACTTTGCAGAACCGAGTGAATTGGGGCAAGTAGCTGTCGGCTGAACATTCGTTCGGTCAACAGCTATTGGCACCTTTACAGTGGACAAGATTAGAGTATGTCCATTAAGTCTATCAGTAATGTTGAAACCACAACTATACACTTTTGCAGAAAATTCTAGTTTTATAGGCACAGCATTTATTGTGACGAACAGAATTGATAATAGCTAAAAAGGATAAATAAGAGGAAATAAATTCCACAATTATATAGGTTTTCAATAACCTGTAGGCCTCCGACACACTGGTGTATTTGGATCTGTGTGCTATAATGTTAATGCATTGCCAGTGCACAGACCTATTATAGCCTATGGGGCTATGCACATTGTGGGCCAATGGTCTGCATGAAAAAACTCATCAAATATCCTATGACATTTCATCTCCATGAAAATGCATGTCAATGGGCAGGCCGTCCATATAGCAGACAGCACACGGACAGGTGTCCATGAGGTGTCCAATGCAAGTTGCTCCTGAGTCTCTCGAGTGCAACTCAGACACAGAGCAACTGTGTTGGTGGCCTTAGTGACCAAACTCCTACATGTTTTATAATACAAAGCAGATTGTTTTTAGACACTGCTGACATTAACTGACGGTTATCTTCTGTCTGTGGCCAGCTAAGACAGGTTGTTTGCTTTGGACATTCTCTTTTGTAAGACGGGCTTCATGGCCACAATGAGATCATTACAGGCTATTCCACTGCCAGAATCTCTAGCAACTAGCTGTAATCTGTAGGGAAAAAAAAGATAACAAGTGTTCTCTTTCTCTGCAGTGCCCCCACAGGGGAAATTAAGTATTACAGAGTGCTCATTGAGTCAATGAGCTACCCATTAAGTAAAATGAAAAAAGTTTGGTAGAGCCAGTAGAGCAAAATGTGATTGTTCTCAGCAAGAAAAACCAAGTAATCTTGTAGATATGATACCTTTCAATGGCTAACAAAAAGACATGATGTTATAGTGAGCTTTTGAACCTACTCAGGGTTATGCCTGAGGAAGAACCCTAAGTAGGTTCAAAAGCTCGCTGTAACATCAAGTATTTTTGTTGGCCATTAAAAGGTATCATATCTACAAGATTACTTGGTTTCTCTTGCTGAGAACAATCACGGTTTGAGCTACCCAAGTAATGCATGGACTGTTTAGGTCCTCCTCAGCAACAGATATTCTTTGTAGCAGGTCTTTGCCCATAAATGAAGGTCTTGAATAGATGCTTTACATGTATCTCAGCACAGGTGCCCAGTGTTGAAGTGGCAAGTAAAGCTAAAATAATCAGTTCAAGTGAGATTTTGGACCTTTTTGTCTTTTTAGGCAAGAAAACTTATCAGAACTGGTCATAAACAATAATTGTCAAGACGGTCACCTTGTTACTTGAGTACTATTGTTCCATGGATGGGAGAGGGGGGCAATGCAAAAAATAATAACACTGGCCAAAGTATATGTCAGTCTATAGAAACAGGGGAGATGAGCGGCTGTCAAAAATCCTTGATGCTGCTTATCTCAGGGAAAAGAATAGATTGGAAGAAAACGGAGGATAAATCCGATGTACCCAATTCATGTGCCTTCTGGCATAGGCCACTGGGCAAGGGTCCAGCAGCCCGTATGTCTCATGTCTATTGGCAGAGTAACTACACAACCTTCAGCAATAACAGCCTCCGTAAACATTACCCTTCCTATCATTAGGTTGTCCAGGTAGTTGACTTATGTACAACTAATTCTCATTAAGCTCACAAATACAAACAGACTTATGCGCCTACTCACAGACAGACAGACGCTCATAAGGAGATGCACACAGACACACATTGTCTTACAGCTGGCGTCAAGAGGTGACATAAATATTAGAAGTGGTTAATTGTCTCTCCCGTGGTTTAACCCTTTCGCATCCGAAATACCATAACAAACACTCAGGGCGATTTTCTCATGGCTTCATGGCTGGTTGCTGCATGTAAAGGAACTGAGGATCCTTTACTTCATTAGTTGAGACATCACTTCGCAAAAGTGACAACTGTACTGTCTCTTGTCACCGGGGTCCTATGAGGAAGTAAGCCAGTTAAAGATGCCATCGATATTAGATCACTGGGGGCCTCACATGGGAAAGCTTGCCATTCATTTCATTGTATTTCCATTTTGCATTAGGTTTTAGTATTTGCAGTAATTAGAATCTGTGCTGCAAATACAGGTAGGAGGGTCATTGCCAACGGGTGTTGTGCTTGGGGTATCAGTGCTTTGGCTTTCCATCAAGGATGTCGCTTGATACTTGACCTGCGATGCAATGTTGGGTCCACTTATAAGTGGTCTGCAGGAAAGCCTATGAGACGTAAAAGTCACATTGTTGGAGATCAAGCAACCGGGACCCAACCAATCCCAACCACAAACTGATCCAGGATAGTGGAACATCTGACCATACATACTACCAATCTGCCTATATGTTTAAAATAGAATGAGTCCAAAGAGGAGTTACAGAAATGATGGAAGGTCTCAAGTATAAAAAGAATTTAATAGAGATGAGCGAACATACTCGCTAAGGACAATTACTCGATCGAGCATTGTCCTTAGCGAGTATCTCCCCGCTCGGCAGAGAAGGTTTGGCTGCCGGCGCGGGTGACAGGTGAGTTGCGGCAGTGAGCAGGTGGGAGCAGGAGGGAGGGAGAGAGGGAGAGAGAGATCTCCTCTCCGTTCCTCTCCGCTCTCCCCCGCCACTCCCCGCCCGCCGCCGGCAGCCGAATCTTTTCTTCCGAGCAGGCAGGTACTCGCTAAGGACAATGCTCGATCGAGTAATTGCCCTTAGCGAGTATGCTCGCTCATCTCTAGAATTTAACCTTTTAACTTTTTTACAAGCCATTTTTCAGGGTTTTTGTATTTTTTCATCCCTGTGTTCAAAGAGCCATAACTTTTTGACTTTTCTATCAACGTAGTTGTATGATGGCTTGTTTTTTGCAAGATGAGTTGCATTTTTAATGGTCTCATTTATTACATTTTATAATGAACTTGCAAACTTTAAAAAACATTTAATGCAATAAAATGAAAAGAAAAAAAACCACAAATGCACCATTTTTCATTGGGGTGCGGGGGTGGAGGTTGAGGTTGGTTTTGTAGTGTTCATGATGCAGTAAAGATGACATGTTAACTTCGTTCTATGGGTCGGTAACATTCTGATGATGTGTTTAGACATAGTTTTTTTCTTTCCTTATGTGAAAAAATTAAGAACTTTTTTGTTAAATAAAATATTGTGAGCCCCATAATGTTTTTATTTTCCTGTTGATGGAATTGTGAGAGAGCTGATTTTTTTGCGGTGTTAAATGTAGTTTTTCATTGATGCCCTTTTTGGCTACATATGACTTTTTATTGGCCGATGCGCCTGTGTCACTAAGCCCTGAGATACATAATGTGACACTAGGATGGTCCAGGGTTTTGAAGATGCAATAATAACAATTATGTTTTTTTTTATTGTTTAGATTGTTTTGGGGGAAAAATATGTTGCTTTTTTAACATTCGTAATGTTATTTAAATTTTTTAAATGTTTTTGCTTATTTTTGTAGTCCCTGTAGGGAATTTGAACTTGTAATTGCTTGATTGCGTCTACAATAATGCAATATTTCAGTATTGCAGTACATTATATTTTTAACGTTTGCATATTAAAGGGGTAGTCTAGGCTCTTATCAACTGATGACCTATCCTCTAGAATGAGTCCAAAGAGGAGTTACAGAAATGATGGAAGGTCTCAAGTATAAAAAGAATTTAATAGAGATGAGCGAACATACTCCTCTGGATAGGCCATCAGTAGTTGATTGGCAAGGGTAGTTGTAATCAGCAGGCAGGGGAGCCAGTGGGAGCACTAGCTTCACTCCAATTAAATTCAATGGGAGCGCTGTGCTGCTATTCCACTTCCTACTCCAGTTACCGACATCCTGCCCTGGACAGAAAATAGAATAGCAGTGCTGTGCCCCCATTGATTTCAATGGGAGTGAAGCTGGAACCCCCACTTCTCCCCTGTCCACTGACAAATACATGCTTGGCTGCCAGACCATCACTGATCTGACATTAAAGGGGTTGTCCAGTTGTAAACTATTATTAGCCTATCCTCAGGTTAGGCCATCAGTGGTAGATCGTCAGGGATCTACCAGACAGGACCCCCACTGATCAGCTATTCGTTAGGCTGGTGTGCTTTGTGCACTGAGCTGATTTCTGCACGAAGCAGACTGGTCCATGCTTACTGGAGTGGCCAGACTTGGTATTACACGTAAAGTTCCCATTCACTTCAGTGGCAACTTTGCCTGCAATACTAAACCTGGCCACTGCAGTAGGAATGGATCTGTCTGCTTCCTGCAGAAATCAACTCAGAGCACAAGCACATTGGCTTGGTAAACAACTGATCAGCAGAAGTCCCGGGCAGCAGAACATTCACTTGTTCAATCATCGGGACCTACAAACTTCTATGCATTGACTGAGTGCATCTTTTGTGCAGCCAAAAAAAATCATCATTGTCAGCAGCAAATCCTCCTCTATGAATGAGGGATCTCCTGCCAACAATAACTAAACTGTACGGGGACGAACAATAGTATGTACAATCATTTGTCCACCATACATTTTGAACTGGCCTTATTGATCAATGCTCCTTACAGACTGAGCCATATAAAGGATCCTTAAGATCCATTTACATACAACCCATTATTGCTCAAAATTTGTTCAAATGATGACTTTTGAGTGATAATCCTTGCATGTGAATGCTACCATTGTTTACTTTTCTGCCGGACGATGACTTTTAGTTGAAGGTAAAGACCATCATTCGGCCAGCCAGCTGATAGCAGGGACCGCACACTGTGATTCCCCACAGTAGCGCTGATAACATTGTTTTCAGCTGCTGTCCTGCTGGAGCTGTATGCAGATAACAGACCACCCGCTGCTATCTGCATACAACAAAGGGAGGCTCCTTTGCGGGCAAATGAAGCTACTAAGCTCCTAATGGGTATTGGTGCCCATTAGTAATTTATGCAAAAGGAACACTCAAAACTGTCATGCAAGCTATCTTTTGAACGAATTTTGAGCGATCATCTTTGCGTGTAAATGGGACTTTAGACCTGGAGGACACCTTTAAATATGTCATGTAATTGTAATAAAATATAAATGTAAGATTTAGCTGCCTTTATGCTTGATAAATGTCCTAGAGAGCACAATAGCTTTCTTGAGCTCCAGTGCCAGGAGGACTGCAGTACATTAGAGTAGCCTCTAGCTACGGTAGCGCTCAGACCTCTTGATGTTCTCCAAATGAAAAAAAACTAAGTATACAGGAAGGAAAGGTGTTACACCTGAACCTCTAGGTAGGGAGGTGTCGGAGGGAAAGTGCTCAGTTATCTATTCATACCAGAGATTGCCTTGGGCTCCTGTCTCAACTCAAATACCACAATCAATGATATATGTCCCTTCATTCTTGTGTTCCTCTATCTGCAGTTACCTCAAAAGTCTTAAAAAGGGCACAATAGATCCTATGCATAAATGTCCCGCGAAAGATACTGTATCTACTTCTATTTCTTACATATTTCATAGATGACATCATCAACAGTAGTGATTAGTGATTAGCAAACATATTATTATGGGCCACTAGTATTGAAGAATGTACTAAACTTTTGGAATCATTATGTAATTATGGAGAACTTGGAAGTCTTAAAGGGATTTCTTTATATAAAGCCATCTTTAAGATCGGTGGGTGCATTTGCACCAACAACCCCCCCCCCCGAGCACCTGTTGAAGGACTGAAATGAAACGAGTGCTGTTTGATGATGTCATCATATAACATTTCATCACCTCAAGTCTTCACTGCGCACCCTAAGGCAGTCTGCGGCACAAAGAGGAGATCACATGTCAGTGTTTCATCACCCCAAGCAGGAAAGGGTTTGTCCAGGACAGGATAAAAGGTTCTGCTGATTTTCCAGAAATAGCGCCATGTCTGTCCATGGGTTGTGTTTGCATTGCAGTTCAGCTTCATTCACTTGAATGAGGATGAAATGCAGTACCAGACGTAACCCATGTACAGATGTGGCGCTGGAAAAGCTGCATTCCCTTTGATCTAGTCCAAGATGAGCCCCTTTAAAGTAAACTGGTCACAAAGTTCATAGTGCTCAAACCACAGGCCTATACACAAGGAGGGAGAAGAAGTGTCAGCCTTGATGTAGGTGGGGAGAGCCTGGCGCTACCTACCCCTTCACAACTCAAACTGTCCGAGAGCTGAGCTCCAAGTCAAACTTCTAAGTATGCACTTTACTGAAATGCAGTAGTATTTCAGAATAAACCATATATGGGCCAAATGGGCTTATCTGTCCCGGGTTCAAGCGGCCCGTGGTTTGGGTGCCATGAACCTGGTGACAGATTCTCTTTAAATAGTTATGATGGTGTCACATGAGAGTTAGGGCACTTCTAACTAGATAAGAAGATATTTCAATTGCACACCTGCCCTAAAGAGGTGTATAGCGGGTTCACATGCACCCATTGGCTAACCATGTTTAGGGTCTCTTAGATATCCTAGTTTAAAGGGGTCTGTCTTAGTGAAGCTATAATGGTTCTACACTTCAATAAATATTCCTTACTAGATTCCATAATCTGCAACATGGTGATCACAAAAGGACAGCAGGGGCTAAATAAAAAATGGACCTCTTCTTAGTGCTACCCAGGACTTGCGTCCTCTGACCTCCCATTCTTTGAAATAACACTTTATGGGATATATGGTGTTAAAAGCACTCTATCTAGGCAGAAGAGAGGCCTCCTGCAAAATCACTAATTTCTATGCCAATGGCATGACTGTCCATGACTTTAGAGGATTTTCCTAGTTCTGCCCATGGGTTAATTCCGATGACACACCTTCTCTGAGATAACTTTGGGGGTGATGTATGTTAAAAAGAGGAAGGGCCTGCTGCCGAATCGCCAATTTCTATGACAATGGCATAACTATCCCTGGCTATGACAGATATGTAATGGTCTGCACAGGCTTCACATATGTGTCATCACTTTAACTTGGAATAGCTGGACATACATGCCCAATCTATTTGGGTGCTGAAAGAGTTAAATGGACAATTGAACATAAACCAAATAGTCCGGCTTGTTTTGCTGTACTTTAACTTCCAGAATCTGGCTCAGCTTTGTAATGGCAGCGTATGGTAGAGGCTTAGCACGGATGTGAAGAGGCGTTTTTAAAAAGAGTTCATAGGATGTTCCCACATAGCGGAAAATAGTGTGAATTGTTTGTAATGGCATCAAAACAGCAGCGAAAACGCCACGGATTCTGACTTTTTGATGCAGACCTGCAATAAATTTTACATCTTCCATTAAAATGATGAAATTTGATGCAAATACGCATCAAAAAACATGTTAAAATTGGCACCGATGGCGTGGATTTAATGTGTATTTGGCACAGTTTTGATGCCGATTTTGGCACGCACTGTCCATTGGAGACAATTTGCACCATTTCCCACTACATGTGTACCCTTTGGGTCCTTTTACCTGGAGTATTAATCGCTGGAACGAGCGAACGAGCGAATGAGTCGTTTTATTTTAAACAATGTCTGTTTATACGCGCCGATAATCATTTACATTTTTTGATTGTTTTTCATCATGGCCCTTTTAAGTCCATAATTGGTCCGTCCAGGAAGTCTAAAAATGTCTGGGAAGGGTTTGTGAGCGACTAAACAATCACGTTTTACATGGAACGACTGGCAAAGTACAATGATTTGTACGTCTGCGTAAAACAAATGATAATCGATAAGTGAACACATTATCATTTAACCCTTTCCAATCCAATTTGTATCCTAGTGTTCCTAAGGGGCTTACTCTTCATCTGCCGTTATACAACGGCGCTATATGCTAGCTAAAGCCAGTACTGCATGAGGTGACATGTTGGATAGGGTCCGACAGCAGAGAGACTGGCAATATACAGTAAGAGAACCTAGACGGACGTCTTCCAACATCGAAGCTGTACAGCCTTAAATCATAGTGTCTTCAGATGTCAGACAGTGGATTGGAAAGGGTTAATTGTTGGCCATGTTCATACTAAATTATCATTGATTTTCACGCGATTCAGAGTTTGGGACACGGAGAAGCTGACCTAAGTTCCTGCGACTTAGCCTTCATTGTGGTGCAAACCCTAAAGACTGCTGTGCCGTCCATCAAGGCCAACCAGACCAGCCAATCAGATCAGAAGTAAGCGGACTATGGCATTTGCCGTACACTGCTGCCACCAACTCTACACCTCCTGTAGTGTGGTGCTGTTGCTGTATTTACTTTTCTAAGTTCCTCAAGTATCACCATGTGGACCTATAAGTATGCTTCACCGCCAAACCCCTTTATATCCCGTGGCAGCATTGGTGACCAATGTGCCTTCAGTAAACCTGATCTTTCAGCCAAGCGAGCAACCACTCCTGTCTTCCCTGACCCTTCAAGTGAGCCTGGTGTGGGCTAATAGATATACCACTAACACCCATAATGACCCAAAACGGACACTACATATACATACATAGTAGCATAGTATAGCCATAGTCTGTATCATATTACCTTTTCCATGGGCTCTATAGTAGCTTTTTAAAATGCTACAGCGTTGCGGAAAGCCTCCCGCATCTTATGTAAGCTGTTCTAGGGATTCTTCGGTCAGGCCGACTGTGTAATGCATTCACCAGCTCTTCTTCTGGCAGAGTCCCACATGCTTCCCCTTTAACCTATTTCTATAAGACAGCCAGAGGCAATTCCCTTTGTTGATGACGCACTGATAATCCCATAATTACAGCTACTATTAATGACGGTGTGGATTTAGATACTCATACTTACATAAAGTTTCTTTGTAGCTGGTAAAGTTACACTACACTTTTCATGACTGTGTGGCAAAAACGAAAATCAGTGATAAAGTTCTGCTAAAAAGATATGTCCTACACATAGCTGTACTCAAGAGGTCTACACCTTTTGAATGGAAACAATATTTCAATTCAATGACTGCAAGCAGAGATCTCAAAGCATACCTGAGTTTCAACAAGTTTCTTAAAATACACCAGGTTCTCCTTACCTGCTCATTTGCTTCTGTTTGTACCATGTTTTATGTCTGTAAGTTTTGATTTTCAGGTGGTCTTTCCTGTTTTTCTGTTAGATTGCCGTTTGAAATCCACTTTCGTAATGCCTAACATTATGCCAGTAGTTTACTGTCCTGCACTTCTTTTCCCTGACTTCCCATGCTGTATTCTCTAATCCAATCAGCAAGGGGGCTGTATCTCAATGCCTGCCCCTCTACTCTCCTAGGATGATTTAGGTCTCCCGACCAAATAGTGAGTAAACCCAATATAATGTGTGTACACACAGAGAGATACGAACAAACACACCCACCCACAGTAGAGGCAGAGATTGTGAAGACTGTTATCACAGTGTCTTCAGATCTGTCAGCCTGAAGCCTCTAAGGCCTCATGTCCACGGGGAAAATCAGGCCCGCTCCGGATTCTCCATGGAGAATCCGTAGCGGGTCCCTCCTGCCCCGCGGACATGAGCGCTGAAAATGAGAATAAATAAGAATAAACTTACCTCCCGCCCACTCCGGATCTCCTTTTCGCCGCGGCGTCATCTTCTCTCCGTCGCGGACGGATCTTCTTTCCTCAGCTCGGCGGATGCGCAGGATGACGTCAGTGACGTGCCCTGCGCATGCGCTGGCCCGAAGAAAAAAGATCTGGCAGCGACGGAGAGAAGATGGCGCCGTGGCGAAGAGAAGAACCGGAGCGGGTGAGTAAATCCCGATTTTTGTCTCCCGCGGATCCGGACGGCTTCCATAGGCTTTAATAGAAGCCTGCGGGAGCCGTCCCCGCGGGAGACCAGCACGAAAATGGAGCATGGTCCAGATTTTTTCATGCTCCATTTTTAAAAAAATCACTTTTATTGACCATCCGCAGGTATTTATCTACCCGCGGGTGGTCAATGCATCCCTATGGGATGCGGATCCGCGGGCAGAAGAAGAGTTAAAATCCACTGCGGATTTTAATTCTTCTTTTGCCCGTGGACATGAGGCCTAAGTGCATGTGAGACAGCTGTGAAGATAGCTCCTTCCCCCATGCCAAGGGAACATCCCTGTGTCCTTGTTATTATAGAAGCTCTGTACTTACTGACAAACAGTGGATTGGAAAGAAGCTGGAAAGGAGACCCCTAGTGGCAGCCATTTTAAACATGATTTACAGTGGTAAAGCAACAACATTTTTAATGCAAGTATATTGCATAATTTATGAGACTAACACAAGCTAGTAGATGAGCAGAAGTTGTCTGAAAAGTTAGTGCCCCTTTAGAAAAAATGCTATACATCATATACAGTATTAGAAAATTGTGTAACTACTGGAGTGGAATTCACAGCTCGAAAATTGCAGTTTCCAAGTAGATATCTTCAGCAAAATTTTATATCATAGGTCTTAATGGCACCAGGACCAAGTTGTGAAGGAGACTGACTATTGGCTGATTCTTTCCATCTTAATTTCCAATGAATGCCAACATTGCCACGACTTGTACCATTCTTGTCTATTAAAGCAAACTACAATCTTTGTAGAATTTTTGGAGGGATCTTGTGATAAGGATGAGGTCACCTCCTATAGATTCCAAATTTTCGAGAGGTGGACCCCAACACTATCTGCTGGAAGGAAGAGAATGTACTTGATTTCGAGATATATTTTAGTGGGTGGAAACGCAAGACACAAGACTTGTTACTTTTCAGAATTCTTTGCACTCTATTCTCTGGCGAACCAGCCATGCTGGGGTGTGCGGGAGCTGACGATCCCTACAATAGTGGGGGATTTTATGTATCTTCACACTTTTGTTCTACTTTTCTTCCTGTAACCATAAACATCAGCTGTCAATTGGCAGGTCAAGCTATTTTCGTGGAATCTGCAGATAATCTAAAGCTAATGTTTATGGTGGCCTCTTGACTTACCTCCAAGATGTTGGGGTAAAGGAAGGATCAGTCATGTTGGATTTCCAGTCCTTTGTAGCACTAAATGGTAAGGGATTCCTGACAGCAGCCTACTCTCAAGCACTCATGAGTAAGTAGTACTCATTCGTTGGCTAATTGCATCTTTTATGCGAGCATCAAAATGGTCATTAGTTTGTGACACATCTCTCAGTGTAAATGTGGTGATGTGCAGCCACTTGACGTCAGCCCGGTGTTGATGTACAACCCTATGAACAATCATGAGCCTATTAAAAGAGACGGGCTGTGCAAAGGCCTAGTAGGTGACCAGCAATTATATCGATAGGCATGTCAACTGGAGCAAATTGCTCCATCTAAAAGGACCCCAAGATATAAAGGTCCTTTTAGATGGAGTAATTCGGTGAAACAGAGCTGCCATTGGTCGGCTGAACAACAACTCATTTCCATGGGTTGATGTACTCTGGTTGATTTATGCTTGCATAGATGATATGATGCAGCTAACCAAGACTCGATGATCAGGCAAATGAATGTTCAGATGAATGTTCCTGCCCAATAATTGGAAGGTGTAAAAGGCCCTTTAGATTTTTGGTAGATCCTATGAGAATTGGTTGGTCTTCCGACAATGATCCCATGTATATTACCAGTTTTTGTTTCCGTGTTGGGCAGACCCAGTTGTGTATTTGAGAGCCCGAGTTGCTTATTTCTAATGAGCAGATTACAGGGATGACTATGAGCGGTGGACGCTGAACTCTGATAATTTACTACAGCTCTACCCACATGAAGAGTTCAACAGGAGAGTCGACCTCACCTGTACATGTTGTTTTTGACTTTGTAAGCAACTTTTATTGGGCATATAATTACATTAATTAGCTTCAGATTTTATAGATACTTTTCTTCTGCTTGTCAGATTACGTTGGTGAGAGTGAATCATTTAGATACAAGCGTGTGCTGAGTACAGATACAGAAGGGTGTTGGTGTTTAGAGGTAGGGAGGCGGTATACATGTAAAAACAATGTGCACTTACTCATTGCATGCTTTTTTTAAAGGGATTGTCCAGTTGTAAACTATTGATAGCCTATCCTCAGGTTAGGCCATGAATAGTAGATCGGCATAGGTTGGTTGCCTGGGACGCCTGGGACCCCCGACGATCAGCTGCTCTCTGTGGCAGTACACTCATGCACTAAGATGATTTCTGCAGGAAGCAGACAGCTCCGTTCCTACTGCAGTGGCCAGGTTTGGTATTACAAGAATTCATTTCAATAAAATTGTCATCTGCAATACTAATCTTCGCCACTGCAGTGGGAACAGAGCTATTTGCTTACTGCAGTAATAAGTTCAGTGCATGGGCACACTGGCCTGGCTAACTGTTAAATGCCTGAGGTCCCGGGAGACCAACCTGAACTAATCTATTGATAATTGGTCTAACTGTGGATAGGCTATCAGTAGTTTACAACTGGACAAACCCTTTCAAGTTGTCATCTGTAGTGCAATCAATGTTGTACCATCTTTAATAGGTGTATTGCAGTAAGCCGCGGTATATAGTTTGAGGTTACCTTGCATCCACACCACTGCTAGTAAGGTCAATGCATATCACTTTCTCGAGGCACCAGGATAAGTGCAATCCTGTACAAAACAGCAGATAACACATTAACATGTTGTGGTTGTAGCCTTGTTACATCTCTAGAGCCCTCGTCTTCTTGTATGTGGCAGGGAAGTCCATGAAAACCCCACATACAGGAATGGCTACATGGTTAATTCTTGAGTTACCTCTAGTCTTATTTGGTCAAGTGTATATTCACATGTACAATTTTGCTGTCCGATTTTCTGTGAGTAGATGGAAATGATATATTATATGGTTATAATCACATGTGCAATGTTTTAATTGGACAAACAGTCAAAGCAAAAAAGTGGAGCATGTTCTATTCTGTTGGGATTTTTAAATGAAAATGACCTATTCAGGTCTATGGGTGCATTTAAAAAAAAACAGATTGCCCTTGTTGGATGCGATTGCGATTTGTTTTTATCACCTGTTACCATGGTAACCTTAAAGAAAGTGAGCAGAACCCATCATGTTTTTCTGGTACATAAAAGTCAGATGCAAAATTGCTGAAAATCACACCGAAAAAACATCGAAATGCATAAAAATTGGTGGAAATTGTGCAAAAAGCATTTAGGCCTCATTCACACGAGTGTGTTTATGTGCGTACATAGGTGCGCACAAAGCCATGCGCCCACATTCGTGCAAAAACACGGGTGAATGCAGGTCCGTGCACCATTGCTTTCAATTGGGCCGCCACTGCTGCTGGCAGCCCCATTGAAAGCAATAGGCTGCTGGCAACCCCTGCAATGATTTTCGGGGAAGGGCTTTAAATATAAGCTCTTCCCTGAAAAATCATCCCTGGTTTGTGTAAAAAATAAAAAAACATATACTCACCTCTCCGCCGTGGCTCAGATGTGTCTAGCCGCTCAGGTCCCCGGGAGTGTAGTGATGTTCTTTCAGCATGCGGGGATTTAAAAACCCTGCCTGCTGAAAGGGCTGTATCTGATTGGTCACAGCGCTCAGCCAATCACAGCCATTCATTGACAGCCGTAGCAGGGGATTCTTCACTCCCCTCGGGAAGTCCCCTTGTCACTGAACACTGTCACAGTGCTGTCACAGTGTTCAGTGACAAGGGGACTCCTCACGGGGAATATTGACACGCAGCACGGACCTATGGTGCACGCATGTCCTATGTTTTGCAGGTATGTGTGTTTGCATGCCTGTAAAACACGGACATCTGAACACAGCATAGGAAATCTCAGGGTTCAAATAGATGCGTAGTTACATGCGCACGATTGTACGCACATAAACACGCTCGTCTGAATGAGCCCTAACGCTGAATGATTATGGTTCTGATTCCCACAATCCAGCGAGAACACGATTGATTATTAACCCATGTTAATACACCCTTGGCGCTTGGGTGGGATTTCGACCCCAACTCGTGCAACGCTTGCCCCTTAAACCCTACGTTACGTGCAGGGGTGTAACTAAAGGCTCAGGGGCCCTGATGCAAAACGTGAGCTGCCCCCCCCTCTATCTGTATCTGTACCCGTACCCATACCTAAACCATGCTGCACAGAGACATAACTTGAAGCTTCTGGGCCCCAATGCAAAACCTGTAACAGGGCCCCCAACTATAATGCTTTATTCATAGTACTGGACCCCCTAATGGAGAAGAGAGGCCTTATGGGCCCCCAAGGCTCCTGGGCCCGGGTGCAACCGCATCCCCTGCACCCTCTATAGTTACGCCCCTGGTTACGCGTAAGACAGTATTTCAGTTTTGCCTTGAGAGTTCCTTTAATAGGGTATTCCAGTAAGATTAAGTTATCTGCTATCTACAGGATAGGGGATCACTAGCTGATCAGTGGGAGTCCAACCACCAGAACCGTCACCAATCCCAAGAACTGTTTCCCCAAATGAGTTGAGCTGAGATCATGCATGCACACTGCCACTCCATTCATTTCAATGATGGCACCGGAAATTGCCGAGTTCAAGCGCTCAGCAATCCCCATTGCTGTCATTGAAATAAATGGGATGGCAATGCGCATGCGCGACCTACCCTTCATTTATTTCGGGACAAGCCGATCCCCCAGTCTTGGGATCAGTGAGCATCCCAGTGGTCAAATTCCCACCGATGACCTAGTTATCCCCTATGCACTGTGTAGGGGATAACTAAATCTTACCGGAATACCCCTTTTACCATCCACAGTGTAAACAGTTAATTTTAATCTAATGCAACAGATATGTTTAATTCAATATGTAAGGTGCCTAAAAGATAATGTGACGGAGCTGCCAAGATGACAGATGTTTATACGGTATGCTTGAAAGAATGAGGTTCTCGTCAACGTTACATATATCACGCTACTTCTGGTTACCATGACAGCCAGGTCCCAGCACAACGCTGCCATCTCCAACACATATGCTGCAAAGGATATTGTTTCTCCTACGGAGATTGTGTCATCTCTATCGGGTTTGGTGAAATCAGAAAATATACTGGATAACTGCAACATTTTGGAAAACCGTAAACTTCTGTCAGCCCGGCCGTCCTAGTGGTGGTCTCCATTTTTTCATGGCGCTTCATTGCACGGTGTGGCGGGAAGTATGTTATAAAAATACAACTGCTCGGCCGCCCATCCTTTTTTTTAAAGACTGGGGATGAAAAAAACCCAAGAGGTTTCGGAATACTACACATTTTTGATGCTCTTTATTTGAACCAGCACCATTGTGCATCGCCAGACCGAAAATCGGGTGAAAATAGCGCCCATTCATTTGACTAGGTATGTGCAAATAGAAAAAAAAATTGCAGCATGTCCTAATCTCCGATTTTCGGACAAGAATAGTACATGTCAAAAATGTGAAGCAGAATCACCCAAAAATAAGACATTTTTTTGGAAAAATCATTTAAACTAACAGATTAAAAATGAATGCGCAATTTTCACATGTGAGTTCCATCCATATGACGATCGGATTGAACCTGCTGGTGATAACCGCCATACACACTGATGCAGGGGCGTAACTATAGAGGATGCAGGGGATGCGGTTGCACCCGGGCCCAGGAGCCTTAGGGGGCCCATAAGGCCTCTCTTCTCCATATAGGGAGCCCAGTACTATGAGTAAAGCATTATAGTTGGGGGCCTGTTACAGATTTTGCATTGGGGCTCAGGAGCTTCACGTTACGCCTCTGCCCTGATGTATATATTTTTTTACATTACAGTTAATGGGAAATGCATGGACTCGTAAGGCCTTTTAACGTCTACATGTTTCTTCTCAAATGCCTTCCAAAAAGTAAAACTGGAAAACTTTATCAAGAAAAACTACTTTCCAATAATAAAAAAAAAAGTGTATAATTAAAAAAAATGTAAAAACCGATATAAAAATGTATAGCCAGATATTAAACATATACGCTAAAAAAAGTACACATATGCTTAAGATTTCATACGTTTGTATGTTAATATATACACTATATGTGACGTCAGCGGCCCCTTCATTATAATGTAGCCCTATGCAGGAAAAGCCAAGGTAAACGATTTCCGTGTGGCTACGCAGGTAGAGCAGACTGTTTTGTAGCATTTAGTCTACAATACTCAGTAGGAAACAAGGAATGGTTTTAACTAGAGTATACTCGCTAAGGCGCATTACTCGAGCGAGTAGTGCCTTAGCCGAGTATCTCCCCACTCGTCTCTGAAGATTCGGGGGGCGGCGCGGGTGACAGGTGAGTTGCGGTAGGGAGCGGGTGGGAGCGGGGGGGGGGGGGGGAGAGGGAGAGAGAGATCTCCCCTCCGTTCCTCCCCACTCTCCCCTGCCGCTCCCCGCTCCCCGCCGCTCCCCGAATCTTTAGAGACGAGCGGGGAGATGCTCGGCTAAGGCACTACTCGCTCGAGCATTGTCTAGTTTTAACCCATGACGTATTTTGGCATCAGCTTAACAGATCCAATAAAGTCTCCTCTACAACATACAGATATTTTCCTTAGGCCTGTTTCGGTTGAGCAGATCAATACACATCCGTGTTCCAAAAGATATTCCATTTGTATATCATTCATTCTTCATCCGTCTTTGCCTCCGAATTTTTAATATGTTCTATTGGGCAAATACTGATCCGTAATTACTCAATAGAAAAGAATACAAATTTGGAGGCAAATATGTAAAAAATAGATTATGCTCCATTTTTGAAATGTACTGTAAAAAATATGGTCATCTGATCAACCTGGAACTAATGTGGAGCTTACTATATGTACATATGTAATAAGCGGTCTATATGTATAATTGTCATGCATGTTATGTATTCAAATTAGCGAGTGCAATATTGGTCTGAGAAACCGGGATATTGCGCTCCCATATCAGCGAATGTGATGCGCTTTTCAAGAAAAAAATGCATCACGTTACCTCGCCGAACATGTGATTTTTCTTGCGCGTTTTTCGCCAACGTGAAAAAAACACACACGCCGCTGCTATAGTTAAAAAAGGAAAGAGCGCATCGCACTCGCATGCAAATCGTATAGCATGCGACTGTAATACGTTTTTCTTTTGTTTTTAAAGAAACCGTAGAAAATAATGTACAATTCTTCACAAGGAATCGCAATTAAACAGGTCTCGCAGCGCCATTTCTTATCTTCCGAGAAAAAAAAATCACTCATTCACTGCAAATAGTGAGTCCTTTTTAATCCATGAGTTCCGTCCATATCGCAATCGGACGGAACTCGCGCCCCGTGCGAATGCCCCCTCATAAGTACAAATATTAACGGCCAATGTTTAGACTTACAGCAAGAGGAATCCGTAGACCATTTAAAAAAAGTGCAATCCCTTTCTTTTTAAGAATACTTGTAGTACCGTAATAGAATTAAAAAAAAAAAAAAAGTGATAACACGACACGAAACTAGAAAATCCTAAATAAAAAACGTTAAAAAAAAAGTAAACCCAAAATAAACAGAAAGAACCACAATATAAAATAATAACAATAATCATAATAAGTAATGCTAATATAAGAACAAAAATTCTCATCATGAAACATAAAATTCTAAAAAGAAAAAACATTTATGATTTTATATTTTATATATTTTTTTATTATCATTTTCTATTGTTTTTTTTCCTCTACGGGAAACAGCTTAGATGACCATTATTAATCCCCCCACCAAAACGTAATTCCTCGGAGCTGCTTGCCCAATAATGCACTTCCTACATGAAAGCCTTTCTGTTGACACAAGTAAAAGAGCCGAGTTAGTACACAGGTCCCATGGCACGCACAAGGGAACCCGCACTTTCCCATTTGCCAATGAAACCCGTAAGCACAGAGTCATTTGTTTTACAGCCATGTTTCACGGAAACTCAAGTCTTTTTTCGCGAAGGAAGCCCGAGGAAGTGGCCTAGCGATGGCTTGACATTTCATCATGCCTCCGTCTGATATGAATTTCATGTCATAAACGGCTTGTGTTATCCGACGCCAGTAATAACACCGGAGCCTTCCTTACCGGCTTGTGAGGCCTTTTATTTCTCTTTCGTTCCTAAATGTTTATTTGTGAAGAATATTGAGTTTTTTTTAATTTTTATTTTTTTTAATTTTTTTAAAGCCAAAATCTGACCTCAAGTTTGTGAAAAGAATCTATCTCCGTTCACATGAAAAGTTTGTGTTTCAGAATGTGCCGGGAAGGTGTCATATGATTGAGAAGTGTTGGCTTGTGTGTTTGCTTTTAGTACCCCTGCTCCTGGGATTAACTGTTTATAAGAGACGTGGTGTGCCATCAATAGCCAGATTTTAACGTTGTAGTTTGAGCCTGACAGCATTTCCTCCTGCTTCTCGCACACACACCGAGGGAGGCAAATATTATTTTTCATTAGATCTGGTTTCTTGACTTTTTTTTTTTTTTTACCCTTTTCCATGTTGGTTTTAAAATTAACGCCTGTGCATCTC
The DNA here is from genome assembly GCF_035609145.1 of Eleutherodactylus coqui. Lineage (NCBI taxonomy): Eukaryota > Metazoa > Chordata > Amphibia > Anura > Eleutherodactylidae > Eleutherodactylus > Eleutherodactylus coqui. Next base: position 31,012,663 of record NC_089846.1, read on the forward strand.
ATTAGGCCCTTAAAGGTCCCTATAGAAAGTTTTTTTTTTAACTTTAGTTTTTAAATAGTTTAAACTGCTAAATAGTTTTTCTTACTTTTTCTTTTTTTTTTTAAATATTTTTTTAGATATTTAATTTTTTTTTTTTTATTATCTAGGCCGGCTTATATATATATATATTATTTTTTTACGCCTTCTCACACTGCAATAAATAAGGAAGCTGTTGACATTCTGGGTGTAGTTTAGTAGGTTTAGTCATAAATAAAAAGGAAAAAATAAAAATCACTGCTGTATGTGTGTTAAACTGCTGCGTCCAACTGGAAAAATTGCTTTAATACTTTAACCCTTGCTTGACTTGATGCTCCAGGTCGCATTTTGCAGTTCTGGCATTCGCAGTTTAAAAAAAAAAAAACAACTAATTTTTGCACGTTTTTTTTTTGCAGGGTGATCTGTCGTATTTATTGGTATTTTGTTTCTTGGAGGCGGGGTGACCAAAAGAGTGGACTTCTGGCATTGCCTTTTTTTATGACGGCGTTCACTCTGCAGGATTAGTAATGTGATATTTTAATAAATGGGACCGGGACAGATGCAGCCGTACCAATTTTCCCCTTTTTTTTGATGCGACAGCTGGGAAAAGGCTTTTTTAACTTTTAATATCTATTTTTATAATAATTTTTAAAAATCTATAGTTTACTTTTTTAGTAGACCTCACAGGGGTCTATAATACAGTATAATGCAATACTGTGGTATTGCATTATACTGTATTATAGGCTCCCTATGAAAGACATGCCACAGGCACATTTTAATAGGCAAACATATATGGCAGACCTGGAGGCCTTCATTCGTCCCCAGGCTGCCATGACACTCGGATAGTAACCCTGTGATCTTACTGACAGGTACATTTAAAGGGTTAACAGCTGCAATCTGAGTTATCGCCAATGACTGCTGTTGCAGGCGGGTGTTGTCAGTCAAAGTCATCCAATATCTGCTGCATATGCAGCCCGTCATAACTGCAAAGTATATGTGTAGTTAGGACGTATCTAGCCATATATGTGTTAGAAAGAAGTTAAGGATGGTTTCACACACAGTATTTTAAGGAAATCTGGCCTTTTTTTAGTGGCATTTTTCGACACTTTATTTTTTGCCAAGATGCCGTGTCCAGATGTTAGCTGGAAGTCAATAGGGGAATAGGAAATGGGCTTCAAACTGCACTTTTTGGTGTCTTTTTTATGTCTGCAGTTGTTGGGTCAGTGCCATTGTTTTTTTCGATCTCAGCAGGTTGTCAGTTTAGTGTTTTTTTCTTTTTTTTACATTATTGTACGGGCTTCACAATAGGGCATGAAAAGTGACAGAAAAACGTCACATATTAGTCTTTATTCAACCATAACCTTTTTTTCTGGTGTGTTCTTAGGTGAAAAAAAATACGCCAAAGAAATCAGAAGCCTTTTTTGACTGGCGTTTTTTTTTTGTTGCATGTGCATTTTTTGCCATATTTTCCTATAGAAAACCTTATAGGAAACACCAGAAAAAAAACTCCATACCCAGAGCATGCCGCAATGTATAAAAACACCATGAAACCAGAAAATGCAGCAAAAGTGAGGAAACGCCCCCCACGCTACTACAAAGAACACAATGGATGTTGGGCATTTTATATTTTACCATAGACACTGGATGGAAAAAATGCCACTGTGTAAAAAAGTAGCACTTTTGCAAAAAAACAAATGAAATGATCTGCGAAAGCAGCCGGTGGATGATTCTACGCAGAGAATTTGGAGGAAACGTGGCATGCTTTTAATTGGGGCTTTTTAAACAAATAAACATCAAAGTCAATAAGGAAATATTAAAGCTGCTTCAAACGATGTTGTTTTTGGTCGTTTTTTTTTTTTTTTTAAACTTCTCTTGCTTTTTTTTGGGTCAGTTGTGATTTTTTGGCACTTGCAACCGGCTGTCATTTTGACTTATTTTCTTTCTGTCATTTTTGCATATGCTTCTCTGTGGGGAGTGAAAAATGACAAGTCGAAATGTTAAAAATGTGTGGATTCAAAATAACCCCACCAACAAAGAATACATAAACTCTAGAATACGTATACTGTACGCCGCTTATAAACATGCTGGCTTCTTTTCCATAATTTTTGGGGGGGAGCTCAAAAAAATCCACAAAAAAAGTGTATGTGGAGGAAGCCTTCGAAATGTGTGTTGCTTATAGTGCTATATATATATATATATATATATACAGATTAAATCGGGCCATGTGTGTAACCATATGATGACGCAGTATATTGGGAGATAACGTAAAATATAACATGGATAGATATACAGTGAACAAAAACTCCTAAAAAAGATCAAAAACTTTTTAGCATTCCTTGAATGTTCAGCCTATGAGGAACTCAACTATAGAACCTTTCCATTAAAGGGGTTTCCCGGTCAGTCACTGAGGACCTGCCGCTCGGAATCCCCAGCCTGATCGCCCGGCCCAATGACAGTGCAGCGGGCCGGACGTCTATTACAGGACACAGGAGTGGAAGTGTGCTTGCGGGCTTCTCTACCATTGAAAGTCATGGGAGCTGAAGTGACTATTACACTTCCAGGTCAATCCTCGGTGTCGGAGGCGAAAGTGACGGACGTGTAATAGTTGCTTCAGCTCCCATTGATGTGAATTGGAGCAAAGCCAGCTAGTGGACTTCCACTTCCGTTTCGTATGACACAGGTCCAGCCCACTGTGCTGAACAGTGGACCAGGTGATCAGGTGATCGCCGGGAATCCCAAGCAGCGAGTTCCCGACAATTAACTATTGATGACTTATCCTGAGGATAGGCCTTCAGTATTTTTTGCCTTTTCAACCCCTTTTAGTTCCCACTTCCCACCCCTATGCCCTAAATCCAGAGACCATATAATGATTAGAGATGAGCGAGCATCACTCTTCTCGAGTAACTGCTTACTGGTCCCCTGGGATAGCGAAGGGGGGGGGGGAGAGTGAGAGAGATCTCTCTCTCTACCCCCTGCTAACACCCGTTCTCCCCCGCCATTCCCCCGAGCCTGCTCGAGTAACTACTTCATCCGAGCGTGCTCGCTCATCTCTAATAATGACCAATGTTGTATAGCTATATTCATAACACACATTTATCATATATCTCATCGTCTTCTAGAAGGTAAATTATGCAAAAAGATTCCCGATCCCATGAATGTCCACCTATAATATCTTGAATTACTTTGGTTCCATCCTCAGTAGCCTGAAGGCCTCTAGGGTTAAGAGCGTGTGTAGATGTTCCATTATTTGACTGCCATGACAGATGTTGGAAGTGATTTGTTATACGAGTCCATTAATATTAGATCAGTATATAAGCTCGGCAGATCTATAGCTGATAATTAGAATCCCAGTTGGCTTTGGTGAGGATCGCCTAGGATGAACTTTAATGTAACCCTGCTTAAAATTATGAACTTAATCCTACTGAATATTTCCAGAAGTATCTGGTATTATAAATGTGCGTGTTAACCCCTTAACGACTGAAGTGTAGTGTTTTTGCGGTGACTGTCCAGAATGCTTTTTCTACTGTGTCGCCTTTCTACCAAGGTGCTTCAGAAGAGAATAGCAGCGCTATGGGTACTGCCCTCCTGATGCCTAGGCTGGTACTAGCGGCCTTAGGCATTGGGCACTGATGGGAGACCAATGACATTGGATTTCAGTCATTTTACCCCTTAGATGCAGTCATGATTACTGCAGCATCTAAGGAGTTTGACAAAGATCAGGGGTTCCTCTGCAAGGGCAGATGCTTTACTATGGCAGCAGCCAGGTTCGCACACATGGAGGAAATATGATGCAGATTTGAAGTGGAATATGGGTGGAATCTGTGCAGTTTCTGTATCAAATTTGCTTCTGCTATGTGAACCATTGATTCGAATGGGAATCCGTGCTATAGACTTAAAATCAACCTGCCGCAAAAATAAGACACGTCACTTCTTGATGCAGATTCCACCCGGAATTTGCCCATTGATAAGGATCTGCGGATATTCAAGTACAGATTTTGAGACAGAATCTGCAAGGCAAAATCAGGTGCCGAGTCTGAAGATGCCCAGATCAGCCATAAAAACTAGTCTATTAGGTAAAAAAGATTTTAAAAAATGATGGCGGAACTGCAGGTTTTTTTGCATTTCCCGCCAAAAACAATAAAAAAATAAATAAATAACTTACCACAAAGTACATTTAAAAAACAAGCCCTAGAACGGCTTAATTTTGCCAAAGTTAAAGAAAGTTTTTCCCAAAAAATGTTTCTATTATGCAAAGCTTCTTAAGCATAAAAAGCCCTAAACTTTCTTTATTGTTCATACCAGCCCATAGAATAAAGTTATGCTGTTGTTTTTACTGTACCATAGAATTCAAAAACGCGCAAAAATAGTAAAATTGCAGTTTTTTGCACCCCCAGAAGAAAAAAAAATTATAAAGCTAAACAATTATATCTACTCCCAAAATTACTACTCTTCTTGCATAAAATAAGCCATTACACAGCTATATGGATGGAAAGATAATGTAAAGTCATGACCTCGAAGGGCAACAATAAATCAAATTGCTTAGTCCTTAGAGAGACTCTATTACCTACTTTTAGCCCTATCTACTAAGCTTATAGGCAGAAAGTAGGTGACCCGCTGAGTCCGGGGATGTATTATACTTACCCTTATAGGATCTATGGGGGGGGGGGGGGGGGGGGAAATGCGCACCTAATACCCACGGAATGAACTGCGCAATTTTGTGGGGAAAACAACACACAGGGAACTAATTAATATGCACAGTCTTCTAAATTACAGCTTGGGTGTGTCCCATGCTGATGCGAATAGTCCTTGAGAGCGCAAAAAATACAGTGAAAGGCGCAGATACGTGAGCAACAATGGGACCTTCACTGCGCAAAACATTATCTATCTAATGCATCCTTTAGTTTACACTCATGTCAGCCCAGATTCACACAAGCGTATGCGTATTTGCACGTGCATGAGCGTAGCGTTCTTGTGGACCACCAAAATGCGCAGGAAAAAAACGCCCATGTGAACAAACCCATTGAAGTCAATGGCTTCTATTCAATGTATATTGTGCACAGAAATACGCCCGTGTGGATCTGGCCTTATGAGCGCAATATCGGTCCGATATACCCAGACCAGTATAAATACAGACTTGAACAATACTAGTAAATCTGCCCGAAAATTTTCCAAAAATTCCAAAAAAAACCTTCTCAAAAAGGCATAATAATAGCAGCCATAACAAAACCATACCGATGAGTTTGCCAGGTAACTCGGACAACTCCACCGCATCTGTTGACAGCGTCTAAAACCCTGAAGTGTTCTCCGTGTATCACAGGAAGCCCCGATCTCGCTATGGAAATTCACAATTTAGAAGTTGCTGTTCACGGTCAGTGGAAAGAAAAATATACAAGTGCAAAGTTTACGTTACACTGAATTAAGACTAAAAGAATTTTTTTTTCGAAACGGAACGCAAATACCGTCCTTCCTGGAACAAAATCAACATGAAAAAGACAAAAAAAAAGAAAAGTTTTTGGTTTTTTTTTCCGACAAGGGAACAACTTTGCTTTTAAAATCCGATCTGTCTCCGGAGGTGAAATTCACGTGCCTTTAAGACCAGTGAGCCATCTCCCGTCTCCTATAAGCAATGGGATTTTAGCGGTACACAACGACACATTGTCACGGGGCCAATGGACCATTAAATGTAGTTTGCAATAAAGTTGGTTAAAGTATTTCGGTGGAGTTAAGAATTGTGTCTTCCCGAATTCCCATGTCATTTACAAGCCAAACCTACAAGCCATTTCTTAAATGGTAAATTCCTCCGGACGGGCTACATGGCCTGATGACCAGAGGGATTAACGGAATCGTGTGAGCTATTAAATGTAATGTTCTATTCTAGGAAGGATTTGCCTGTTTTTATCTGCTAATAAGATTATGGAAGTGACACAAGTGTCTTGATGAAATCTGATTGACAGCCCGCTGTACTTGTATCAGAGAGTGTGACACTAAACCTCGGAGCCTATTGTCCTGCGGAGAGAGCTAGCGGAAACATACCGTCCTAATCCCTTTATTCATGTCAAGCATGGAGAAGAAAGGCTCCTGGGATGGCACCTACTGGCGTTGTCCCTGCTGTCTTGGTCCTTCTGATCTGGACTAAGTCACTCAGCATGCTCCCTATGTGCGTCTGTTGCCTATAGCACCAGAAATGCAAATACTGGGTATATTTTGTATGCCGAGTAAGATACTGATGAAGCAGAGCCGGGTTTGTCATTGTGATACCGGAATGTGTCATTTTGATTTTACACAAACCTACTATATAATCTTAGCTAGGAGAGCTATTATTTACTATACGTGACAAACTCAGCTCTATTACATCTACAGTCATGCCCTTCTTGGGTCGTTGAGATATTACGAAATGTCTATTTTCACGGAGAGTTTATGATCTTCGATGGAAATTGATATTAGCTGTAGGCAAAAGTCTGGACACACCCATTAAGCTGTTGTAATAATGATTCAATTGGCTTCCAATGTGTGAAAGTATTAATTGGGAGGGAGGCTGCATTTTTTTGGTGGAGGAGAATTTTTGGAGGCCATTTTGAACTCCGGTAATATTATTGAATTCAGCTCAGGTTTTTTAAAGGGGAAGGGGGTTAGGTGATATATCAGTCCTGGCTAGAATTTACTGGAATTGTCAGTTTTGCCTTATCTTTACTTGTTTAGGGGTTAAGGGAGGGCAACAGGTGGTCAGAGAAGCAGTGCGGACAGTTTTGGTTGTTCAGGAACAGAGGGTCGCTTTAAGGGTGGATTCAGACGACCGTATATCGGCTGGATTTTCACGCAGGGGGGTGGAGAGGAGGCAGAGAGGGGCGGGAGCTCAGTGCACTGCTCCCGGCTCTTCCAGCCTCCTCCCCCTGCAGAGAGAGACGCCGTATATCGGCTGGGGGTGAAAACCGAGCCGATATACGGTCGTGTGAATGCACCCAAAAGCAGTATCTTCTAACCAACACGTCTTGTTGTTTTTACAGTAGGGTTCATCAAGTTTCTTTGAGGTGGAAATAGTCATTGGGGGTTCTCTGGAAGCGCAGTTTCTTTTTTAGAGATCCCCTATAGTGATAACATTGTGAAAGGGGGAGTGAAGATAAACGAATTACCCTCGTGCCCCAGTCATTGCCCTGAAAATTCCAAGATTTTGTCTGCAGCCTGTGGATGTGGCAGCCCTTCTACACGGCCCAATAATCCTTCGGATTCCTGCGATCCAGTGGGAATCTGAATGATTATTGCTCAGTGTAAATGCATGCACCAAGTGACCGACGAATGAGAATTCGTTTTTTTATCCCTCACCATTCAGTTTCTGCATGCATAAAAACTGCACAACAGATTGGCCTGTGCAAACAGGCAGTCATTCATCTATTTAAATCAGGGCGGGGTTAATTCCCCCACCCATGTGACCTAGTGGTACCTAGTATTGTGCGCAGGCACACGCACAATATACCCTTGTCCCTTGTGCAAAAAAGTGGAGCAGGAACGAAGGTATTTTGAAATATGTTTGCCTGAAGCCGCCTTGACTGTGACAAATCTGGCATTGCTTGGACCTGCTTGTGTTTTTTTTTTTTTGCGCGTCTCAAAAACGCAGTGAACATGCATGCAACACGCTTCAGCACTAGAGATGAGCGAGTATACTCGCTAAAGGCAATTGCTTGAGCGAGCATTGCCCTTAGCGAGTACCTGCCCGCTCGAGACTGAAGGTTCGGGTGCCGGCGCGGGGGAGCGGTGAGTAGCGGCAGTCAGCAGGAGGGAGCGGGGGGGAGAGAGGGTGAGAGAAATCTCCCCTCCGTTCCTACCCGCTCTCCCCCGCAGCTCCCTGCCCGCTGCTGGCACCCGAACCTTCAGTCTCGAGCGGGCAGGTACTCACTAAGGGCAATGCTCGCTCGAGCAATTGCCTTTGGCGAGTATACTCGCTCATCTCTATTCAGCACCAAGTATTTGCGCTATGAACGCGGTCGATTTGTGCGTGTTTGCGCATTGTACTGTACGTTTTGCATACGCAGAGTCTATTATGAGCGCGCAATGCACCCCTGTCCTGACTTAAATGGCCATTTAGCCTAATGAGGAGCAGATGTGTTCTTTTTTCCCAGGGAATTACGCAGCATATTGTGTATTTGTGCTCGCATTGCGCATATTTGCACATCTCCCACAGACTTCTATGGGGACCTTTGGTGTGCAAATGCGCACAAAATAGAGCAGGTCCAATTTTTCTCTCGCTGACAAAATACGGAAAAAGTGTTCGAACCCATTGAAATCAAGGAGCTATATGGCCGTATTATTTGAGCCCTTTGAGGAAGCGTTGCTTTGCAAATACATGCGCAAATACGTCCGTGTGAAATGACGGCTCCACATGAGATTATTTGCGCGTGCCATATGCAGAGGCAGGAGCCCATTCATTCATCTATGTGCAAGTTTTGATTATGCAAAAAAAAAGAACATTCTAGCTTTCTGCATATTAGCGCACCGAGGGTCCCCATAGAAGTCAGTGGGGGGGGGGGGTGTGTGTGCAGCAATGCATGCACAATACGCAAAGAGATGCGTGAAATACTGTGTAATCGCACTGGAGAAAGGAGACATCTGGAACTAATTAGACTAGATAGCCATTTAAATCGTTGCGAGCCTGTGTCCCACGTGTAAATGAACACGCCCTGCGGGCTCAAAACGTGTGGTTGAGGACACCAAGTACGTGCAAGAAAACCTCGTTCACAGAGTAAATACGTTGCACTGAGGTGAACCTGCTTTAAAATGTGCGCTATTTGATGTGCATTTTGTGGCAGATTTTGATGCAGATCCGCAGCAGATTTAACCCCTTCAACTTAAATCCAATTGAAAGGGTGAAATCGCCAACAAATCCGCCCAAAAATCTGTGACAAAATCCAAGACAAATGGTGCAGATTTTGGTGCGGACTTGCTGCAGATTTATCCAGCTGTGGAAAATCTGCTGAAATTCGTCTGCATGCGAACGCACGCTTAAACAATTGTTCGCGTCATTTCAGCTGCCGTTATCCCGCCATATAATAACACCATATAGTGGCAAAATAATACTCCCTCAAATATAACTGCCATATAGTTCCTATTAGAGATGAGCGAGCATACTCGCCAAGGGCAATTACTCGATCGAGCATTGCCCTTAGCGAGTACCTGCCCGCTCGGAAGAAAAGATTTGCCTGCGGGCGGGGAGCGGCGGGGGAGAGCGGGGAGGAACGGAGGGGAGATCTCTCTCTCCCCCGCTCCCCCCTGCTCACTGCCGCAACTCACTTCTCACCCGCGCCGGCGGCCGAACCTTTACTTCCCAGCGGCAGGTACTCGCTAAGGGCAATGCTCGATCGAGTAATTGCCCTTAGCGAGTATGCTCGCTCATCTCTAGTTCCTATATAATACTACACCGCAATACACTGCAATATAATTCAGGAATCGGGGTATGTGTGACTGCACTGCCTACTAGCAGAATACAGAACAGTGGAAACACTCATAATATAACCCCGTATATGTATATAGTAGGCAATACATTTCTCCTGGAGCCGACCTGTTCCCTTCCCTACACGTAGATATTCTTCTTTTCTGCATTTGCTGGTGGTTTTTTTTCTTTTTTTCCGCCCGGGGAGCTTTATTTACTAGAGGAAACGATTTGGGAGTATGTTAAGAACAAGCACACACTAAAGAAAATCTCATTATATATACAAGTACGTGAAATGTCTGCTTATTGGTACTCCTCCAGGAGAAGAGCAGAAAAACTATAGATACAACATTAACCATTTCACTTATAGTATCCAGACCCTCTCGTGCTAATGAGGCCTTCACTTTCCCATGACTCCGCCGTCCCTCAGAAAAAAGCAGAGCGTCTGTTTCTCAGCATTAATGTGAAGTTATGGCAAATATTATTCTCATCTGCTTTTAAAACTAAAAAATGAAAGGCAGACAGGGCTTAAATAAAATCAGCAGCCAGGGGAACAGGGAGCTCAAGTGGATTAGGCCCAGAGGTCGCGTTCCAGCATTGATTCTTCTGCCCAAGACATGACGTCGAAGGGATAAAATGGGGCCACCAGCCCTTGCGAGCTGCTCAGATCAGGTGTGTGTTATACAACCTTCTTAAGACTCTATAGGGTAAAGAAATACACATTGCTCCTGTGGAAATGAGGCTTGCTTAAAAAAATTTAAAAAATTGCCTCCTTAAGGAGTTGTCATCTTCTCTAAACTCTTGAAATGTAGCGCTGTTTATTTTTTGAGGAGGCTCCAGGACAAGCAATATGGCCATTGTTATGTAACGGGTAGAAGGTACGTAATGGCGGAGGTCCTTTTCGAAGATCCTACACTGAGTAACCCCTATCATGGGCTTGTGAGCCTACTGTGTAAAGTCTTATTGGTGTTCACATCTAAGCATCAGGGGCCCCACTTACACCTTGTTGGAGGGAGGTACAACTTTGACGCGGCACAGTTGTAACTGTAACATAGTAAGATAGTTCGTTAGGCCGAATGAAGACAATGTCCATCTAGTCCAGCCTGTCTATCCTCCTGTGTTGATCCAGAGGAAGGCAAAAAAGCCCCAAGAGCAGAAGCCAATTAGCCTTTTTGGGGAAAAAATTCCTTCCCGACTCCTTAATGGCAATCAGACTGTTTGCTGGATCAACCCCTAATAGTTCCTACCTGCCTGTATATCAGGATTAATAATTAACCTAAGATTTATAGCCTATAATGTCCTTCCTCTCCAGAAGACATCAAGTCCCCTTTTAAACTCCTCTATGGATTTTGCCATCACCACTTCCTCCGGCAGAGAGTTCCACAGTCTAACTGCTCTTACAGTAAAGAACCCCTTTCTGAGCATGAGTCATGGAGAAACGTGCTCGGGGCTCCTGTGTCCTGCACTAAAAACATTACTAGCTATGTAGGAAAAGGGAAAGCTCAAACAAGAGAAGTCCTAAACGTGAAACAGGACCATTCCTGGTCCTGAATCGCAATAGTAGGTTCAACACTGTTTGGTTCCAGCAGACTCCCCATTGACTACTACCTATCCTTTTCATACCAGTGTAACGGACGGTGTCTTCCGTTAATAAAGTTGCTTTTCTGCAATGTATGTGGAGCCAGAGAGAGTCTTTGCCAGTGTCTCACCTAGTTCCGTGTCATACTTGCAACTATTCTTCTATAGCTATGCGATTTAAGGATGTACGGTGGTCCAGCAGTTTTGGTACTCGACTAAAGCACTGGTGAAGGTATGAGCTTGTACTAGAGATGGAGAATAAGGCGATAAGCCAACTGCCCAACCTGTAATGGGAAGCCTAAAGTCCACTCAACCTGACCCACCAGTAAGCAGAGTATGTTGAACCCCTCTTGTGCCTATTTTTGTCCAAAGCGCAGTCTCTACCTCCAATGACTCTGCTTCACCTGCGCGCTAAGTGTCAGAAAGGGTGTCAACAAGTCAAGGTATTATGGACTAAGTGCTTGTTCCTTCTCTTGTTCCCATCTCCCAGAGAAGACGTGGGCTTTGTTACCAACCTCAAACCCATTCCTTCCTCTTTGAACTAGTGTCGTGGGGAATCGGATCCCTAAACAGGGTCATAATGCCCATGGGGAAAGGCATGGGGTCAACCTGAACTGGGGTCTCCTCTATGGTACACATATCCTAGGTATGCACTTATCTTGAGGATAAAAATGTCTGATCGCAGAGAAGAAGATATATTTGGCCACTGGGTATGGAAATTTCCAGGGGCAATGCTGACTCTGACTTTGAAATGTTTAGTAGGAGAGAAGTCCTGACGTGCAATTGATTTATAGTCTCAGTAACAGACCTTTCTCCCCATCCTACGCTGTCTTTTGAAATAGTGATGATTGCTTTGATACGTAGTTCTGCTTGGCCTCAAAGTGTACCACCTCAAACAGCTATAGACAAACAGGATTTGGCGCATATAGTAGTATGACTTTCACGTTGCTATCCAGGAACCTGCTGGGATTGTGAGTTTTGCGGTTGGACCAGATCTAAACAGCTGAGCAGGAATCTTTGGCATAACCCAGAGCTGTTAATATTCCTGAGCCAAAGCTCCATCAAGTCTCACAGACTGACGCCCATGGTACTGAAACACTGACCAGAGTAAAAATATAGATTGATTCCAGGTCATTTGTACTTTTTATTGCTTTTTTTTATATTTTCCTTTTTAACTTTTTGGTGGAACTAAAGCTGTCCTGTTACAGTCACTGCTTTATTTAGCAGCTGTAGTCTGTGTCCCAGTTATAGTCTACGGGGATTCATAGGGCCGAAGTAGGGAATATAAACCCCCTACAAAGTCTGTATGGTTGTAAAAAGAGCAAATTTCATAAGTCTATTTTAGTATTTATCTACCTCTCCCTATGGGAGATGAATGCATACAGTAGATATTTATATAGGTTAAGGAGGATTTTCAAGCGCGATTTCTGTGCGTTGTGAGATGCTCAGAAATTGCACATTAAAAAAACATGATTTACCTGGACGATTTGTCTCTCAATGCTGACCAATATTGCCCTTGCGCGTATAAATATGGCCTTATTTTAGTGGATAGTGATCCGGAGTTAGAGGCCACCACTACACCACCAATGCTGGAACCCCCTAGTTCTTCACATTTACGAGGGTTCTCAACAATTAGACCACCACCACTCACAATCTCATCGCATGTCTATTAGTGCAGACAACGCTGTCCGTATTTTAATGGCCCCGTTTGATACTGCAGGCACTTTCCCCATTGAATTCCATGGGAGCTGTGCCTGTAGTACCAAACCGGAACACCCCTTTTAACTCTTTTTCAACATGTGGCATACATGTACATCACACTTAGCAGGGGAGGGAATACACCAAGCTCAGGAGCTGAACCCACTCCAAGCATAGCTGACACTCTTTTGCAATAGGGAACTCTGATCCCAGCTATTGAATCAGTAGTAACCGCGGCATCTAAGATGTTACACAGAAGAGATTCCCTCCATCATCTTATTGGGCCATCTGAGATGCGATACTATGGTGCCAAGGGGTTGTTATGTTAGCCGAGGGTTTAGTGAAGGCACTCAGGTCTTTTATGTTAGCGCTCCTATTACACCTTGATCATTAAAGACAGTGAGCATTTTTGCTTCTCTCAAAGCTCTGTTGTCACAGCGCGGCAGGCTCTGCAATGTGGACATTGGGCCTGGGTGATAATCAGTGTACTGTTCTGTTTCTTTTTTTGTAACTTTTGTCAGATATCCCTGTGTGTTTACTGGATCTATCCCATTTGGTCAATCTCTGGTGCCCATCTCTCTCTTTTATTCCATCTATGGTCATTACAGGGAAGTCCCAGATTCCTGTTGTGAGGGGTCACCCTTTTCAGGGCAGGTGCTCTACTCGTTAGGTATGTTTGGCCACTTTAAGAAACCTTCCTCGTCCTTTGCACTGGTGTGTATTCCATCTCCCTTTCTGACCTTTTCCGTTTGGTTCCAGTGTTGTACTTGTAAGATGTGACAACTATAATTCCCATAGTTCGCTTATGGTGTAGTAACTCAGTAACTGATATAACTAAGACTCAATAGAATTTTTGACCTTTTGACAGAAGAGGACAACTCAAGAACCTTCATATTTCTGATGATTTATTAAGGCACAAGAAGAGATGTTCCCATTTATAGATAGAATTGTGTATGTAAAGCTTCTAGTATCATCTTGGTTGCCCTCTTCATTTAGTCTTAAAAACTGTCCCTGTGAAAGTCATGGAGGTCTTAAGGAAAACCGAGACCTTGTTTGGAGACACTAAGTATTTTTAAGATTGGGTTTCACCCCCGCCCTTTTTCCTGACTACTAAGCCGGAGTTGATTTGTGTTCGGTCTGTGACCCTGTGGAGCATCAAACAGGATGGAATGAAAACATTGGAGAGGTTCACACTGCTTGGTATAGATGACCTACAGAAAGATAATGCAGATGTTTCAGATCATGGCAAATGGGCAATATTAGTTATCCATTTCTATTTTTGCTGGCATCACAGAGTGTATGATGCACTGTATTTCTATAGTTATTATATCATCTCAAATTTAAGTCCCTGGGTTATGTTCCTGAGAAAGCTTGGAGATAACCAATATGGCCACTATTGCAGCTCCCACAGGGTTGAAATTGACTGTGTTAGCAATATAGATATTAGTTTTAAAATCATCTTTTTTGATTGGGCTGTTAATGTTATTTTTGTACTTGCTTGCTTTTTATATCAAGGGCAATGTAGAGTGGGGGAACGGATATACGTACTTGGAGCCTTTCCTGGTTGTTTCAATACAGTTTCTACATAATAGCACCACCAACTGTCTGTTATATTGACTGTAGTACCAATAACTTATATCTCCTGTGCTTTCACACAGAAGCGATAGCCGTTCACTTAATGGAGGTGGAGTGTGTTGGAGATCTCTTCTGGACACATGCCTCCATCCACTGTGACTTTCTCACCAGTTGCCTCATTTCAGTGAGTTGAAAAAAGCAAATAACAAGTACTAAGCAATTTCTTGCTCAGTACCCTATTGGATCCTGAGTTTACATGGGATGACTGAAAAGCACACATTTGAGCAATTTTTTGGCCAATAGTTGCCTCATGTAAAGCCACCATCAGTTGTTTTTACCCGTATATCATATCTCTTATTGGTTCTGACTAGTGATGGGCAAACTTTTGATGAGTTTGATTCGTCTGGTTCGATGAAATATTGCAAAACCTTTGGTTCAGCCTAAATTAGTTTGGACCAAACTAAACGTTTGTGTTGAAGAGCCATAAAAGGATTACACAGAGCTTTTATGGCTTGTAGACAGTGTTATACGTCAGTGTTCAGGACTAGTGTTGAGCAAACCTAACTAGTGGAACCCAATTATGGGTAGGACTGCAGTTTTAGCAAAGTTTGACCCAAAACAGGTTGCACCGGTGCTGCTTGTTCAATACTAGTTCTGACATATACACAGTGATGTGACATCTAAGCTTCACCATTGTGGGAGAAATTTTGCTAAAGTAGGAAATAATCCATCATGCCGTTACATATACCATGGGACACACTGAAGATGACCAGCAAGAATTGGATTGAGTTTGGCACAACAGTGACATTACCAAGAACTGGACGTCTCTCAAAAATTGATGAAAAGACCAGAAGAAATTTGGTTCATAAGGGTCCAAGAGACCTACAACAACACTAAAGGAGCTGCAGGAGTTTCTGGTAAGTGCTGGTTGTGTAATGTATGTGACAACCATCTCCAGTATTCTTCATATGTCTAGGCTGCGAAGTAGGGGGGCAAGATGGAAGCCTTTTCTAACAAAGAAAAACATCCAAGCCAGCAATGTTTTGCCAAAACCTACAAGTCTGCCAGAAGTCTGTGGGAGAACATGTTATGGCCTGATGAGACCAAGGTAGAACATTTCAGCCATAGTTCCAACACTGTGCATCACCAGAAGACCACCAAACCCGCAGTGAAGCATGATGGAGGTGGCATTATACTTTGAGGCTGTTTTTCTGCAAGCTAGAACTGGGGCTTTAGGCAAGGTGGAGGGAATTATGAACAGTTCCAAATATCAGTCCATTTTGGCACAAAACCTTCAGGCCTCTGCTAAAAAGCTGAAGATGAAGAGGAATTTCAACATTCAGCACAACAACGACCCAAAGCAACAAAAGAATTGCTTCGGCAGAAGATCAAAGTTTTGGAATGGCCCAGCTAGAGCCCAGACCATAAAGACTTGTTAGGGGTCTCAAAAGTAATTTCATATCCACTTTCTATGGTGGGAAACCCCTTTAATGAAAATCTGTGTTAGCACCAAGGTGTAAACATCTGAGACTGTACAGAGAATGTTATAGCACACAGAACAGGAACAATTAGATGTAGGGAGATGCAATCACTTCCTAGAATGACCTTGTACGCCATAACCTCGTTGTAAAGATCAGCAAAGATTAAAACTACTTTTTATTCTCACCCGCAGTGTTACACGCACCATAGACGTGAAACATGTCTTCCTGCTGCAGATGGCTCTGACTCTAGGCTTAGTCGAGTCTCTGTTTTGGATTGAGGAAAACTTGGCTGTGGTGACAGCATTCATCAAAAACATGCACATACTGAGATAATAGATTTCAGGACATTGCGGAGGAAAAGAAGGAGCTTAAAGCTCTGGCTTCTTAACGTGTAATTCTGCCATTGAATAGATGTGTTATGTGCGGCTTAAAGTCATAGCCAAAACTTCTCACCTCATAGGATTTATTTTCTTTAGTACCTTATACTATCAGTGAGTATCTGTCTTATATCCATTTTCTTCCTAGTCTATCTATCTTTCATCTATCTCATATCTATCTATCTATCTATCTATCTATCTATCTATCTATCTATCTCATATCTATCTATCTATCTATCTATCTATCTATCTATCTCAAATCTATCTATCTTATATCTATCTATCTCATATCTATCTATCCCATGTCTATCTAATATCTATCTATCTCATATCTATCTGTCTATCTATTTCATATCTATCTATCTCATATCTATCTATCTCATATCTATGTATCTATCCCATGTCTATCTAATATCTATCTATCTATCTATCTCATATCTATCTATATCTATCTATCTATCTATCTATCTATCTATCTATCTATCTATCTATCTATCTCATATCTATCTAGCTATCTCACATCTATCTATCTATCTCATATCTATCTCTCTATCTATTTCATATCTATCTATCTATCTATTATCTATCTATCTCAAATCTATCTATCTCATATCTATGTATCTATCCCATGTCCATCTAATATCTATCTATCTCATATCTATCTATCTCATATCTATCTATCTATCTCATATCTATCTATCTATCTCATATTTATCTATCTATCTATCTATCTCATATCTATCTATCTCTCTAGCTGTCTATCTATTTCATATCTATCTATCTCAAATCTATCTATCTCATATCTATGTATCTATCCCATGTCTATCTAATATCTATCTATCTATCTATCTCATATCTATCTATCTATCTATCTATCTATCTCATATCTACCTATCTATCTCACATCTATTTATTTCACATCTATCTATCAATCTGATCTATTCATATAATCATCTTTTATATCTATTTCCTATCTATCTACCTAATTATAGTTCATTTGCATATACCATGACTGTACACATGTATATATTTAATTCTTACACTTAAAGAGCAAAGCAATGACAATGGATTCAAAATGGCCACCACCTGCCGTTTGACTCATCTAATATCATCCGGTATATAGTATTTTTTTGAGGGAATAAGTTTGATAATGATTTTTGTATATTTACTATTATGCAGTTTCATGTAATCTAACTTTCTATATCTACTATATCTATCTATCTATCTATCTATCTATCTATCTATCTATCTATCTATCTATCTATCTATCTCTACAGTATCTATCTGTCTATCAGTCACTGTACACGTGTATATGTGTATGTATATATACACATGTACAATATATATATATATATATATATATTTATATATATTGAATCCATACATTTAAAAGCACAAAGCAATCACAAGTAATTCAAGATGGCCGCCAGCTGCCTTTTTTTGCATCTAATATTCCCGCTGTGTAGTATATTTCAAGTTAATAATAAGATTGCTAATGGATTTTTTAATAATGGAGCGGGCTGAGCCCAGACAAAGGCAGGGATATTACCAAGAGCTGCCTCTGCCTTTTCCATGGCAGCCATAACAATACAGAAAGGACTTGACTCCTTCTAACGCGGATTTTTTTATGGGCTCAAATAAACGGCAGAGCTTTGATGGCCTGTAGCTACACTCGCCCCGCTAATAAGTTGAGTCTGGCAGTGTCCCTTCGTACCATCTCTACTGAAATCAGCTGATTCTTTAAGTCAAGCACAAATCCAAACCACATCTGTATCCCATATGACTCTATCAGTCCCAGACGAGCGTCTTTCTGGAAGCGTTATCTTAATCACATTTATTGGCTAATGCTTAAATTGTACCCAAATCAACCAACTTTGATGTCTTGGAGAATGGCAGAAAATAAAAGGAGGGGTTGCATGGTCCTGGCTTATGTGGCCATAAAAGTGGAATATTCATTGTAGTGTTTAATGCCCCCTTTTTTTTGGTTTTCTATAGGTTTTCTCCTTCGCCGTCGTTAGGTACGTTCAGAAATAATGACATTCTTTTCCTGGTAGATTGGAAGCGTAGAGATCTAAGGAGGGGACTTCTAATTGGCTGCTTCTCCATGATTTGTTGATCTACAGAGTATGCTTTTAATCCTTATTAACATTCTCTAAAGTCATGCATGAAATATTGCGTTGGTACCGCACTATGTGGCATGTGGTTTTGCTTTTCTAGATATTTTCAGGCTATTTTGGATCTATCCTGTTGTTCATTATTGTACGGCTCCATTCATTCACTTATCGTTACGTTTGGACTTTAAGAAGCAAAATAAATGAAGATTTATGCCGGGTAAGGCACAAGCTCTGAAATGAAAGTGGAGGACATAAAATATGGTCAAACACGCTGCATGTTTATATGAATGATTTAATGAATGCATCTGTTCATGTATGACAACATAAAAATATATATAGACATATCCATATTTATATATATGGCCTGTATATGGTGAATGTATATTGTCTACTATCTATCTATCTATCTATCTATCATCTGTCTATCTAATATCTCTCTATCTATGTATCTATCTATCTCATATCTATCTGTGTATCTATCTATCCGATATGTATCTAATATCTATCTATCTATATTCTATCTATCTTATATCTATCTATCTATCCGATATGTATCTAATATCTATCTATCTATCTATATTCTATCTATCTCATATCTATCTATCTATCTATCTATCTACAGGTATCTATCTATCATCTGTCTATCTAATATCTATCTATCTATCTATCTATCTATCTATCTATCTATCTATCTATCTATCTATTTATCATCTATCTATCATCTATCTATCTCATATCTATCTCATATCTATCTATCTATCTATCCGATATGTATCTAATATCTATCTATCTATATTCTATCTATCGTATATCTATCTATCTATCTATCTATCCGATATGTATCTAATATCTATCTATCTATCTATCTATCTATCTATCTATCTATCTATCTATCTATCTATCTATCTATATTCTATCTATCTCATATCTATCTATCTCATATCTATCTATCTCATATCTATCTATCTATCTTATATCTATCTATTTATCTAATATCTATCTATCTATCTTATATCTATCTATTTATCTAATATCTATCTATCTATCTAATATCTATCTATATTCTATCTATCTTCTATTTATCTATCCGATATGTATCTAATATTTATCTATCTATTTATCTAATATTTATCTATTTATCTATCTATCAATCTATCTATCTATTTATCATCCATCCATCTATGTATCCACTCTATCCATCGAAATCCACAAAGGTAGGTAGCACAATGTCCTGGTTATGTCAAATATCCAATTTACAGCAATGAATCCCCAATCCAGTGTACATGAACATCGCAGCTTTCTCAGGATATCTTTAAGGGCTCCTTCAGATGAGCGGCATGGCAGAAACGATCACGATAGCGCAACACTTTGCGTTGTGATAGTCGCGCTATTGTTCGCATAGCTAGACTTTTTACTGTACTCTCCACTGCCGGGACCATTCACATCGGCACAGGACAAGGGTAGTGCATGAGAAATGCACCTCATTGCTCAAACATACATCATTTCCACCTGTATCATACAGAATGTCGCTCTCTCATGGATGTTACAATATTACATCTTAATAAATCATTGTCTTTACAACCCAATGTAGACGGCCCCTATAGGGGTATGTTCACACAGTGAATTCCGCTGTGGATTTCGCTCCTGCCACTAATTTTGCTGTGGATGTGCACCATCTGTAGCCCTGTCCGTGCGCAAAAGCTGAATATTTGACGTGTTTCCATGCGGATCTCCGTCAAAAATTGACATATCACATCTTCACAGGAATCCACCTGGAAACACGTTGCAAATTCCACCAGTGTATCTTGCCCATTGGCAGGGTAAAGCCATGTGAAGATCCACAGCGGAATAGCCATGGATTTTCGTGGCAGTTTTAGAGGTTGAATCTGCATATTCTACCGTGTCAACATACCCTAAGAGGTGGCTACTAGCGAATAGGCCTTCTGTATCTTTTCCGCCGAGTACAAGGCCATATGCTCATGTGAGTTGCCGGCGTGTTTACCCATTGGACGGAGATTATATGGATATCCTATAATTTCACGGATAGGTTTTGAGATGTAGTGTAATTGCGAGCAGGGAGTGATACTGTTTGCATTCTGTATCCCAGCAGCAGTCTGTCTGTCTCCCACAATCCTCTTGGAAGCAGTTCTTTCTTTGAAGATGAGAAGGTGAAGGGAGCTGAAATGTGTCCCTTTGAACTGTGGTTGGGGGCCCTGCGGAGAAACAGTGGAGAGGACCCCACAAGCTCCTCCACCCCTCGCCCTGTAGTGTCTTGTTCCTTAGCTTGCGGCTAGGCAGTCAGTGGGACAGTCTGGCCTGGTAACCCCACTGAGAGGTGTCAGACTGGGTCACTGGGGCACACACCCTGTTTAACCCTATCGGTGCTCCTTGAAGCGGTAAACTCCTTTGCTTGTGGACATGATGGAAATATGTAGTTTGACCTGTTTTGCCTGTGAAGTCTTTTCATCTGAAATATTATTTGCAAAGCACTTTTTGTTGCAGCAGCCCTTTTCCAAACTACTTGGAATTCGCTAAGACTCAATATATGGGGTGTGAGAGCTACTCTTTCGTCTTTTTCCTTCAGCAGAGTGGTAAAACACGTTGCTTTGGGTTAATTGTGATATTGCAGTTTTAACGTTTGCTTTATCTATTGCAACCATCCCCTCAATCTGGCTAAAAGTAGTAGCAGTAATTAGCCAAACCATTGGATCCCTTGGTCTGTGGGAACTGAAAGCTTAAAGGGGTTTTCCAACTAATGCAGACTGAACACGGCCACCTCCACCGATTCCGACATCTGCATAGCCCAAGTCCCCCATGATGATGCAGCAGTGAGTCGCAGGTGTGACCACCGCTCTATTCACTCTTATAGGATGGAGGAAGATTGCTGAACGCATCGATCTTGTGCCGTCCCATAAAATTGAACGTAATGGTGGTTATGAAAGCACACCATGGCTCCATTCGCATGGGGATGCGCCGATGTCGGGATCAGTGGGCGTCAGTAGGAACCATACTCTAACTAGAGTACATTAGCCATCAAAGTAAATTAAGGCATCTATAAGGGGCTCCTATAACACCAATCTAAGAGTTTAAGGGTTATTCTGGACATGTACTATTGTTGACCTCTACTCAGGATAGGTCATCATTAGTTGATCGATGGGGGTCCGCTTTACGGTATTACCGCCAATCAGCTGATGTTCAGTGCAGCTGAGCTGGATGCCCTTATTGAAGTTGGAACCAGAAGTGAAATAGAAGACTTTGAACCCAGTTGGGCTGTACTGTCAGCCGGCCGATTGACTATAATGACCTGTCCTGAGGATAGCTTATCAATAGTAGATGTCTGAAATACCTCTTTAAAATAGGACTTACTGGATAGCCACCTCAATGTCTTCAATTCAAAAGGGGATGCTACATGCACAAGAGGACAGTTCTGCTGTCTCATAGGGATATCCTGACTGGCAATAACCCGGTTGCAGCCAGTTGGGGGCTTGTTTTTAGGTGGATTAGTTTTGTTTCTTCAATGCCACCATTTAATATACAAAATATGTATTGAGGAACTTAAAAAAATTGTGGGTTGAAATGGAAAAAAAAAATCAGCAATTCCACCATTTTGGCATATTAACTTTATTCTGCAGTTTAGTATGATTATACAGATTTCCCATTTATATAGTTGTTTTTGTGTTTCAGTACTTCTCCAAAATAATTAAAAAATTGCTTTTGTCACCATATTGAGAGACCTGATGATGGAGCTGTGTGAAGGCTTGTTTTTTTGTGGGGCAAGTTGTAGTTTTTATTTGAGCCATTTTTGGGTACATAGACTTTTTGATCACTTTTATTCTAATTTTTGGGGGAGGTGAGGTGACCCAAAAACTGTAATTCTGGCCTTGTGTATTTTTTTCCCAGCTTTCACCATGCAGGATAAATAAACATGATATGTTAAGAGTTAGGACTTTTACAGACACGGTGATACCATTTATGTTTATTTTTTATTTAAGTTGTATTTTTTACATGATAAATAGGAAAGATTTTTTTTAGCTTTTTTTTAAATATTTGTTTACGCATATTTAAATATTTTTTTAAATTTTTTAAAAATATTTTTAAAATAATTGATTAAACTTTTCTTCTCAACATGTGATTGCCTAATTTCTTGCACAATACACCGCAGTATTTCTGTATTGCACTGCATAGTGCCTCTCAGCATTATCTTATTTAATAGAAGTACAGTACTAGAATAGCTGGCCTGAGCCCTTTCACTAGTACTCTAACTGCCTTGACAACCCCCTGTGATCAGGTGACAGAAGGAGCCCTCTTTACTACTTGTAGTGCCTAACTACTTAGACCCTGTGATCCACAAAGTTTAAACAGTAGGGATTGAAGTTATCTCTTATTCACGCCATTGCAAGATGGTGCTAGTTATATAGCCCACTACAAATACTCTCTGCATACATCCACTGGAACTTTATGGTGGATGTAACTAAGGGGTTAAAGAGGTTGTCTGTCCATTTTTTCACTGGTAATCTATCCTCTGAATAGGTCATCAGTAGTTGATAGCTGAGGGTCCACCTCTCAGGACCCCCGTCTATCAGCTGATTGTCCAGCCTGCTGTCCAGTGTAGCACACCGGTCATTGAAATCAATGGCACATTCTGCTCCACTTTTGGTCAACACTAGATGTGAAGTCCTGACCAGCAGAAAAGCAGGAAGTGCCATAGCAGCATGGTCCTCCCATTGAGGATAGGTCATCAATGGAAAAATGGGCAGACAACCCCTTTAAAAGGGTATTCTCCTCGGAGACTACATGGCATATCCACAGGTGGGACCGACACTTATCTCTAGTTTTGGCCCCTACTGTTCTCCAGTCTAACTGACTGCGATGGCTGGGGGCAGGGGAGTAAGTATAGGGGATGCAGGGGATGCGATTGCACCCGGGCCCAGGAGCCTTAGGGGGCCCATAAGGCCTCTCTTCTCCATATACTATGAATAAACCATTATAGTTGGGGGCCCTGCTATACATTTTGCATTGGGGCCCAAAAGCTTCAAGTTACGTCCCTTCCGGAGGGTGATGGGAACTTATGGAAACAGCTGATTAGGCTTTGCTACGCTGTTACCACAACTCCCATAAAAGTCAGTGGGAGTTGCGCAAACAGTGTTGCCTAGCGATCTAACTCGGGAGCTGTGGATATAGTGTATCTTACTGGACTACATTTCAATGCTCAATGATTTCTATGGAAGTTATGGAAACAGCTTGCTTGGCTCTTTCCATAACTCCAGACCACTGCTTGCCGCTGGAGGTAGTAGGGGCCAGATGTGGGACCCCATCTATCAGACTGTCATCCTGTGGATATTCCATAAAAGTCTCAGATGGGAATATTCCTTTAAGACGTCTTTATAAGGACAGGCTGTGATATCTAGGGCAAACCAGCCAAACGGGATGTGCTCTTTCACATGCAGCATACTGTATGCTTACTTTGGGCTTCAGGTCTGACGGAGCTCATTTTAGTCTCCCTGACTATGTTAGTAAGCAGAGTTGTGCTGCTTTAGATAATCAACCCTGGTATAATTCATCTACCTCAGGGTTATTATTGCCGCTTTGCGCTCATTTGGATCACCACCTCCAAAGCTTGAAAATGAAGCAAAAGTTCAGTAAAAATATTTGCTAATTAATGGCATAATTATACAATGATATCCTCAGTGAACGAGCTAATAATATTGTGAACCCAGCGGACGGTAGAGAATGGCGGCTGCAACACCCTGAATAATTAAAATAAATCAGCTAATTTAATAGAGAAAAAAAATCAGAATCTTGAACTGCTGGAGATTAAAAATGATCTGTCTTCCTTAGCTGCAGCGGAGACACGCAGGAACGTCGAAGTTTTCTTCTGAAGTTTGCTGAACAGACAACCTTTCACTCTGACATGTATGGACACATCAGACAGCAGAGCATGTGCTCAGATAGGAAGTTAATTCCTAGACTGTAAGCTCTGCAGGTGATACATTGTGTTACTAGCAGCATGGCGTTCTGTGTTCTTCTGAGCCTTTAACGCACCAGACTGGCATTGAGTTGTCATCTGAACTTTCTATCTGAGCTATCTTGGGCTACAAAATCCTGGATGTCCTGTTCTCACAGGTTGTCACTCATCGTTTCCATACTCATGATTAGCAAATGGATGTGCTGTGATAGGTAGTTTCATTGGTATCCTACTTAGATTGGGTATTAAAGTGGTTCCATTCTCATACTAAGGGCTTAATCACATGAGCCATTTTCACATCCATGTTCTATCCGCGTTTGAAGCTGACTGCACATTAAAGGGGTTCTCTAGGGAGAATAGTATTGATGACCTATTCATACGATAGGTCATCAATAGTTGATTGGCTGACGTCTGTTGCTCGGGACCCCAACCGATCAGCTGAGCGGGTGCATGCTGTCAGCGCCATAGATACAGAGAGGTCAAAGCGGAAGCAGCAGAAGTCTCAGCGCCGACCTCTGTGTAGTGGCCGGCGCTTGTAACTGCAGGCACAGTTCTCATTGAAATCAACGCTCCGCTCCGACCTCTGAGTATTTGCGGCACTGACAGCATGCGCCCACTCAGCTGATCGGTTGGGGTCCCGAGCGATGGACCCCAGCCGATCAACTATTGATGACCTATTCTGAGGATAGGTCATCAGTAGCATTCTCCCTGGAATACCCCTTCAACAATATTCAGGCCTATTATAGCCAATGGAGTTATACAGACATGCATTTTACATGAATAGAAGATAACTGGCTGATTATGGAGGTCTCACTGCTGAGACCCCCACTGATCTGTAGAATGGGACTCCCCTGTCCCGCTCTCCTGTCACCGTAGGGGTTGCTTCTGATGTCACTCTGAATGGAACATGCGCGGTCACCGCTCCATTAATTTCAATGGGGCTGATGGAACAGTCAGAGCTGGTGCCACTCAGGTATCTCCATAGTCCCATTCAAAGTGAATGGAGTATCAGCATGCTTGCACAACCAGCGCTCCAGTCAGTCTACTCGTCACTGCGGGGGGTGCAGTAATCCTGCAATGAGGGGGACACAGAGGACGCACATTTTTTAGATTGGCGGGGGGTCTCAGTGGTGAGACCCTACCATTCAGTAAGTTATGCCCTGTCCTGTGGATAGGGAATAACTTGATATTCTTGTACAACCCCTTTAAGAAATGTTCCTATAAACTGAAATAGGCTCATCAGCACCGTATTACTTCTATCATCCACACTGAGCCGTACTGGTATTTGTACATTATTAGTAGCAGACCGCTACCACCTGACTCACAGCACATATACAATGTATAGCTGGGATTCTGCAGAGATCAGGATTTGAGTTGTAATCAGATCCGTGTAAAATGCTTGTAGAACTAACAGGCTTACTGTAATAAAATATCTAGGGTGCAGTAACAGGATACTTGGAGTAGCAACATTGTTGCAGATAAGGTTATTGAAGTGAAAACTATATCTTGAGATTGTCTTGGAGTAAATACGCTTACAGCACCCGCAACAAAGCCGGTCCTAATGATAGATTGTAGGACCCTCGGAATAAAGGGTTAATGGTCACAGCGGTTCTGCTGCTCAGACTTGAAATGTAGTCTCTGCCACTCAGTGGGATCCAGGCTCGAACATGCTGAGGAGCGAGAGTCACTGTTTTCAATTAACGAGGAGGAGACAAAAGATAAACAATTCCTGTGGTCACAAGTCCATAGCATGGATATACATGGGAGAAAATAGACTATCTATCTATCTATCTATCTATCTATCTATCTATCTATCTCCTATCTATCTATCTATCTATCTATCTATCTATCTATCACATATCTAATCTATCTATCTATCTATCTATCTATCTATCTATCTATCTATCTATCTATCTATCTATCTATCTATCTATCTATCTGTCTATCTCTCTTCTATCTATCTATCTCATATCTATCTATCTATCTCATATCTATCTATCTATCTATCTCATATCTATCTATATTCATATCTATCTATTTTCTATCTCACTATCTATTTATCTATCTATCTCATATCTATCTATCTATCTCATATCTATCTCATATCCATCCATATTCATATCTATCTATCTCATATCTATCTATCTATCTCATATCTATCTATCTATCTATCTCATATCTATCTATCTATCTATCTATCTATCTATCTATCTATCTATCTATCTATCTCATATCTATCTATCTATCTATCTCATATCCATCCATATTCATATCTATCTATCTCATATCTATCTATCTATCTATCTCATATCTATCTATCTATCTATCTATCTCATATCTATCTATCTATCTATCTATCTATCTATCTATCTATCTATCTATCTATCTATCTATCTATCTATCCATCTATCTAATATCTATCCATCTTCCTCATATCTATCTATCTATTTCATACCTCTCTATCTATCTATCTATCTATCTATCTATCTATCTATCTATCTCTCGATCTATCTATTTCATATCTCTCTATCTATCTTTCTATCTATTTATCTAATCTATCAGATTAGATAACAGATCTGGCCTACTCCTGTCCTATGAGTTTATTGCAGTCTGTATTCTGCGGTAGGCACCCGTGGGCCGTCAAAAAGTTGTAGGCAATCTGGTTTGCCTGCCATTCTCTGATCACATCTACACAAAGGAAATTATTGCAGTACTTTCTATATATATAGGCCCAGGCTTACCCAACACATGCACATCAATTAGGGGACCATTGCACATACAGAGAGCCACTGAATCTACAGATATGATTAATCCATATATGGAGATACTAGGGGAGATTTATCATATGCGCAGTTTGGCTATGCTTATGCCTAAAATGTGCCTAATTCTTCTAATAGTCGCATGCAACATGCTAAGTTAGCCGCAAATACCTTCATTCTCAGTAGTGCGAAAGTGTGTCTTGAAAATACGTCTTCCATGCACTAGAGTAGCAGTGCGAATTTTCATGCAACTTTTTAAAAAAGAATTCTCGCAGCGGGATCCGACCCGTCCGTCGGCAGGTGGCCTAAACATTTGCAAATATTCTGCAAATCTGCACCTAAATGGATCAGCTTTGCAGGTTGTTTTTGTTGCGGATCTACTGCAGGTTTTAACCATTGTATTTCAACGGTGGAAATCCGAAGCATAAATCCACAGCACAAATGGGCATGCAGCGGATTCAGAATCCACAGCATTTTTCTAAAATACTCCACATTTGTTGCAGAAATTTTATGTTCCATATGAAAGTAATTTTTCAATTCTCCTCCACATGGCTTGTACTGTAAATCTTGCCTAAATTCTGCAGAGCTCATGGCCTGTCTGAAGGCATCTTAAGGGTCATTTTACATTGAGCAATTCGCTCTAGTAGATGAGCGATGACCAATGAGATCAACAAAAGTTAGAGTGTCTATATGGGGCAAATGGTCTTTTTAACAATGCTTTGTCCCCATACTCGTGATCATCTGTGGCATGTGAACACAAGAATGGATGCTGCTTGATAGGCTAAGCTGCTGATTGGCGATTGGTAAAAATGGCAGTAGATCTGCTCATGTAAAAGAGCTTTAAGAACCGCTTCATCTTTTCTAGATGATGAGTAAGAGACCCTGCAATATTCAGAGTATAGGCGATTTTACACGGGCCGACAATCGGTCCATGTAAAAGGGCCAACGATCAGCTGATGGACGAGTGGACTTAAAGTGCTCAAATAAAAATTCTCACTGATAGACTATTCATCTCTCTGTGTGCACAGGTGGATGTGCAACCGGCCCATGGGGATGAATGATCGTACTAGCAATTGTTCATCCCCATAGCAGTAATTCTCGGCCTGTGTAAACAAAAGCAAACCAGCGTCAATTGACAAGCTTGTCAATTGGCAGTCATTTTTATAAAGACAAGGATGAGCCCATGTAAAAGGACCCTTACTTAGTCTGTCTTACTACTTCATCAGGGCTCATGTCTTCCAGTAGTCCGCCTACTTCTTGATTTCCAAATCAAGTCCATCTACAAAAAGTTTCTAAAAACTAGCAATTTTTTGCTAATTAAAAAGTTGAGCATTAAATATTTTCAACTTTTTTCCCCAAGATAGTTCTCTCTACTCCTCCAGATATACATTGAGTAACAGCCGGCAAGATTTATTTGACAAATTTAAGCTATTAGTTGGCTTCACTTCATCTTCAGCCTCTTAGGAATCCCACTTAGGATTAAGGAAGAGGTTAAATGGGGCAATGAAGAGAATCCCTCTAGGAAAGGAAGGGTTATCTCACTCTACAGGTTGTTTTCTGGAGATACCTAACAGCTCTGGACATAAATCAAACTCTGGGAGCAACATAACATCTCAATTTCTCCTCTTCAGAGCATCACATTCCTCTCTTATCTGATTTATAGATTTATAGTGGCCTGTGAGGAGGGTTTGAGGATATCCTATAACCAGCAGTTTTGAGTGCATTCAATGATAGAGGCCATTAATAAATCCTCTCTGAACACTCCTTCCACTACGCAGACCACACAGTAGTCAACCCTTTAGTTGCCTTTTCAGGTGATCCACATTCCATACAAATGTTATAGAACAAGGAATATATTAGAAATGTGTACCTAGTAGTCCTGGTTGTTGGAGGTCAAAGGAAGCCTGGCCTTTTAGGAGGATCTGGAAGTAGTTTAGATGTGATCATCTATCATTGTAACATTTCCTACTAGGAAGTGTTTTTAAAGGGATGTTAGTGGGCTTCTCAGAAGGTCATAATGTTGGAATATCTCAATTGGAGGTTACGAGTAAGATCTGGCTCCAAGGTCACCTCATCTACTTGAATGGATAGGTGAGTACATATTGACACTGAATTATCTTTATTATCACTATACTATAATTATTAGATAGGATACAATTAAAACATGAAAGAAGGCATGAATCCACTCCCTATTAATGGTATCATGGAATGGATCCATAGGGTAAACATTTAAAGCATCTATTCCTTAGTGGTAATACGTATGGTTGATGTAGTATGGAGATACTTGTCTCATTTCAACTTTACGTCAGGAATAGAGATGAGCGATCACCCAAATGCTCGGGTCCGCGTTATTTGAGTCAAGCTTTTCGTAAAATTCGAGAGCTCTACTTGAGTAACGAACCCCATTGACTACAATGGGAGACTCGAGCATTTTTGTATGTGTGCTGAGCTTTTTTTCCTAGGGGTCTCACTCTCTCCCCTGTCTGCCAGACAAAA
Organism: Eleutherodactylus coqui; assembly: GCF_035609145.1. NCBI lineage: Eukaryota > Metazoa > Chordata > Amphibia > Anura > Eleutherodactylidae > Eleutherodactylus > Eleutherodactylus coqui. Next base: position 31,042,142 of record NC_089846.1, read on the forward strand.
AATTTGCCAATGATGCGCGCTGCTGCGGGGAGGGGCCAAAACAGGCACATCACAGCAGGGAGGAGCCAAAACCTGGGGCGGGGTCGAACATGTCTTGATGCTCGTTCGAGTAACGAGCACTATCGAGTACGCTAATACTCGAACGAGTATCAAGCTCAGCAGAGTATGTTCGCTCAACTCTAGTCAGGAATGAAACCGTTGGCCAGGCGGTGGTACCCACTTGGAGGTGTCTGAAACACGTTGCTTCTGGCTTCACTATTTGAAACTCAACTAGTAGATTGCTAGTGATTTCACTTGGCCCAGGACTGGAGACTAATACAATGTACCGCATCTCTGCTATGTCATTGCCTTCTTGACAGGCTATGGTCTTGTCCTATGTTTGATTTCATGCCCTGCACATTACGAAGCCATAGACATTCCTTGTGCCACCATATAGCCCTGAATTACAATGGTAACCATCACTGGCAATAATGACAGATATTTATAAGGAGGTAGAGCATGTGTTCATTGATTTGTATACAGGGTGGCTCGAAATCATATATACAATGTTTGTAAATGTGTCGTGCACTTCATAAGTGATTTAAATTGCATGCTTTCTCTATGTGTGAGCATAAAGAGACAATTACTGTCAGGGCCATCATAATCGAAGAGCTCCGTACAGTTGTCCTGGACGCGTGCCAAAGTGTCTTTGATAATGAGCAATTGTGTCTGCAGGCAGCCATCGCTATGGAGGGCCACACAGTTGACCATGCCATGGATGGCAAAGGCTGGAAACATTTTTCTAAGCTATATCTCTGCACACTTTAGTATATACATAGCAGCGCATTATTGGTCATATATTTTTGGGTCACCCTGTATTATGGCTCTGTACAGCCTGGAAGTTTATTCATACCGGTCTTAGGCTTTGCTCACATCTGCTTCAAGCTCTGTCTCCGAGTCCCAGACTAAATAGTACAGCTTGCTGTGATATTCCCTTCCAGAAAATTCTGCTGGGTATGACAGAAGTTGAATGGATCCTACTATGGTCAATGGGGTCTGTCCGGTGCTATTCAGTTCCATCATAGGATGGATCTATTTCATGGAGGCATTCCATTTTCCTGCTCCCATGACAAAACCAGAAAAAATGCAGATGTGAACAGAGCCTAATATTTCAGAACAACCACATGGCTAATAATGATTAGGAGCAGGATGTTGATTATTGGGTCAAGTTACGTCTAGACACTGCAATAGTCACTGATCATTTTCCTGCAATGTGTGACTGACCATTCATCCTATTAGGTAGACCATTTGGCTTTTGCACATATGTGTGCTTATTACTTGTGGAAAAATACATTGGTGTCTATTCTTGGCCAAGAAGATTTTGATCTGCAGCCTTCTAATTACATGGAATCCAGATTAGAAGAGAGCGTGAAACCACCACCCAGATTATAATTAAATCAAGACGTGGTTTAGACGCCTTCATAATTGTCACTTTAACTCTTTGCATGAAGTCAACACAAACATCACAAAGTATCTGTAAATTCTTTTAGAGGAATTTTCATATTACTTGTCAGATGGCGGCACAGGAGATACTGTCCACATCACCTGTACCACCATCTGCCCTACTTGTCGAAACAGTCTAGGATAGCTGTTGATATGTGATGGTAACTTGATGGTCTTCTAATGTTAGGCCTTATGCAGTATTATTATTCCATACAACCTCCAAGTTGTATGGAGTCTTAATAGATAACTTGAAGAAGTCTATAGGGCACTATTGTGCATCCCTGTGCAGTGCAGTATTGGGCTTCAAGAACTCTGTGTGCCTTCATACAGGCTGCATAAACATGGCTATTCATGAGGCCTTAGGCCTCATGTCCACGGGGAAAATCAGGCCCGCTACGGATTCTCCATGGAGAATCTGTAGCGGGTCCCTCCTGCCCTGCGGACATGAGCGCTTAAAATAAGAATAAACTCACCTCTCACACGCTCTGGATCTTCCCTTCGCCGCGGCTTCATCTTCTCTCAGTCGCGGCCGGATCTTCTTTCTTCGGCCTGGCGGATGTGCATGGCACGTCGGTTGCGTGCCCCGCGCATGCGCCGGCCCGAAGAAAAAAGATCCGGCCGCGACGGAGAGAAGATGAAGCCGCGGCGAAGGGAAGATCCGGAGCAGGTGAGTATATTCTTATTTTATGTCTCCCGCGGATCCGGGCGGCTTCCATAGGCTTCAATAGAGACCCGCACGAAAAAGGAGCATGGTCCAGATTTTTTCATGCTCCATTTTTAAAAAAAATCACTTTTATTGACCATTCGCGGGTATTTATCTAGCCGCGGGTGGTCAATGCATCCCTATGGGATGCGGATCCGCGGGCAGGAGAAGAGTTAAAATCCGCTGCGGATTTTAATACTTCTTTTGCCCGTGGACATGAGGCCTTAGAGAGATGAACATATAACTGGTCTTCACAAAACAACCCCTTTCACATCCAATCCCAGTTTTGGCAAAAAAACGGGAGGAGGAGGAGCAAGGAAGGGATGTGTGCTGAAGTAGACCACACCCACTGCCTTAGATCTGTCCTAGTATGGACTCATTTTTGCAACACTTGGATCCCTCCTAGTTGTACTGATACTAACTTTCTTCATTACTGGACCCTATAATGCTAAAATATGGCCACTTGATATAATCTTAGAAGAGAAAAAAATCCCAAACAAGTAAATAATTTATAAACACAATTTACATAATCACTCAGCCCTGTTAATGAGCATTTTAATGTTACCACTATTTTTATTTACTGTGCCTGTCAGTGGCATAGCTATGTCATATTTTTTTAGCATTTATCTTTCCCTGGTAGTTACTTCCCGATGATCTTTTTGTCATATTCACAGTTTTTAGCCTACTGTGTTTATTTGCTAATTAAATTGAATCATTTGGCTGGCAGTTGGGGGGGGGGGGGGGCTACCAATGTGGTTATAAACTTCATCCTCATGAACACACCACTAATTAATGCAGAGGAGGTCAATACCTCACCCCGAGCATCAAATCTTTAAAACTACTAGTCAGTTGAATCTAATCTTTGCAGGTCTTCTTCCTTCAGATAAAGCAATTGTTTTTTTTTAACGAATGATTTTTTTTTAATGTTACAAAATGGTTTTCATCTTCAAAAATATTATATTTTATTAAAGTGTTCCTTTATTGTTACCAAATTATAACTTTTTGTTTTTTATGTCATCAAATAGATAATTTACTAGATTTCTTTTTTGTTAACCAATGATTAATGTATCAATTTTTTAATTAATTAATTCATTAGATTTTTATTTTACTAAATTAACTTTTTAGTTTTCATTTGTTTTGTTTTTTATGTTAAAAAATTACTAATTGGTTTCATTTTTTAATTTCATAAATTTTATGTCATTGGGTATTTCAAAATGTTGTATTAAGTTTTCCATTTAGACCAATGAAATATATAATACAGAATAATATTATATCATTGGAACGTTTTGCCATTAACATTCCAGACAAATATACCGTCTTAGCATTCATTCTCTTTTAGGTCCGTCATAGATTTTTATTGACATACCACTTCACTGGTTCTGCATTCTACTTTCATGACGATTGCATCTACCATGTATATTACTGTAACTTTTATTACTTTGTGGTGTTTGTGGCTTTTTATGGATTGTTTTCCATGCTAACTTGTGTCTCGGCATCTGCTGGTGGTAGAGGTGTAAGCACAAAAGTCGAGTACTTAAAATTGAACATTTTGCATAGAACTCAAATCTCAATAACTGAATTGTGAAGTTAGAAATCCATCTGAAAAAAGAGTATTTCTATTTCGCTCTCTTACTACATTAATCTAAAACTTTCCCGTGTTTCAAATGGTGGGAATTGGGCACTACAATGTTTCCACACACTATGAAATACAATTTTAAGTAAGTTCTCATTTTCATTTTTCTTTTAGTCAAGTCTTTCTGTTTTTCAGAGTAAGTACGGTTTATTTTGAACACTTAAAAAATGCGAACAATTTAGAAATTTACATCGAAACTGAATTTTTTGGAATTGCTAAGAGGTTGAGTGAATGAAAAAAAATATTTTAAAAAATCCTAAATTGTTCCTTTGATTTAGGGCTTAAACAGATGAACGTGTTTGCACACATATTTGTTCGCCTGAAACTTGCGCCCGTAAAATGTGATGAATAGAAGCCATTGATAGGGACCTGCCCTATTTTTCTGCATTTTACGCAGCAAGCTGCTGTAGAAGTCTGCGGCAGGTTAAAAAATAAGAGGAAGGGTGTGAACTGGTGGACAACACAGGGAAAAGAAGACAGCTGGCCCTTATTAGGCTTTAAATAGCCAATCTATTTCACAGAAAGGGAGGATTACGTGTGCGTGTGAACTGGCATCGCGAGCGCCAAAATTACAGGAGTATGCCCTGACACATGCGTAATAGCCTGGTTATTGGCATCTCCAAACTTTGTTCATGCGCAGATATGGTCCTTTGCGGTGAGTGTATTTGCGCATACATTCTTCTGTGGAAGCCCTAAACTCTGGCTTCTTCGCCATGGGTATTGCTATCATAGTAGCTGGTATGGGGCCCATCAACAAAGAGGGTTCAGTTTCTGATAATTGAGGATGATGTAAGAGTAGGAAAATTGAAATAGAGCAGAAAAAATGGAGACCCAAATAATTATAGGCCTTTAATGCCCTGATGGGACAGAGCCTCATTCCAATTTTTGCTACGGGGCTCCACAGTCACTCGTTACACCCCTGTTGTCCCCAATGGATTTGTTCACTCTAGAGGGTGTTCAGCTTAAAACAGGAGCAGTTCTTGAAGGGACTAGAAGTGTTTCAGGCAGTTGGTGATAAAGGGAAGTTGTTAAGATGCATATTTCTGAGAACTCATGGAAAACTACAACAAAAGTCTTCAGAACGCCAACCTTCCCAGATAGTCAATATAAAATGTTCTGCAGGCTAAAAGAGCAATTCTCCACCATTTTGTGATGCGTTGTCCTAGAATTATGCGCAGAGTAGTGAAAATCTGCAAAGAAGCCCCAAAAACCACAAAATACAGCTTGTAGAACTTTTAGGTTTGAATCTGCCACCCCTGGAATTTTGGTTGTGACATCATGGTTCAGAAAGTTTCCACTAATGACTATGAATGGCATCTGCAAGCCACACGTAACCACAATGAATGAAGGGTTCCATTAAAGTTTACTATGTCATAATGTAACATTTTTTTCCCATATATATAATCAAAGGGTGTAAGCAACTTAACCTCTTCATGCCCCAGAACATATATGTACATCGTAGATGAGTAGTGGTAATATAGTGCTGGCTAAGAATGTGAGCCTGCTTTATACTTGGCTAGTATCAGTTGTCTTTAGCAGCTGACACACAATCATAAGATTCATGCCAGTTGCTGCTGTTAACCCATTAAATGGCCTGATTGGAGGTCCTGAATGACCCCCCTTTGCAATGAGATTGTACAGTGCTGTCCATGTGTAATTGTATTTGTGGGTCTTCTGAAGGCCCCCTAGGGTTGCAGTGTATTTCTGCCTATGAAGATTTGTCTACTGCAGAAATAGCATATACTGCAGTTCTGAAGTATTGCAGTGTATAGTATAAGCAATGAAACAATCGCAAATTCAAGTCGCCCTAAGGGACAAAAAAAAGTTTTTTTAAATTATTTATTTAATATTATTATTATTTTTTATTATTGTAAATTGATGACATCATTTCCCTTTCATTTTATTTCACTCCACTTAGAAATGTTTACATTTTTTTCAGTACATTATATGGTACATTAAATAGTTGCATTGAAAATCATAGCTCGCCCTATGAAAACAAGCCCTCAGACAACTACAGCAATGGAAAAATTAGAGTTATGTTTTTTTTGAAAAAACAAAAATGAATGTAAAGAGCTGCGTCCTTAAGGGGTTAATATAAAGTTTCTAGTCATTACTGGATATCATAGGGTAAAGGTATATATCCAAGTAGACCAACTAGGATCAACCTCTTAACGTGGACTTGGCATCATAATTGTAATAAGAGAGAAATCTGTTAATATAACCCACACAACTCTGAAATAAAAGATTGTAAAAGGCAAATCATTGCCCATAGCAATGTCCTTATAGTCTAATGGGGTTATCCAGGGGTTAAAGGCTAACCTAACCTAAACCCACTTACACAGTCAATCTAGCAGCATGGATTTTGAGTGTGAAATGAAGCTTTATCGGCAAAATTGATCCAAGTTAAAATACTTCCAACCTCTATGAAGACAATTACCCCCACCCCCCAACCCATCAGTTTAGACTCAAAAGCCTAAATGTATATGCAAGCAATTAATTGCGGAGTGTAAGCTTGAGTTCCTAGACCCTGTTGCACCCTTTTTCTACCTGGGCAAACCAACAAATATCAGTCCTGTCACCGTATATAAGTTCCCCAGTCTCATATGTCTAAGGACGGCAATATACATTCAATGTAGATCGGTTGAATCTGCTGATTTCGGCGGCCAAACATCTAAAGTATATAGGGGCCTCCAAAATGTACCCCAACTGTAGATGTTGGGGAAGATAAGGAATGGGCTGCTGGATTTCAGATGCCCGATTCTTTTGGCCTTGGGGAGATAAGTCATTGGCCGTGGCTTTCTCCTTTCCCTACATCAGAGCGCATACATGTTCAGCCAAGTCAAGCATGCATGTGTATTGGGATGTTGGACAAGATAGCTCTCAGCTGAGCGTGCATTTGTATTGGAGTGTAGGGGGAATTAGTTGTTACCGAACACTTATTCGGCCAACAGCTATCTAAAACGGGCAGCTTGAGACCAGGACAAATTGTAGCTGGGCTTTTCTTCACGTGAGACACAGATTTCGTTCTTTACTGTAGCTCAGTATCTAAATCCCCTGACCAATGCAAAGTGGCTCCATGGATTAAAGCACCATTGGTATGTCTCCCACCATGCCATCTAATGACGCCCCTGTCTCCTCCTAACAATCAAACATCTATGCACCTACGCTTTCCATTATTTCGGCATTAGTTGGACATTGTCTTCATCCAGCCTGGCATACTATGTAGTAGCACGTTGAAATAGTTAAAGTGTGACATGTATTAGTCACCAAAGGAAAAAGCTTTGTATCTGTGGGCAGCCCTTGCTAATTTCCTGGGTGGCTTGAGTTGAGGTTTCGGAAGGTTTTTTTTTTTTTTTTAATAATTCTCAGCGCCCTCATGTGCTCTTTTATCTCTAGAGAAGAAGCCATGTTTAGCAGCCTGCCTGTGAAAAAGGACCTCAGGGTTAGGTATATCTGCCTCAGCTCAAAGATTTCATTATTAGCTCTGTTTCTAGGAGCAAACGCTTATCCCTCCCTTGAGAGACTGTGAAAAATTAACAGCGGCTCATGGTGGCGGTGCAAACCTTAAACTTTAATTACAGCATTGATATTCTTCACACAATAACGCTGTCATCGGTTATTTACATAAAGTTTCAGAGTGGAAGGAGAGAGAGAGGAGCATTTTCTGTAATTGTGCTGGGTACAGCCAGTGCATGCATAATGTATACCTCCGATCCAACGCTCATCCAGTGCACGCATCGAGAGAGGAGGAAGAGGAGGGGGATTTAACCTTGTTATTCGTATTTTATGTGTGATGATGCAAAAAATTAAATACACATAAAGCCAATGTCAATGTGCATCCTGCATGCCTACATGGAGACTAAAGGATGATGTGAATGCGAATAGGCAGAACATTGGCGCACTGAAATACAGAACCCTTTTTAGTGATTTAATATAACTTCCAGGAAGGATGACATCACAGTTACCCTGATGACTTCATATAGGTATGATGTTAAATTACTCTAAGGGGGAACAGCTAGATTATTACAAACTCCAGGGTCAAATTTTAAGACATCACCTGTCAACATCATAGAGTCCGAGAGCGATACATAGAATTGATGTTTAATGTGTAGAGATTAAAATTCAAGTGCAAGGGCGTAGGAAATCGATCATGTATCTCTAGTAATGGGGGATACCTACATGCTACTCTAGCTTGCCTGGGGTATTTAGATATAGAGCAATGGTAGCAATTAGTCATGTATCTCTAGTAATGGGGGGTACCTACATGCTACTCTTCCTTGCGTGGGGTATTTAGATATAGAGCAACGGTAGCAATTGGTAACGTATCTCTAGTAATGAGGGATACCTACATGCTACTCTACCATGCCTGGGGTATTTAGATATAGAGCAACGGTAGCAATTGGTAACGTATCTCTAGTAATGAGGGATACCTACATGCTACTCTACCTTGCCTGGGGTATTTAGATATAGACCAAGGGTAGCAATCGGTCATGTATCTCTAGTAATGAGGGATACCTACATGCTACTCTACCTTGCCTGGGGTATTTAGATATAGACCAAGGGTAGCAATTGGTCATGTATCTCTAGTAATGGGGGATACCTACATGCTACTCTATCGTGCCTGGGGTATTTAGATATAGACCAAGGGTAGCAATTGGTCATGTATCTCTAGTAATAAGGGATACCTACATGCTACTCTACCATGCCTGGGGTATATAGATATAGATCAAGGATAGCAATCGGTCATGTATCTCTAGTAATGGGGGATACCTACATGCTACTCTACCATGCCTGGGGTATTTGGATATAGAGCAAGGGTAGCAATCGGTCATGTATCTTTAGTAATGGGGGATACCTACATGCTACTCTACCTTGCATGCGGTATTTAGATATTGACCCAGGATAGCAATCGGTCATGTATCTCTAGTAATGGGGATACCTACATGCTACTCTACCTTGCCTGTGGTATTTAGACATAGAGCAAGGGTAGCAAATTCAATCTTTGGCAAAGGTGAAGCAACCAGGACAAGCACATTCAAAGCTAAATTAATATAATACCAGATAGAGATTATAATTTGCTACGATACCATCATTTTCTACGATGAGTAATCTTAATGCAACAGTAACGGAGCGCCAAGGTATTAAATGACAAATTCAGCTCTTCTAAATGTATATATTAGTAAGTCATTCGTCAACTTTGACTCTAGTGTGTGTAGAGCTATATATACGAAAGAGTTTAGAAGAACCACCCAACATAATTTTGTAGTGTCATACGAATATAGCGGACATGACGACTATGTCAAAACGTAAAGCAGAATACAAAATAGCATTGTCGAGCAATTACAACATAAACCGGTGCCCCAGATGCTGCGTCTCCATCCCTCTTCTCCCCAAGGCCCCTATATCCCCTCACTCGCCCACGGTGGCTTCCCATTCATCCTCTCCCCCTTTTTCTTCATATGTCTACTCTCAGCTTCTCTCCCCTTTCTCCAGCTCGTCTCTCACTGTCATTCCAAGCCCAGAAAAGCCTCAGGGAGTCACGTCAGTCCTATCTATCAGCGAATATTCTGCGTTGTGCTGCAGGAAGGAGCACGGAGAAGGCAGAGCGACAGCACATAGTCAAATTTCACGGGCTGAATATTTAATGAGGGCAGTGCTGTTTATTTGGTTACCCTGTTGATTTCCCTCGCTCTGTCAATAGCTGCTCATATCTGCTTGCACGATGATCTTTACAATTGTGTCTCCTAGGAGCAGAGACATTAAAAGCAATTATGGATTTTATACAGGAACCGCTCTGATATTTCTAGCTAATCTAATTTGCAGTCTGCTAGTTTATTGTCTGCTATTTCAGGGGCGTTTGAGCGTTATGGAAAATCCGATTTGCCTTTATAATTTTACATAACGTCATTAACACTGCCAGCGTCTTGCCGGGGATATTGTTTGGTTGGGTAACTGCTTATGGAAGATTGTAATGTTATCAACATAAACTTCATTAATGTCCTCCCTCTAAATATCCAGCGGAATCTGTCACATTTCATTAAACATTAAAACACGTTGGGGACGCATTGAAGTCAGAAATTGAGGGAAACCAAAGCCGGATTGCCATAAAATAAATTTAAGTATGTAGATGCAAATTTGCAAATTTTACATTGTCATAAATAGACAACTATTTCCACCCAACAAGAAAGTGCGGCAAAATAATTTTCTTACTTGTTTGTGTAATGGGATTGGAGGGATAGATTGCGCACTTAATCCCTACGGATTGGAAATGGGATAATTGGTTTTACTAATACATGACATCAAATCATAATGCAGAAGACAGCTAGGTACTTGAATTTGCCGTAAAGCACTGTAATACAACTCATTGACTTTCCGACCATTGTCTTTCCCAAGGATGACGGTTTGGACCTCATAGAAAGTCTATAGAATAACGAAAAGCAGGAACACGCTATTAGAGATTGCGGCTTTGATGGTAGCATATGCCATGGTATACCAATCAGTCAAAGGAGAATGAAGAAGTAAAGCTAGCGTTATACATTAGGTGGGTGGCTCTTGACTTTCGACTCATCCTACGTATTGTTGGTGGATGTAATGGTGCCAAATGTCATAATTAGAGATGAGCGAGTATACTCGCTAAGGCACATTACTCGAGCGAGTAGTGCCTTAGCCGAGTATCTCCCCGCTCGTCTCTAAAGATTTGGGGGCTGGCGGGGGGCGGGGAGCCGGGCGGAGAGAGGGAGAGAGAGATCTCCCCTCCTTTGCTCCCTGCTCTCCCCCGACGCTCCCCGCCCCCTGCCGGCCCCCGAATCTTTAGGGACGAGTGGGGAGATACTCGGTTAAGGCACTACTCGCTCGAGTAATGTGCCTTAGCGAGTATACTCGCTCATCTCTAATTATCTAGACCTTAATGATTATCAAAAGCAATACATACAGCACCTCTAAAATCAAGACAAATTAGAAGTTTGGTCAACAGTTCCTCATACGGCTTCTACAACTTAAGCTGCTTTTAGATGGAATGATTATCATTAGAGATGAGCGAGCATGCTCGTTTAAGGCAATTAATCGAATGAGCATCGCTGTTTTTGAGTAACTGCCTACTCGGGCGAAAGGATTCAGGGGGCGCCGGGGGGTGGCGGGGTGGAGCGGAGGGTAAAAGGGGGGAACATGGGGGAGCTCTCTCTCTCTCCCCCCCGCTCTCCCCCGCGAACCCCCGGCACTCCCCGAATCTTTTCACCCCACTAGGCAGTTACTCGAAAAAAGCGATGCTCATTCGAGTAAGTGCCCCAAATGAGCATGTTCGCTCATCTCTAATTATCATTCAAAAAATCCATCAAATAAGCCAAAGGGAACAATAATCGTTCAGTCCAAATACGTTCATCATTCATTTTATGCAGGCATAAAAACCATCATTGGCTCAATCACTTATCGTTCGGTTTAAACAGCACCTGTTCAGCCCCCCTCATTTGCTCATAGAGCGAATGAGAAAGACTGAACGATTCTCAACAATTCTCGTTTAAATGAGCCAACAATGAGTTTTGATGTCTAAACAGGCAGCAGGAGTGCAAACTCCCTTGTCCGCTCATTCAAATTATAATCACTTTGTCTAAAAGGACCCTTAAAGAGGCGCCAGCTAGTTGGAGCTAGAAAAGCCAATGTACCTAGACATTTACTGACGGCATGTATATTTTTGTGATATTTTCCATAGTTTTTAATAAAAATTTCTTGGCTACTAAAAAAAGTGATTTCTGGAATAGTCTCTTATTCTCCTACAATGTATAGTAATCTGAATAATTCTAGAGGTGGAGACCAACATGACCATGGAAGGCTAATCCACAACCACTACGTTCGATGTTCCTCTTAGTCAATTTATGACTTCTCTTAGCCAATCCAGCATATTAAAATTGATTATTTTTATAAGGGCGTTAGAAAAAGTGTTGCCTATGGTGAGCCTTAACATTTGGGCTCCATCTCATCTCTTATGCAAATCATCCCTTGATAAAGCTTATTATCTGATAACAGTAGCCTTTTATTTATGATCCCATCGATTTTTCTGGTCGAGACGGTACCATGCTATCTACCATGCACATCGTAATAGCCCGTGCCATATCCTTATATGTCCTAGACCTCATTTGCTCCAAAAACTCTCCTTAAAGAGCTCTCAGTGTCAGAGGTACTCCGGGCTAAGGTTTCAGCAGAGCTCTGACCACATGGAAGAGTCCTACAGGTTGTAAAATGAGCCAAACTCTGACTTGCAGGCTCTTTTAAGGAGTGATGGATGAGGTTTTCTGTCACCCAGCAAGGCTCTTTTTCCTAAATATCTGTCAAGGCGTTCTGGGGGCACAATCACCAGCAGTAATTCGACCTGTGAGATCTTGTGTTCCACTTAGAAAGGGAAACAAAACAGATTAGGAAAAAGACACAAGTGTTTGCTGTGTGAAGAGGGTCATTTACAACTAATGCCGATGATGAAGTGCTTCTCGCTTGGGACATTTCTATAAATGATGACCGCGGGAGATGGAAAGTTAACAGTCAGAACTTTTTGGAAACAAAAATATTTTCAATAGTATAGCTTTAAAAAGTAATCATATATCATATAGGTCAATGAAAGTATAAAATTGATGTGTTGCATGAATAATAGACATCCCTGTAGCCCGTTGTATCTAATTTCCTATAAAAACACTGAATTTTTAATCTTACCTTTGACCTATACATTGTGAGAACAGAATCATTATTCAATCAGCTCTCTGGGAACTAGTAATATCTCAATAGTATTAGCTCTTCTGTATAATAATAAAGCCAATAGAATGGTTGCAATCTTCTATGAGCAGAAGCGGTCTATCCTATATTTTAACCCTTTCCAATCCAATTTGTATCCTGGTATCCTAGGGGACTTACTCTTTTCTGCCGTTATACAATGGCGCTATATGCTGGCTAAAGCCAGTACTGCATGAGGTGACACGTTGGATAGGCTCCGACAGCAGAGAGGCTGGCAATATACAGTAAGAGAACCCCGATGGACGTCTTCCAACATTGGAGCTGTACAGCCTTAAATCATAACGTCTTCAGAGGTCAGACAGAGGATTGGAAAGGGTTAATAGTGCCGTGCTAATTTTACTGGATATTATCAGTTTATTAGGCATAATACATGGCGGCCTCCTGACTCTCCCCAATTTCAACTACCTGATCCTTTTGCTCTTGGGGAGCTCTAGGACATGTGCCAACCTGAGCAGCATGTGTATCGGGGTATCAAGGAAGATAGCTAATGGCTGAAGTAGCATTTGGCTGACAGCTATCTAATGTGTATGGCCAATGGAAAGACTGGTTTCATAGAAAGCCATGTGATGCATCAATATGTTAGCAAAACTCATGAAACCCAACATTTAGGCATGTGTCTCTGCAAAGGCCCTTTTACATGTCCCGATTGTTAGGGATGAATTTTTGTCCAAATGTTCGTTAGCCTGATTACCAAGCTTTTGTAAAAGACACAATGCTCATCCAAAGAACGAGCAAGCGGATGTTCATTGGCTGATCAGTAACTTACAGCAAGCATAAACATACTCACCGATCAGCTTTACATCTCCTAGTAATTTTGATCATTCATCCCTATAGGCCGTTCTCGGCCCCTGGAAAAGTAGATTAAACAAGAGCCGATCAATATGCTTGTCAGTCAGCGTTTGTTACATCGGCCCAAGAATTTGCCCGATATAAAAGGACCCTAAGGCTCTGTTCACATTCCATCCTCACCTATCATGTGTCATTTATAACACTGGCATCTTCTTATGTGATAGTGGGACCATTTGGATCCTTTCAGGCACCAGGGCCCAGGTGGAATTGCACGCTCTGCAGCACTATTCTTGATGTCTAGTAAAATAGAAACCCACCAAAAATCTGATGAATCCCTTTATAATTCCATCTTTAAGAACAGAACCAATGATATTCATATGAACTAAGTCTAATATTTATGGCTTTAGATACATTGTTCCAAACTTGCGTTGTTTGACTCAGCCTTTCAGAGTTGACTGGGCCTGCAGAGTACCAGAGGATTCTTCAGTGGAGGCAATAAATGGTCCCAAAGGTCCGGCAGAAGGCAATTCTATTTGGATTTGACTTCAAAGCCAATTATTTACCACTAGGGTCTGTTTCTTATGGTTTGAGTCACAAATAATCTATTAGACATTATAAATGATATGTCCTGTATGTGCCATGTCATTTAGTGGGCACAAGGAAATCCAGTCTGAAATGGTACACTTCCTTTTTCAGTGACTTTTTAATGGTGCAAAAACATGGTGGAAAACTTTTTGTGGGATATTTCGAATTTCACTTCTCTTCATTCAGGACCTGAAAGATTACACAGCGTATGACCACATTTGCTTTGTAAACTATGGTTAATTCTAACATTAGTAACTAGACATGAACGAGCCTGCTCGGATAAAGCAGTTACTCGACTGAGCAGCACTCTTCTCGAGTAAATGCATTCTCGTCCGAGCAGGCTCGAGGGGCGGCGAGAGGGAGCAGGTGGGAGCGAGGGGGAGAGTGAGAGAGATCTCTCTCTCCCCCCACTACCCCCGCCGCCCCCTGCTCACTCCCACCGTCCCCCCTGAGCCTGCTCGGACGAGAATGCAGTTACTCGAGAAGAGCGATGCTCACTCGAGTAACTGCCTTACCCGAGCAGGCTCGCTCATCTCTATCAGAAACGTATGTACCATGTCTATCCACAATTCTTTTGATTATAGTTTTGAAGATAGTTCCTTCTGAACAAGTATCCTCAGCAGGGATAAGCCAAATTTTGAAAAGTTCAGTTCAGTCGATTCCAATCAGTTTGACCCAAACCAGAAGTTCACCAAACCCCCTAAATCTGGTATATAACACTGCCTAAGAGCCATAAAAGCCTGCATAACACTCTGAGAGTGTTATACATAGCTTTTATTATTGTTAGACAGTGTTATACACCAAATTTCAGGATTAGTATTGAGCAAATCGAACAAGTAGAACCCTGGTTTTGATAGAACTTTGCTTGGTTTGGGTTCATGCCGAATCAAACTTTTAGCAAAGGGTTCTGCTGGTCCAGTTCACTCAACGCTAATCCTCAGTAAGGTGTGCTCTACTCTAGGATTAGGAAAGCAATGAAGTATGTTGGTCATACACGGTTTTCGACTTATTTGCTTCGGCACAACTGCATCTATAAAAACAGCAGGCAACCTCTCTATTAAGAAAAGTTGAATATTGGAAAACTTTTTACAGTTGTTGACTTGAAAAATGTTATTCTTAAGAAGCTATTCGCCTCGTTAGGAATTCTCAATGGTGCGTGGCTCTTAAGTGCTGCAGCCCTCCCACATGGCAGTGATGAGCAGCCGAACAAAAAATAAATATTTATACATCCATGTCAGATGCCAAGTAGTTAACCTCCCAGATAAAAAGGTGTAATACTCAGCAGAGGGAAACTTGTCCTGTGACAACATTATCTTAAACTATCCTGTGTCAAAACATGTGTAATCTGTCAGGAGAGAAAGGTGTGCAATACTATTGCCGGTGGTATCACTTGTGTGTACAGCTAATGCTATAAACACATTAGTTCTCATATACTGGAGCATCATAAACTCCGCAGTCACAAATGTCCGTCTTTATAGTTGGGGTTTCCTTGGGTAATTTATGTGACTTCACTCTAAACCAATGAATGTTCATATGAATTTCTATACTGCTTTCTAAATAGAGCTTCCGGTTTTAGCCTTTGTCTTAGAGCTCCTTGGCCATAATGCAAACTCTGCAAACAGACCCCCCCCCAACCCTGTTGCCATTTACAATACTGGTGTTTTTTTGTGCCAGTGGGACCTTTGGGTCAGCATAGGCACTAGTAAGGCAAAAGACAAAAACTGGGCGGAGCACCCCTTTGGGGTCTTGCTGGTTTGGAATGAAGTATTTTTTTAATTAAACCTATTCCATTGTCTTCACTCTCCTTCTACTTAACATCTACGAACTGGTTGTACCAGAGCCTCAGTTCTCTATCTCCTCTCACCTCACCATAGGCACTAGGACTCAGGGGCAGATGTTATCTCTGCATCCTCTACAGCTACACCCCTGAGTAACTGTCTTTCAGCGTTTATAAGATCTGAAGACAATGATTGGTTGAGTGTTGAAGTAGTCTACAGATCTGATTTAGAGAGGACCCATCGTGTCCTCTGCGTAACGTTGCAGCCGTGGCCCTATTGACTCCATTAGATTTCTTCTTTTATTTGCACACACCCATGTATTCACCTCCACTGGATTCCGCTTTTTGAATCTGTCAAGTAGGCGGGCTCCTCCACTCCTTGTCAATGGGTGATGGGAAGCACTTGACATATTTAAAGTGGCGGAGGCCAAAACTAACAGTCGTTTGTATGGGGGAATAGTAAATGCACAAAGAAAAGAAGAGATATGATAGAGTCAATAGGGTGTGGCTGCAAAGTTCTTCAATATTTATTCTTTTTTAATAGGCACTATTAATTTGTCTCAGTAGTACACACTGAAGCCTCAGGCAATATTATGGTAACTTTTAGTAAACCCATAAAGACATCCAAAGCGTTTCTCTTCCTATTGGCTACATATTAAAGTGTGACACCGTATTGCTGATCTCAGTGTGCATGACCAGCTTCTGAACTTCTGAATCTCCTGGATACCTATATAAAATCTGACCATGTGCCATTTATTATACTGGTGGTTTCTTATGTAGCAAACGGACCTTTGGACCTACACAGGCACCATGAGCCTAGGTGCTGTTCCAACCTTTGCAACCCCATAAGCCATACCCCTGGCCAATTTAAAAGGAATATTATATTATTTAGAATCATATCGTGAAATGTTTTTCAATTTTCTAATCTGTTTATATTTGCTGATTGTAGATTTTTTTAGTTTTTTGCCTATACATGCCTATGGCGACGGCCATCTTGCCTGAACTACAGTTAACAGCAATTAACAGAGATATGCTTTACAGCAGCCTCATAGAAATGGAAAGATCAATTTAATTCAATGGAAGACTGTTGTGGGAATGATCTATGACATACAAACGTCATTGTGCAGGGAGGGGAGGAGGTGATCTGTGATTATCGCCTATTGTAAATTGCAGATCTTGTGTTATCTATATATAGGTGTCACCTTTCATTGTAATCATGTCTGGGATTATTATGAGATAGGAAGTGTCAGACTTTTCTTACGTGAAAAATACAGGATTTTAGGGGTTTTTTAAAAAAAAAAAGAAATTTCCCAGAGTTCTTAAAAATATATGTATAACCTAAAAACTTAGTTACACAATCAGTCATTTTCTCATGATACATGCCCTTCAATGCATTTCCTCTTCTTGTTTCATAGTGCAGATTGGGAAGTTGTTTGGACAGAGTTCTCCTTTAAGCTCCATCTTGTCTTCTACTGTTATATATCTGTTCTTTTTGCAATAGCTTCATGCAGCAAGAAAAACATTAACATTATAGACATTACAGTAATTTAGTAGATTTCTGGAGTATTCTATATTACATTATAGCCTTCATAGCATGCAACTGTTTTTTGTCAAATAATCAGGTATTCTGTTCAAATATTATACATTATAAGCCTCACTAATCTGGAGAACATCTTTCATGGTGTCAAATAGATATAGATAAGGGCTGAGTTAGTGTTTTGAGTAAAGACATGAATGCTGCATCAACAGTGCGAGCAAACGAGTTGCTACTCCCCAGCTAATTAATGTTCCATTTTACAATACTCCGCGTCCCCCTCCGATTCCACTCTGCTGATCTGTGTTTACCTTCCCTCTAATGACATCGGCCTCCTCCTATTCACACCGGTCTCTGCTGAATTGGTTCTGAAATTCTTTCTCAATCCAAACACTTAATTGTTTAACGAAAGACAATTTAGGAGCCCCATTAGTTTGGTTTGTATAGGAGCCAACAGTTTCTAGTGTCACAGGGCATCAAACCATCAGAATGGTTCAGTAGGCAGGAACATATAAAGAACATATCAAACAAGTGAGGTTTTCGTAGTTTAGGTTTTTTTTTTATGTTTGTCTAAAGAGATACATTTTTAGGCTCTACCGGAAGAGAGTTCCTGATCCTCGGTGCAGCGCAAGAGAAGTCGTGAAGTTGTCTGTGAATGAGGGTGAATGTGAACACTTATCATAAAGATATAAGGGCCTGCTCATACTTTGCTTTACCCTATGTTCCATTGAGGGGTTAGATCTGAATCCAGAAAGAATGGGATCCACGCGGAACCCTGCGACGGAATCATAGACCTTCATTGCTCAAACGGAGACCAACTAGATCTCCTTTTGTGAGGGATTGGAGTTACCATTGTTGAAATACACTTAAAATTAAAAAAAAGCAGGGAGTTACAAAATTATTGGGTCTCTATTATGTAGTATTATTCATGGGTCCAAAGACAGCAGAGAACTGGCAGAATTTCACAGACATATGAATATATAGCAATGTGTAGGAATGGGCTGTATGCGCTGATCTAATATATATATATATATATATATATATATATATATATATATATATATACAGCTTAGCCTGATATGCTGTAGTTTGTTATCAAAAGAACTCTGCTCTCATAGGACAGCGACTGCATCAATCACAGCACAGCTTTAATCACAGTGCAAGTAATAAAGCTGTGCTGGGATTGGCTGCAATGGGCAATAAAGACAGATTTTCTTATAGACAGCTTCCATAAGAGTGTGGTGCCGGCATACTTTTCCATGGCCGTCCCTGTAGATGCTATGGTGATGATGAGTAAGTGTGAAGCATAGTGTGTAGTGATACATAATGCATACACATGAGGACATAGTTGTTTTATAACAAACCACACCACATCAGGCTAAGCTGTATTTAAACCAAGCATTTAGCAAATGAGCCACTGATTATTTTCATGCTTGCATGAAATGAATGATTAGCAAACAAATCATCGTTTGCTCATTGGCTGCATTTACAGGGAATGATTCCTTCATATTCGAAAGATCTAGCAATAATCGTTCTGTCTAAACGCACCTTAAGATGGGATGTAACACTACACGCTATGCCTCACGCTCAAACTCACTCATCATCACCATAGCATCTACTACAAACTTCACACCTCCAATCATCTACACCTACACAAGCGGTGTGAAGCTACCTCTCTCCATGAAACACACAAGCCTACTTAGTAAAATATACACTTTTTCATCCATCACCTGCTGAGGATCCACGATGAATGGGTTATAAAGTGGTAAAATCTTGACTCAACTAATTCCAAACTTAAGTGCTGTGAAATCATGGTGCATCCGCAAATATATAATAGCAAAGAGGATCTCCGAATTGCACAAGCAGAGAAAGTTCAACTCCCTTCGTATCTATGGTCAATGTTATACTTTGTAGTGGTATCATCTAGCTTGGTCCCTTAGTAATTACACTTTTCCATACCTCAATATTAACCAGGACATTATCTGTTCCCATAATGGGTTAAAGGTAACTTAACCATCCTAGGCAAAAATAAGCACAGCCCTTTCATCACTTCACCAAAGGCACTTTAACAAGATTATCTCCAGATAAGATAACAATCCTTCAGTCTCAAGTGGAGAATCCTGTCCCCCTATTAGTGTGTGACAAGACCCACTTTAAGCTGAGGGCTGGTATCCATCATTAGGTGAGGCGCAGGCCTAATTATCCTGTAATTGCAGCCTGCAGCTCTCTGCCATTCTCTATTCACACAAGATTAGGTTCTTACAAAATAAGAAGCTTGGAAGCCGAAAGGTGTCAGAGTAATAAATTAATGACTGAGAAACTTTAGCTTCTGGGCCCCTATCTCTCTTTTAAAGGTTCTGCTCTAATGACATGTTTGCCGTTTTTTGGTTACATACAGTTGATTAATACAAGCTAAAATTGGAGCTTAAAGAGCAAGCTAGGCATGGGCTTCGTAGTGTAGAGAGATGGATGGCATATAGTACATATGTATATGGAGAAGACATCAAAGGAATACATGATAGGAGTCATTATTTATACAAATATCATAGGGCCCATGGAATGGAGGTGGGGTGAATATGGACCAAAATAGGATTTTTTCTTTACATGCAATATTGGTCTGCCTAAAAAAGGCATGTGTGACTACCCCAATTTAATGGGTCCATATTCAAGCAGTAAAAAATACAGCCATGCAAGAAAATACATCCATGTGAACAGCTCAAAAATGTCCTAATAAATCTTCAGTAACTCAGCTGAATTATCATTTAGCCATCAGCTATTTCTCCTGGTTCCCCCATCCGCATGAACGTTTGGCTTGGCTGAGCATTCATGCATTTACAGAGTTAAGGCATGGCCACACAGATCTGGCCACAGGTTAATCCTGGGGAATATAAAAAGGTTTGGGCATTGAAATTCAACGTTTCCGATCCTTCTTCTCCCAGATAAAGTTGAGTGGTCCCCATTCACATAAAAAGTCATCTTGCCTCATCGTGCGTTCAGACAACTACTAAACCTTACTGTGTATTGGGGCCTTTAAACAGCATGAGATTCCCCTTCCCAGTAAATATTGCTGAGTTGGGTTAACTAAGAAGGGAAGTGAGTACAGATGAGCGAGCATACTCGATAAGGCAAACTACTCGAGTGAGTAGTGCCTTATTCGAGTACCTGCCCGCTCATCTCTAAAGATTTGGGTGGCGGCGCGGGTGACAGGTGAGTTGCAGTGGTGAGCAGGGGGGAGCGGGGGGGGGGGGGGGGGGGGAGAGAGGGAGAGAGAGATCTCCCTCCGTTCCTCCCCGCTCTCCCCCACCGCTCCCCGCCCCCCGCCGGCCCCAGAATCTTTAGAGACGAGCGGGCAGGTACTCGAATAAGGCACTACTCGCTCGAGTAGTTTGCCTTATCGAGTATGCTCGCTCATCTCTAGAAGTGAGCATAAGACAAATGGTTGTACACCCCTACTCCCAAAAAGGGGTACTGGCAGAAGTGTAATTTGAAGATCCTGGGCACCAACCTGCCATATGTTATGTATAATACTGATATCCTAAGCTGGGCTCCCCTTCACCTTTTTTTCCCTCTGACATACTGAAACACTGGAGGGAAACTGATGCTAAAATTGATCCCATAGTTTTCTATGGGACAATTAAAGCATCTAGCACATCATTTTTGATGCCGGATGCCTTCCGATGCTGGATAGAAAACCAGTAGTGTAGTTTTGTTGAGCAATGGACACCGGGCAAATAGTGCAACAAAATGGCATTAGTTGTGTCCTGTGTTGGATTGATAAAACTGATGCATGCGAAGCAAACCTTATCTGGCAGAGGTAAATTTGGGCTCCCTCAGGCATGAGAATTTCAGAATAGAATACTACTGTACCTCTGAACATAGAGCTATGTTCAGAAGTCCTGGGACCATCCTCTCAGGCATTGGGAGTCTAGGATCAACTACTACCGTACCTCTGAACCCAGTAGGGCTATGTACAGAAGTCCTGGGACCATCCTCTCAGGCATTGGGAGTCCAGGATCATACCATACCTCTGAACCCATAGAGATATGTGTAAGAGGTTCTGAGACCATCCTCTCAGACATTCGGAGTCCAAGATTGACTACTACTATACCTTTGAACCCCGTAGAGCTATATGCAGAAGTCCTGAGACCATCCTCTTAGACTTTGGGAGTCCAGGATTGACTACTACTGTATCTCTGTAGCCTGAAGAGCTATGTGCAGAAGTCCCCGGACCCCTTCAGGGGTGCAGGATCGGCTACTACCTCTGCACCCCTATTCCTATGCCCAAAGGTCCTGGGAACCTCCTGCTGCCATATTGCAAAGTGAAAGTTAGGGTTGGGAGGTTTGCCACCACCAACAAAGAACCCCCATTTTGATTGTGATGTGTTTTCCATTACTTATACCCTTAAAGTGAATTATTATTATTATTATTGCAAATAATTAAAAAATAATAATTTAAAATAATGATTTAATTCAAATAATAATAATAATATAATTTCAGATTTGTATTTATAAAATTTCAAAATCAGAATATCCTTTAAAACTAATATTTCTATTTTTGTATATTTTTTCCCGAAAACTGTACTGATTTATTAAACTAGCACAGTAAGCAATATTGTCCTGTATGTGGTGTTTGGCATTCTAGTTGTGAAATTATTTGCTATGCAGTACGCCCAGCGTTACTATTGTGAAAGGATTGTTGTAATGAAGTGATTATCTATCTGACTCTTGGCATCCTGCTTCTCTTATTAAATCTCTCTCTGGCTGTGGTTTCTGCATTTCTTTAGCAGGGTGAGAATATTAAAGGAGATAACGTGTATTTCTTTTCGGTTGTTGCTACGGATGGATATGTCAGCTGCTGTGTGCACTGAGCTTATAAATATTCATCACTTGGACAATAATTGTTCTTGGATTTCTACCTTTGGGAAGAAAATACATAATGAACGATGGCCAAAAACGGAAAAAGTCAGAATAAAAGTAAGGAGCTATATTAAAAACCATACGGGATCAGCATCACCACTTGAACATTGGTAGAGCATCATGGTCCAGTGGGATCAGTACTTAGAATATACACTTTACGGCATGCTGGAAAATCTCTTCTTGTTTTCCTAAGACCATGAAAACTTGAAGAAGCTCAACATATATGGCCAACCTGAGTGTAATGGCCCTTTTATACCAACCTCACGATTGTCATTGGAGTTCTAGTTGTGAAACACGGAACGAGAAGTTTACGATTCCCCATGACCATTGTAACTTAAGATCAGATTCAATATATAATGCCATAGACAGTTCAGATCTGTAATGTGTGCACTTTATTGGGAAATCCAGCCAATCAGCATGAACATTTCACTGGTAAAACCCCTTACATGTACTGATTGGCCATCTACCAGCGCTTCTCTACCACAATCAGCGATACTTCATGTTCTGTACTGTTCTTTACCTGTACCAGGATGAAGTGTTCCTTTGGTAAGCAGGTGAGGACGGCTCCATGTATACAGTGTGTCCTGTGCAGGGTCCTGAAGAAGCTCCTGTCCTTATCAATGATAGTAATTTACGTCTTCCAGTAGATTTTTCTGACGTGTTATATGTCCGGACGTGCTTCATCTGTATTAGTTATCTGCTTCCATTTCTTTATTTAGTGTGCTTGTAGTTGACATTTTCAAGGCTGTGGAACTGATTACCAGTTTTACACGGAGTTATGGTTTCAACATACAGTGGTCACCTTGGAACCCATTAATATTGTATTTTGAGGGACTATTGTAATAAAAAAAAAAATAGTACAATAAATGATAATTTAACAAAAATTAATAAATGCATAAAATAATAATATAATGGGAAATAATAATACAAGAATATTATGGAGGAATCAATAGTAATAAAATGCAATAAACAATAAGAAATACATAGGACTAAAAGTAACTAAGATAACAGTATATCACTGCTAGTAATAACAATAATATCATTATAAAGGTTTTTCAAATTATTAAACATTGGCAGTAGTGGGGGGTGAGTTTTATTTATGTATATATTAGAGATGAGCGAGCATGCTCATTTAAGGCTGATCTCTTTCTCTCTCCCCCCTGCTCCACCCCGCATGGTGCTCAGTCTAGTAATCAGTTACTCAACAAGGCCGATGCTCATGATAAACCACAAAGGCCGAACCACATGATGAACAATCATGTGGTTGTTTATCCATGTGACCGCTGCAGCCAATAGGAAGCCCAACAGGGACGTCATCAGTGATATCCTGTAAACCTGCTGGGGGCTTCTATATTGGAGGCCCACGTGACATGTTTCTAGGACATCACCAGGTCAGACAGCCTGGTGTCATCACCTGTCAGATGTCATGGCACCGGAGCACCAAAATAATGCTCTGGCACTATGGTAGTATAGAGTATAATGCTCTGGTATGGTTTGGGGCATTGGGAGCCCATACCTATAGAAAGAATTAAGTTGGACAACCCCAACCACCATAAAAGTGAAAAATAGCAATATTAATATAATACTAAGTATAATAGCAGTAAAAATTGATTCATTTATAATATAATAGTTGGTTGTATGAATTTTTCCATATACTCAACTTGTACTGTAATTATAGAAAGTGCTCATAGCCTGGAACCAAAGTAATAGTCCAACTATACAGGGAAGGGAGAATTTTCTCAAAACAAGTTCGGGGGGTAGCACCACTGGACAGAGCACCATGAGAGTGTAGGAAGACAGATAGGCCATGCTTTGTCCCCCTGGTCTATAGAAGCTTGCCTACATCCTCAAGGTGGTCCCTCCTGTCGTGCTGTCCACATGGAGAAACATTTTCTCCCCTCCCGGACTCAAATTGATGGCCTCTCACCCAGCCAACCAGAACCCGGAATTCTATACTGTACACTGATGGGGGCAAGAATACAAAAACAGCTGTACATACTTGGGTAATCTAGTTTGGCTTCTATTCCTAGTCACGTAGCAAGGCCCGTTGAAAGGTTGGATATTGACTCATAGAGTAACTACCTTCCAAGAGGCGGTTCTGTGTAAGATTATTCCATCACTTATTTGCAAGGTCTAAAGTTTTATTTTTGAATGTAACTGATTAAATAACCAGACAACAAGGTTTTTTTTTTGTCCTATCACATTTTGGTCACTTTATCATGCTACCATCAAATATCTTATGGACCAGCAGATGACAGGTTAAACCCAAGCACATTCCAAACTACACTTTGTTGGTGTGGAAAACCTCATTATTTGTTTTGTGGTAGAGCGGACAATAGAGAGAATCACATAAATAAAGCCTTGGTACAGTCAAACTGTCAGCCTCTCAATTTGATCAGGGACCCCCCTAATTAAATCTAATTCATTAGTAGCCAAAAATTAGATCTTGTACCCACAGCCGCCACTTCAAACGAGGTTACTCTTTCACTCATCCATCATGGCTTTAAGTAACCCATTTAAAGTCAGCCATATGCGAGGAGCAGTGAAATTAGCTTGTCATAACGAGTTAGGTGATAAGTGCCTGCAAGATATGGCCAATAGAAATGGTTCTTAGCACATTACAGGAGGACATATTGTCAGACCGTTTGCTTAAGACAAATGTGGCCATTTTAATAGGATTATAGGCGGGAAAATATACAGTCATCTCATTAGTAAATGAAAAAAAAAGGACTTTGTTGAAGGGGAATATATTTTATCCTGGGATAAATACAATAATATTGTATATTATCTATGGCTATCACTCTATTGTAGTGAATATCTGCTATGTTGATGTATAAAGAGTGCCATAGACCAGACAGTTTGTCGTACAATGTGAATGAAGATATTACGACGGTATACAGAGTGGTAGAGTACCCATGGTTGTGAGCTGTTAACAATCTATGTGCAGCTATACGGAATATGTCCATGATAGAGTATTAGTTAAAACATGGAGCATTCGAAATGGTGGCCTATGGAGGTATAGTAGGCCTCATAGATTTCTACTGGTGCTGTATTAAGTCTCCGAACTTGTATAGTCATAGCACAGGCATGGTCAAGAACTTTGAAGAGGTGTTCCCATCTTGGCTTTTCATAGCTGAGATGGGAAACCACTGGTATAGTTACGGGCAACCTAGCCAGAGCCTATGGAAATAGTCGAGTGCTTGGTGCGTTCGAAATGGTGGCCTATGGAGGTATAGTAGGCCTCATAGATTTCTACTCGTGCTGTATTAAGTCTCCGAACTTGTATAGTCATAGCACAGGCATGGTTGTGAACTTTGAAGGGGTGTTCCCATCTTGGCTTTTCATAGCTGAGATGGGAAACCACTGGTATAGTTACGGGCCGCTTATCCAAAGCCTATGGAAATAGCTGAGTGCTTGGTGCATTTGAAATGGTGGCCAATGGAGACATAGTAGGCCTCTTAGATTTCCACTGGTGCTGAATTAAGCTTTGAACTTCTATAGTCATAGTACAGGCATGTTCATGAACCTTGATGGGGTATTCCTATCTTGAATTTTCATAGCTGAGATGGGAAACTGTTTGTATAGTTACCAGCCACCTGGGCATAGCCTATGGAAATAGCTGAGTGCTTCAGCCCAACACTGTTTCCATAGCTTTAATTGGAGTGGATGGGAGCTACAGAAGCAGTATAACACAGCCTGCTACAATGTCTCTGTAACTCTAAGAGTTAGGCCGAATCCATACGGGCACGCACGAATTCCGTATGGAGAATCCCACACGGAATCATCCCTTGCCCGCAGCCGGTGACCCTGTGTACCTGTCCGTGTCTTCTTTCTTCTGTACTGCGGATGTGCCGGCCACCGCGCCGGTGCACATGCACAGTGCAAATTACCCTGTGCCATCGCTAGGCGATGACGCGGAATCCTCAACTTTTCCGGAATTGTCATCCCAGATAGACCGCAGATTGGACGGCTTCCATTGACTTCAATGGAAGACATTTGTGCGGAAAACACTCTGAAATGGAGAATAATGCGATTTTTCCTACGCGAGCGGAAAACACAGTTAATTTCTGCTCATGTGTGTGGAACAATCACTTTTGCATCGCAACCTGTGGATGAACATTGCTGCGGAACCCGCGGGCAGTCGTCCGCCGTGGATTCCACAGCAAAAATCTGCCCGTGTGCATTGGGCCTAATAGAAACAGCGTAGCGTGCTGTGCTGCTCTGTGGTCATAGCTCTCATGCAATACAATGAGAGCTACAGAAACAGTGCTGGGCTGTTTCCAACAGGTGGTCAGAAAACAAGGTCTGGGTTTTTCCATATTGGCCATTAAAAGCTGAGATGGGAATACATCTTTAAGCTACAAAAATGGTAGAGCCACCTCTTGGAAAATGATTTCCATATAAGACAATGTCCAATTATCTAACAAGCCGTGCAACATGACTAAGTATATCAACCAAACCTGAATCTTTTCCATAAAGTAAAGATACCCATGTGCAGATTGCTGTATCAGGGTTCTCGTCCCTCATCAGCGTCAGAACTCTGTTGTACACTGATGAGAGGCAAGAAACCTGGAACGGCTGTCTGCAGATGGTTATCTTTACCTTATGGAGAAGAGTCTTGTTTGGCTTATATCTTTAGTCATGTTGCCAAGCCTGTCGAATATTGACTTGTATGGAAGTTACCTTCCAATAGGTGTCGATGCAGAGGCATTTTTCTATCTCCCTTTGCATACCTCAATTCTCAGAAGAGCATTGCATAGCTTATAAGTCTCAAGTGATCCTAAATTTGGTGTTCTTGGATCCCCGTGTGAATGAAGTGACAGTGTGCCTCTCAATCTACCTCCATCCTACAGAAGTGGAGTGGTGGTCATGTATGTGTACTGCTGCTCCATTCAGATGGAACATTTAGATATGCTGGTCTTGGGATCACTGTTGTTCCAGTGGTCAGACCCCCAGTGATCAGACTTTTATTGCCTATCCTGTGGATAAAGAATAAATGGGAAAACCACTTCTTTGAGACACATTGAACTTACTGCTTTTGGATCTCCAAGTGCGTATAAAATCATGAGCACCACTTTGGTCTGTGGTACCTTTTGTATCAGTGTTCTTTCTGCACCTGAGGACCTTTGAAAATAGTAGATTTTGCTCAGAGAATTCGCCATTGACTGTTCGTTACTCTTGCCTTGGCCACTACAAGGGAAATGTAGCATTGCAGATGATGGACAAAAAAATGGCTGCCGATGTAAAACACTTATGGACCTAGGAACATCCCACCAAAGTGAGGGATATTGCTTGCTAGAGGCTCTCCGCTTAGGTTCATAAATAGGAGTCTTGACTGTGGAACTCCCCTATAACATAAGTATGGCCTAATAGGATACATGGTAGAGGGTGTTGATAAGAGACAACCCTCTTAAACTGCTTATAGCCTCCTTAGGGCTTAGTCACACGGGCGTTTATTGCCGCGATTTGCGCATGCGCATGCGTCCGGCGACTTTTTAAAACCATTGCTTTGCAATGGTATCGGACACATGAGCGCTTTTTATGCGCTCGTCCGATAAATTAGAGAACAGAAATCGCAGATCGCACCTATCTGCGATCTGCGATTCCTGTTCTCTTCTCTATATGCGCTCAACGGGGCCGGCGGCAGCAGCGCCGACCCCATTGAGAACATATAGAAGACAAATCATTCTTCTCTGCCACAGCTGGAACAGCTGTGGCAGAGAAGAACGATGTTTGCCCATTGAATTCAATGGAGCGGCAATACAGCCGCTCCATTGAAAGCAATGGGCTGCCGGCGTGCGCGGGGTTAATTGTCGGGAAGGGGTTAAATATATAACCCCTTACCTGCAATGCATCCTTAAATGTGAAAAAATAAAAAAAAAGGATGTTCTCACCTGCTCCCGGCAGCTGGAGATCCCGGCGGTCGGCCTGCAGTGGGTGTGAAGGAGGTGTGACTCAGGCTTGCCCCTGATTGGCTCAGCCTGAGCCAATCAGAGGCTGAGCTCAGTCACACCCATTCATGAATTCATGAATGGGTGTGACTGAGCTCAGCCTCTGATTGGCTCATGAATTCATGAATGGGTGTGACTGAGCTCAGCCTCTGATTGGCTCAGGCTGAGCCAATCAGGGGCAAGCCTGAGTCACACCTCCTTCACACCCACTGCAGGCCGACCGCCGGGATCTCCAGCTGCCGGGAGCAGGTGAGAACATCCTTTTTTTTTATTTTTTCACATTTAAGGATGCATTGCAGGTAAGGGGTTATATATTTAACCCCTTCCCGACAATTAACCCCGCGCACGCCGGCAGCGCTTGCATTCAATGGAGCCGCTGTATTGCCGGCTCCATTGAATGCAATGCGCTGGACAGCTCCGGCCCGTTTCTAATGAAACGCGGCTAGGAGCAGATTTTCGGGCGATTTTTGGGCCGATTTTTCGGCGCCGGTCACGCGATTTGCGCATGCGCATCCGTCATGCGATGCGCAAATCGCGTGAAAAAACGCCCGTGTGACTAAGGCCTTAAAAAGATTATTCCATCAAAAACATTACTTGGAATATGCTGTTTTCTTGATCCCTGGAGGTCCTAGTGTTGGCTCCCAAGCAGTCATACATTTCTCACCAATCTTGGGGATAGGCGATACATATTTTTGGCGGGAAAACCCCTTTAAGTTGGTCATAATCAGATTCTAGCTCATTGGTGAACTGTTGGATTTTTTTGCTCCTGGGTTATAAATCCTGTTTATTTCAGTATGTTGATAGGGGATCTCTTCATGTAGAAAGTCGTATCCTCCTCAATGATGTTTTAGTTTCATGCAGACTTCTTCCACATTTAGATAAAAATATTCAGTGAGGTCAGAGAATATTGAAGAGTACACGTCACTTACACATATTGCAAGCAGACATTCTGTGGACTGGATAAGGACTTATCCTATAAAGATTTGATTCATAAATAGAAAAGGGATTTGTGAATTCATTGGCTGTGTTATACTGAATCAATTCGTATAGTTCTAAAGATGGCTGCCTTATAAGGAAATGAAGGCCATGCTCGTATATGGTCTTTTTCATTATGAAATAGGTGTGCCTGGGCAGAAGTGGCAAATGAGGTGTAACACTGAGAAATGGAAGGTTCTGCACATGGGCAGAAGAAATACATGTCACCATTACATGCTAAATGGAAAACCACTGGGTAACGATGACATGGGAAAGGAGTTTAGCTAACTGCAAGCTTAACTGGAGCAACCAGTGTCAGGCAGCTGCTGCCAAGGCAAATAGGATCATCAAAAGAGGTCTAGGGGCACATGACGAGAACATTGTTCTTCCTCTTTACAAGTCACTGGTCAGGCACACATGGAATATTGTGGACGGTTTTGGGAACCGGTACTCAGGAAGGACATATCAGAGCTTGAGCGGGTACAAAGACGTGCAACTAAAGTAATGAATGGAATGGGTGGATTACAATACCCAGAGAGGTCATCGAAATTGGGGTTATTTAGTTTAGAAAATAATCTGACCCCCACCAATCATAAAGTTATCCTTTACCCTTTATATAGGGGATAACTTTAGAAGTTGACGCAGCTCCTTTAAAGCCTGAAAGACATATAACACCTTAGGGCCCTTGTCTACTGTCTAATTCTCATGGCCATTGTGAACGGCAAAGCTTTATGGCAATCACACATAGCAGATGATAGTACAGGGACGAACAATTGATAATACCATCGTTCATTCCCATACGGAATGCGTTCATTGGTGGCACATCTCCCTCTTTACATAGATTTACACAGGGAGATAAGCCGCTGACAATGAACATTTTTATGCCTTCACAAAAGATACAATTTTGATACAGTTTGTTGGTTCATCAGCTGATCGCTTACATTTCTAAATTGGCCGATGATCGTTGAAACAAACATTTCAGTGATTGTTCGTGACTATGTATCTATCTATTGAAGAGAGCAGCACCATGTGACTTACATCATAATGGATTCAAATCCTGTTGGACCCAGAACCGAAGGTCCACACTTCCGAAAAAACATAAAAAATTGGCAGTTCTCCAGCAATTGTGATGAAGAAATCTGTGTATTTATTCAGCCAATTCTATGTTTCAGCTCTTTTAATGTCTCTCCAATGGCTGGTAAAGACTCCATTGAGGAGTCGAGAGTCGAAATGTAGAATAGGCTGAATAAAGACAGATTTCTTCATCACAATGACTGGAGTGCAGCCAAGTTTTCATCTATCTATCCATCTATCCATCTATCTATCTATCTATCTATCTATCTATCTATCTATCTATCTATCTATCTATCTATCTATCTATCTATCTCATTATCTATCTATCTATCTCATTATCTATCTTTCTATCTATCTATCTTATCTATCTATCTATCTCATATCTATCTTTCTATCTATTTATCTATCCATCATATATCTATCTATCTATCTATCCATCTATCTCATATCTATCTATCTATCTCATATCTATCTATCTATCTCATATCTATCTATCCATCTATCTCATATCTATCTATCTATCTCATATCTATCTATCTATCTCATATCTATCTATCTATCTATCTATCTATCTCATATCTATCTATCTATCTATCTCATATCTATCTATCTATCTATCTATCTATCTATCTATCTATCTATCTATCTATCTATCTCATATCTATCTCCTTTCTATTATCTATCTATCTATCCTATATCTATCTATCTATCTATCTATCTCATATCTATCTATCTATCTATCTATCTATCTATCTCATATCTATCTATCTCATATCTATCTCATATCTATCTATCTATCAATCTATCTATCTATCTCATATCTACCTATCTATCTATCTATCTCATATCTATCTATCTATCTCTCTCTCTCTCTCTCTATCTATCTATCTCTCTATCTCATATCTATCTATCTATCTTTGATATGTTCCTATGGTAATTCTGCGTATATAGGAAAATTATACACTTTGTATCACAACATTATAGCGTAGCTCAATAGGCTAAAATAAACCCCTGAAAGGCTAACAAACATGTGACATTCATTTATTTATAATTTCACAGCATTTAAATTTATACTTAAAATCTAAATGTCTTCCGTCAAATGTGACATATTAAAAAAACAGCGTTTCAGGCTGCCCCGTCACAAACATTTCTGTAATCTAAAGGGGCAATGCGGTATAAAAGGACAATAGAATTTGTCTTTGAGGCATTCTGAATGCTGCTTGAGCAGGTTCCAGCTTTTCAACTTTGAAATGGGAATTTCATGCCTCCATAGAATACACTACAAGCAGCGTATGGCGGAGTCGCCTGGAAAATGAAATCAGAAAGTGGTGATCCTATATAAATAAAGAAGCAGAACACACATTTCTTTCTGTTGAAATATAAATGAACAGTTACACGTACAGGTTAGATAGTTGGATGGAAAGACAGACAAAAAGTCAGATAGATGACTTATTTTTATATTTTCCATGGAATATTACATATACAATTCTATATAATCAATTTATAGCAATCAAAGGTTAGGCAAAATATCAATCTGGGTAGTTGCTATATACGAAATACTTATTTGTTCTTCCAGTGTGAAAACATTTAATACAGAAATGTTGTGAATAACAAAAAGAAATAAATAAAAATAGATAGATTTGAGATAGATAGATAGATAGATAGAAAGATAGATATGAGATATATAAATAGATATGATAATAGATAGCTAGATAGATATAACATGGATAGATAGATTGATAGATAGAAAGATAGAGGATAGATAGATAGATAGATAAATAGATATGAAAGATAGATAGATAGATAGATGTGAGATAGATAGATGTGAGATAGATAGATAGATATGAGATAGATAGATGTGAGATAGATAAATATGATAATAGATAGATAAATAGAGGATAGATAGATAGATATGAAATAGATAGATAGATATGAGATAGATAGATAGATGGATATGACATATAGATGTGAGATAGATAGATAGATAGAAGATAGACAGATAGATAGATATAATATGGATAAATAGATAGATATGAGATAGATATAATATGGATAGGTAGATAGATCTGAGATAGATACCGGTAGATAGATATGATATTAGATAGATAGATAACTATGATAATAGACAGATAGATAAATAGATAGAGGATAGATAGATATGAAATAGATAGATATGAGATACATATAATATGGATAGATAGATAGATAGATAGATAGATAGATAGAAGATAGACAAATAGATATAATATGGATAGCTAGCTAGCTAGGTAGATAGATAGATATGATATTAGATAGATAGATATGAGATACATAGATATGAGCTAGATAGATAGATAGATAGATAGATACATAGATAGATGGATATGACATATAGATAGATATGGGATAGATAGATAGATAGAAGATAGACAAATAGATAGATATAATATGGATAGATAGATAAATATGATATTAGATAGATAGATATGAGATAGATAGATATGAGCTAGATAAATAGATAGATAGACATGAGCTAGATAAATATGATAATAGATAGATAAATAGATAGAGGATAGATAGATTTGAAATAGATAGATATGAGATACATAGAATATGAATAGATAGATAGAGGATAGACAGATAGATATAATATGGATAGATACATATGAGATAGATGTAATATGGATAGGTAGATAGATATGAGATAGATACCGGTAGATAGATAGATACATGTGAGATAGATAGAATATGGATAGGTAGATAGATAGATATTAGATAGATATGAGATAGATAGAAGATAGATATGATAATAGATGTCAGATAGATGGATAGATAGATATAATATGGATAGGTAGGTAGCTAGAGATACATTGATTTAAATATATGAATACATTTAATGAAGATGTTGATAGGATCTCTTATTTTTTTTTACTATTATTTCCCTTCTTGATAGAATTTTTGGTTAACTTTAATATAGAAATTTATTTTCAATGAAACTAAAAAAAATATTTAACAGTTTATTATTATGTAACTTTGGGAAAATTTTTATTTCATTTTTTAAATAGTTATAATTTATATACAGGGATTAAAAAAAAAATAACAAAATCAGATACTTAACACTCACTTGTGACATTTCAATATATTTGCATTGTATCAGCATTTTCTGTAGCTTCCTATTTTAAATCTTATCAGGGCATGAAACGTAAATATCTTTCATTCATAGTTGTTCAATTCGTTTCTTCGGGTCGCCAAACTGAGCTTCATTCTCAAGAAATCTGACTGCGGTATTCTAATCATTCACACTCATAAAACAAAAAAACCTTATGGTAACACATTGAGGTTGTCTCCTTCCATAAATGGCTCTACCATTTTAATATCCCCTTTTGAAGACACAATCCTCAGCGGACCCATCAGTGTTTCCAGGATAACAGAGAATTTGTTCCGCTAGATTATACCCAATAATTGTTGTTTAGATTCTGGTATTTAGCTGCTGGTTGGGTCTCTTAAGGATGAGGCTTGACCTGAGGCGAAGCAGTTGGGGCTCACACTGAGCGATGAGATGATTGAGTAAGGCACCTGGTGGTAGGAGGGCTCCTGATCTGGTAGCAGAAGCTGTTCTACCTCTAGGGCATGTCAATGAATGAAGGTGTCACAAGTGCTGGAGGCTCTTTAGCCTCTATTGATGATACTGTATTTTATCCTTAGTTCGGCAGAAGGGGGGGAGGTATCTGAAAAGAGCCGGTGCCCTGAACAGGGAGGTGACACTGGTTCCTCTGCTCCCATTTTTGCAAATGTTCAATGTTACTACTATCATTCATTTAGCATGAGCACTGAACAGCTGCTGCTGAAGTGAAAATGAGGCAATAAATCAGCGGCATCTCTTCATAGGCGTGAAAATGTCTGATAAATTGATGTGTTTTTGGAGGTAGCTGCAGGAGTTTTCACATGCAAACGACAGGTCCTACCAGTATGCTCAAGGGTGGCTATGTGCCCCCTAGCTAGAGACTACAAAATCATCCGAGAATTGATCTGGTGTTGATGGGGTCACTGCTGGTTGCATACAGATACATTACTTCAATGTTCTGGCTTTTGAGGCTATGGAAAGTGGTATTAAATGGAGAACTAACTCCAAAGAGCACAACTTATAAAAGGGCATAAATGTATGTTAAGTAGAGAAGTAATCATAAGGGGCAAATATTTTTCTAGATTTACGGAAATGTCCTGTTGGAGATGACTGTAGGCGATATATAATGATGACGTTTTCCACCAGCTCAATGAAGAAGCAACGCACATTTCTATATTTTATACGATGTTGGAGGACTTCTTCCTAAAAAGAATCAAATGCATGATAATAATAGCACAAATCAGAGTCAATCAAGGACACAACCCATGTCCATACTTCCTGTTAGGGTACATGGATATAATAGACAGGATCCTGTACTCAGAGAGCCCATCTATTAGCTAGAATGGAAAGCTGCAAAGCAAGTGGCTCCAACACTGAAGATGTGACATGGTCATGTATTACAGTCTGAATAGGAGTAAGGTGGGCGTAAACTGGCCATAGGCATAATGATTGTTTGCGTTGCTTAACGAGACATTGATGTTGGGAAATCCATAGGATGTTCCAACAAACAGGACTTTATAGTAAGGGTTATCAGAATGTCCAAACCCTATTTGGTCAATGCAGGTGGAAATTTCTACCATTTGAACTCTCTTGGACTCTGTTCTGATTAGCCGAGAAGGCTTAGTTCTGCTGTTAGTATATAACATTTCAAAACTGGAAGACCCAGATCAGGGTCATTAATGGATATACTTTCCCCATACTAACTCCTGTCTGTTAGGGCTTTTATGCATAGGCCCGATGAGCTCCTACAACTAACAGATGCACTTTAAGGGACCTTATACATGGGTGGAATTATTCTGCCGGGACACAGCGCAGTTTGCCCCGGCAGAATTCCACACCAAGATCTGTAGGGCTGTAGGCTGATTTAGGCCGCCTGCACACAGCCTGATTTGCATTGGGGAATCCGGAGCTGGCGTCTGCCCTTGGATTCCGCATCAAATACCTGCCATTTACCTGCCATGCACAAGCGCTTGTTCCTGCCCACGAGAATCGCAGCATGTTCTATTTTAGTGCGGGCTACACACGAACGGCTTCCATTGAAATCAATGGAAGCCATCTGTCCTGCGGCCCATCCGAATGGGCATTGCAAAAAGGTCGCGGAATCGGCATCATCGCCTAGCGACAGCATGGTAGAGTCTGTACTGCACATATCCAACTGTGGAACATCCGCAGTACAGAAGGCTGTCTGTACTGACCGGTACGCGTGAGTCACCGGCTGGGCGCAGCAGGAATCTGTCCCGTTCATATGCAGGTGGCCTAAAGCCATCTTTTTACCGCATCAAAATTTGCATTGAGCCGTGCCGATTTTGGTGCGGAATTTACCACAACTTGCATTGCGGAATGCGGAACATTCCGCCCGTGTGAAAGGCCCCTAAAACACCAGGATGATTTTTGTTATGAGAGCAAAAAAAAAACATCAAAAAATCCTACTAATCGTAGAAAAAAATCTTCACGTTTATGGCCACTTTCATATAGAGGAGCGTGTCGAAGGCTTCTCAACAGCATTGTTTCAGCTACATAAAAAAAAAGTTACATTTTTGACTTTTTTTTAATTACAAAACTAATTTTTTTACAGCTTATTATCTTTTTCATTTCCTATTGAAGTATCGCTCATAACACAAATTTTCAAGTAGAAGCCAAATATAAAAAATCTCAACATTTTGATCTTTCCTGTAGAAGAAGTTAATTCTACCTCCATAACGATAAGATATGAAAATGAAAAACTTCATGTAAATAAACAAGCCTTTTTTTTTGTTTAATTTTTCAAAAAATTCAAAGGCCGTTAGTTGATGTTTTTTAAATGTATTTATTGTATTCTCGTAATTTCATTCTTGCGTTACACAAATGTATCCATCGTCATTGTAACGCGGTTGCGTACAGTACCTTCGCTGTTCATCTTCAGCCCCTGAACAGCCAGCCGTCTGTCGTCAAGGGAAAGCTGGATTAACCCGTTATTCGCCGGGGACCTCGCTGCCTGCTAGCAGTTCACTCCACAAAGTTGTTTCAGTTTCCATGGAGATTCGTGACCTCCTTGTTCAAAGCAAAAGTCATTTTTCCCCACTCCCTCCCCAAGCAACTTTGTGGCACAATAGCTTCTCCTCTCCTGTCTCCTTTTGTTATCTTGTACCCTTTTTTTTGCCTCTTTAACAAAATCTCGCTAATCCCCTTCAAAAACCCTGTTCGCAAATTCAAATGCATTTTCTTCTCGCATCCTAATCTTCCCGGTTAATCCCTTTCGTGTGTGTCTCTCCGATCAGGAAAAATAAAACAGGTTTCGCTGTTGAATTTGCGCTTTACTTGTGTCCGTGGAAGGTAAACACGCCAACACATGGTATTATCCCCCAGACAAAAAGATTCATACGGAATTTTCTTGTCAGCCTCTTACGCAGTAAATATAGATTTAAGCAAGCCGGTGGCTTCTTCTTAGCGGAGGGTGTTGGAAGGACTCTTCACAGGGTGGTTTTGGCTGCTGACAAGGCAAATTAAAATTTCAGAAAATTAAAAAAATATATTTTTAAAATTTTTAAAATTTTTAAATTTTTAAAAAAAATGTTGCTTATTATGGGTAAATCAGATAGATCTATACATATTTCAAGGGCAACTATTTGAAATTGTTTCTTCATGTTTAACTCCGTATCTTCCTTACACAATATTATAGCAGTAGCCAATAATGTAGTTGAGATCATTCCACTTCATCAGATCTACATTAAATGGGGCTTAAAAGGTGAAAAATACTTTTTTTCTGGGCACTCCCCTTCCCTCCTACATTTCTCTTGGCAAGTTATACAAAGCGTATTACACAGCAGGGGGCGACAATCAGAACTGTAAAAAAAGAAACAGAATGTTATTGTCTGCCCCGAGGCATGATGGGAATGGAATTCAGAATAAAAAAAAAAACGGATTTTGCTTAATTTAGCTTTAGAAAAGATCTGGCAGTGAGTTAAGACCTATTTAATGCATCAATAATATTAACCCTTTCCAATCCACTGTCTAAAGACATTATGATTTAAGGCTGTACAGCTCTGATGTTGGAAGACGTCCGTCAGGGTTCTCTTACTGTATATTGCCAGCCTCTCTGTTGTTGGAGCCTATCCAAAGTGTCACCTCATGTAGTACTGGCCTTAGCCAGCAGATAGCGCCGTTGTATGACGGCAGAAAAAGAGTAAGCCCCCTAGAAAAACCAGGATACAAATTGGATTGGAAAGGGTTAATGTAATTACAAGGTGGAAAATTTTGGTTCAATATGTTGTAGTTCAGCATCATTCTTTGTTGCCTCCGTTATCTTAGAGTCTACAGTCTTCTACACTTGTAGATACTTAAAGGGGTTTTCGGGCAAAGAGAATTGACCCATTCTCAGGATAGGTCATCAATAGTTGGTCAACTGGGGTCCATCACTCAAGACCCCCAACTGATCAGGAGTGCTTTGTCAGCGGCACAACACACGGAAGCAGATCACTCTGATGCTGTGTAGTGGCCGGTACTGGTAACTGCAGGCGCAGCTCCCGTTAAAATGAATGAGAGTTGTGCCTATAATTATGAGCAATGGCCATTACAAAGGGGTTGCAGTTATTTGCTTTCCCTTCATACCCCTGTGTGTTGTGATACTGAAATGGGACACTGATCAGTTGATCGGCTGGTGAACCCCAGCTGATCAACTATTGATGACCTATTCTGAGGAAGGACCTATGCCTTCTTTCCATGAGGTCGCACTCCTTTTTCAGACATGGCAAAAACGTGTCCGAAACACAATATAAATGTGATGCAAAGTAGCTGTCGTAGAAAACTGATGACTCTTTAATAGTAAATCTGCCCCACTGCATCAGTTTTACCTTGGGGGTTCCTTTACTTTTATATGCTTGTGGCTTGTGGATAGTTTTAGGGCATCTCCTAAACACCTAGGGATGGTATACTTGTGGCTTCTAACTATGTGAGTACTTCAACCACCTATGATCCCAAATCATATGGTCACTTCTGACTGGGGTATAATTATGTGGGAACCTCTGTGTACAGTTGTGTAGTAATCCGCTGGGCAGCCGAAGATGTTTTCTTAGCTGTAAAGAGTGTGAACACAATTTTTTTAGGCTAGTTTCTTGGAGGTTTTTTTTAAAGCCACACTTTCTGGCCCAGCTTTTTATGCAGTTTTTTTTAGGCAAAGCCAAAAGTGGATTTATAAGATATATTAACTGTAAAAATAGAACTTTTGGGGCTTCCCCCGCCCCAAAAAACAACCTATGTGTGAAACCAACCTTAAAAAGGTCTACTGCCCCACTGTACTTGCTGGCTTGGTCTGGTATTACAGCTCATTTCCATTATTGAATGGGGCTATATTGCAATACCAATCATTAACCAGAGGGGCGCTGTTTCTAGAAAGCAGATCCTTTTTCTAATCTTGTACAACCCACCCAAAGTTTGGGTGAGTTCACACATCGTGGAGAAAATCCAGTGTAGATTTTGATTTTCAGTGCAGAATTCACTCATTGCATTGCAAAACCGCGGCGTGTAAGCTCACCCTTCCAATACAATTAGGGAGAGGGCAGCAGATGGTTAAAAATAAAAAACAAATTCATATCCATTGATGTTTTTCCTGTTGGTTCAGCGCCGCCACCGCTGGTCTTAGCTTACAAACTCCAGTGGTCATGCGTTTGTATACAATGCCAATCACTTCCCTAGGCGGTTAACACCATTGAGGCCAGTGATTGGCTACAGAGGTCATGTGTGTGTATAGAACCACTTAAACAGAGACCGGTGGTGAGGGCAGGAGCGGCGGCGCTGCTCTAGTGAGGGTTCAAAGCGGTGAGTATGGCTTAGGCTGCTTTCAGATGAGTGTATTTTTGCTCCATATTAGGTCCATTTTGAAGGGATCATAATGCAAGGCCAATTATAACCTCTAGGGCTAGTCACATGACCGTATTGACAAGGTAGGTATTTTTTTCACTCGACCAAAAATCGTGTGAAAAAACGCTAATGTGTACAAACCCATTGAAGTCGATGAGCTCTATACACTCCATATTAGGGCTAATGCCCAAGGCTGGATTACCGCCGCGTTACACCACAGCTATTAGGTTCTATTGAACCTAATAGCTCAATGTTCATGCCGTGGAATTCCGCAGTGTGAAATAACCCACGGCATGTCCTATTTGCCGCGGGAATACGCGTAGCCGGCTTCCATTGTAGTCATTGGAAGCCGGCCGTCACGCTATACTTCCGCTGTAGCACCGCTGGCCGCGTCATATGACACTGCCGGGGCGTCGTGCGCTGTACTGCGCATGCGTGCCGGCGCGTCATGCGGGACTCGCACAGCGGATTTGGGAGGGGAGCATGGGGTCTTTGGGGAGGGAGCCGTGACGGACTCCCCTGCTGTATTCCACTGGCGGAGTCCATCACGGCTGTGGGCATTAGGCCTTATGCATCTAAAAATTACTAGCGTCTCTTGTGGTGCAGACTGTTAAGGCAGCAGAACTGCAGTCCTAAGCTCTCACTCACAACCTGAAGGTTGCAGGTTCAATCCCCTTATGGTTCAGGTAACCAGGTCAACTCAGCCTTCCAAGGTTTGAAAAACATGTACCCACCTTAGTGGGGGGTGATAAATAAATTACATGAAAGTGCTGTGAAATAAGTTGGCGCTATACAAAAAACACGATCTATATTTTTTATTGGAGCGTATTTCCACCCCTGTGCCATCCTCGCTTGCTGTTCTCTAGTATGTTGCAATATGTGCCACCAGCTTGTGAGACGTTTGCCCACGAAATCCGTAGGACAGTATAAAGATCAGATTGTTCCATGTTTTCTAGACGCAGATGGTTACGTTATATATTAGCGGATGCGTTTGAGTTCCTCCTGTTTGCTCTTGGTCGTTGGGCACCATGTAGCCGTTGTTGGGTTTCTCTCGGAGGTTCCAGTAGGTCAGGCTGTCCCCTGGAAGCGACGCCATCTGTAAATAACAAGCAGCGCTCATGTATCACGGCGGACTGTCTTCCTGCCAGCAGCGCTCAGGATGCATTCAGAGTTATTGCTGTCTGACACTGTGACATCGCTGGCTGCTGTCTGCAAGTGTTGCTGTTGACTATCAGCTCTGGGATACAATTGTAGTTAGGGGGACTAGTAAAGCACACCAGATTGCCAACTGGCACAGTAAAAGGCAACAGTCAAAATTGATGCAGAGATTGTGTGCCAGGGCTCAGGTCTGCAGTCAGGATCGATGGGAGGGACGCACTAATTAGCAGTTAGTTGGTGATTTTATATAAGCTCCTTAAAGTGGTAGGATGGGAAATGTTTCAGCATAAATGTATATGTCCAAGCTGGGCTGGTAATATAGATAACGAGGCATTGGATAACAAGCCAATCGCTCAGCTCGCCGTTTTTAAGAGTACATCGACATGGGGGGGGGGGGGGGCAGAATAGCCTACAGATTTTTTCTATGGATTCGCCACGGATTTCCCCCCTTTCATTTGAGGGAGTGAAACCTGCGATGAAAATCCACAATGCATATATTGACCTGCTGCGGGTTTTAAAATCCACACCGCAGGTTAATTTAACTACATTCACGCAGGCAAGAAAAATGGACCAATATGCGATTTTCACGGCGGTGTAAAGCTGAGGCCTCTAGTAATCAGCTGTTTGCCGGCTCTGTGCACTGAGCTTATTTCTGGCCACTCTGTTCTTACTGCAGTGGCCAGGCTTGGTATTGCAGGCACAGCTCACATTGACCTGATTGAAAAATTGATCTGCAATACCTAGTCTGGCCACTGCAGTCAGAATGGAGCTGTCTGCTTCCTGCAGAAATCTGCTCATTGTATAAACACACAATGATTGTGGGGATTCCGGATGGCTGGTGAACTGTAAACCTAGCCATGCATCACTCTATGGTATGCCCTATATCAATGGATAATACAGGGTTGGCCATGAAAAAGTAGCCCACCTCCCATGTCACATGTATTTTCAGTGGGAAAAATTAAAAGTCATATCACACTGGCATGAAACTCACGTGTACATGCGAGTGCGATGTAAGCTTTTTTCTCACGCAGTGGAAGCAATGGGCGAGATTTCTGTGTAGTCGCAGGAAAATAGAACATGCCGCCATTTTTGTATCTCGTAGCTTCACTGCAAGAGAAAAATCACACATATAAATAGACCCTTCGAAAACAACGAGGTCTGTTTCAGTGTGAGTTTTGTGCGTTTCGCAACACTTAAAATTTGCGCGAGGGACTCAGTCATGTAAATGCACCTTTATTGTTACGCATGAGTTCCATCCATATCGCTATTGGATGGAACTTACGAGCAAAAGTTTTGCATACTTTTCGTGGTGTATTGGACAGAACTTGGGCGGGAAAATCGCCCTTAGTCCAACCTGCTCACGCATTTCATGGAGCCTGGCATTACCCCATCTGCAGTATTGTCATGTATAGGCAAATGAGGGATGAGCCCGGGTCACTGCGAGGGACAGGAAACAACGGAGACGGGGATGTTCAATCTAGAACAGATGGGCCAGAGAGCGGTGTAATATCCTGTGGATGTATATACAGGGGTCTTACAAATAATCATTCCGATTTGAACCCCTCATAACCCCCATTTAAGGACACTCAGATACAGAAATTTGATATCAATGG
Source organism: Eleutherodactylus coqui (assembly GCF_035609145.1). Classification (NCBI taxonomy): domain Eukaryota; kingdom Metazoa; phylum Chordata; class Amphibia; order Anura; family Eleutherodactylidae; genus Eleutherodactylus; species Eleutherodactylus coqui. The sequence goes on from NC_089846.1 coordinate 31,084,046, forward strand.
AAGCAAAAACTCTAAAAGTTTTGATGCACAACATCAAAAATGTTTTCCGCATCAGAGTGACCCCCTTTGTCACTCAACACACATCGAGCCTGTAGTCAAGTTCCTGCCATACTCAGTGTAGCGTATCACGACTAACGGATGCAATGGCTTCTGGGATGCCGCAGGTCATGCGTGGTGGGAGGTAAGGAACGATGCATTGTGTGTTCGGACATGTGATTTGGAGCACCAGTGTTGTATTCGGCTGCAATCTTCTTGACTGTGCACTGCCTGTTCATCAGAAATATTCTTGACATCCTCCTCTGACTCACTTTGTCGACTAGAATCATAGAATCATAGAATGGTAGAGTTGGAAGGGACCTCCAGGGTCATCTGTACCAACCCCCTGCTCAGTGCAGGATCACTGAATCATCCCAGACAGATGTCTGTCCAGCCTCTGTTTGAACACTTCCATTGAAGAAGAACTCACCACCTCCTGTGACAACTTGTTCCACTCCTTGATCACCCTCTAGACTAGTTGTTTCCGTCCACAGGATCCCTTTCGCTGGATGCTTTTCCTCGATCACACCATTCTTTGTATACTCTCCTCATCCTTGTACTAGAAAGCCCCACAAGGTAGACGGTATATGAAATCCTGGCCCCGGCTAGTCTAGCACCAAAGACCAAACCTTGATGGAAGTCGCTCAGATCGCTGGATTTTCCCATCTAATGTGGATTCATACTGAAACGGATCCACAGAAAACTTGTCACTTGATTTTATGCTGTACTTTGGGGTCACAGGGAGAATTTCCATAGAGGGAAGCTCCAATCATGAAAGGGCAGGGGGCTGTAATAAAGTGGCCAGTCAGCATACATCACCAATATGGGCTGAGTCCTGAATAGCAAATCTGTCTAGTTGTGCAGACATATTAGTAGAGTAGAGTAGTTATCATTGTATAACTAGGAATAGTTGTCATTTTGGAGCCTGGGAAAGCTGGGTAATCATCTGTTTAGCGTTACTCATCCATAGTAGATGGGTGAAGGTCCATCACCAAGGATCTCCGCTGATCAGCTGTTCTCTGGGCTTGTGCACTCATGCACTTCTGTAGGAAGCAAACAGCTCCATTCTCACGTCAGTGGCCATGCTTGGTATTACAGGCTAAGCTCTCATTCATTTCAATGGGAACTTAGCCTGCAGTACCAAGCCTGGCCACTGCAGAGAGAACAGAGCTGTGTGCTTGCTGCAGAAAAACAGCTCAGTGCACAAGGGCAAACAGCTGATTGGCAGCGGTCCTGGGTGGCGGACCATTGCCAATTGCTATTGATGGCGTATCCTGGGGATAGACACTGGTTTACAACCCTCACTCAGATATCACACACAGCCCATGGACAAGAGTGGCGCTGTTTTGGGGAAAAGGCAGCCATGTTTTTTTTAACACATTCAACCCCTTTAGTTGAATACATGCCTCCTATGTAGCTATATGCTTGCTGTGCTGCATGTACAGTATATAGGTATATGAATATATATATGTATGTGGACATGTGAATATAATTAGTGGAAGAGCTGCTTGAGACCACGACATCCTCAAGCTCCGTTCTGGAACATACTTCTTAAGACTCTGTCCCCAGCTGGAGATGTGACATCTTTAGCACACATGCAAGGCTCTCCCTATGCATTTCGGGTACATTCCAGGGACGTTCTCTGTATTCCTAACCAGTTTGGCTCATTGAGTTTGTCCTTTCCAAGTCAATTTAAATGAAGTTTAGCAGGTACAGGATATAAAGTGTTTTATACATGGATTTTTTCCGTTTTATTAGTTTTTCTACGGAGAAAAAAAAAATGAAATAACTTGCTTTAATCACTGTCAGATGTTACAAAAGATTGTCTACCCTGCCCTTATCTCCCTAGTAATAGCATCCTCAGATACAACCTGCTGATGAGGGCAGCCGTGCTCCGTCCCCTGCAATGTCAATGAAGTATTAGTCAGTCAGTTCTTCTCATAAGAATTGACTTGGAACCAATATCTCTGCGCATAAGATGTAGCTTGTAGGCAATCCTATACAAATGGCACTATTGTTATGCTTTATGTATGCAGTGCCAACATACTCCACACTTCTGTATATACAGAATGGATTCATTCTGCCCCAGGAGATCATAGGTTCTAGACACAATGCTACAGATACAGCCACTATGGCCCATATCATGGCAAATGGACTATGGGAGGTTTCCAGAATATCTCGGGTAGACCCAATGCAACCATTTATAAGCTGGATTGGTATTAATTCTCAAAAAGGAGGCAAGGCCACAGTTCTACCAACCAATGGTAGTATGGATGGGGGATTCAATATGGAAGCAAGTGGTCAGCCGATAGATTCATAATGGATGTACACTATCATACCACCTGCGAAAGAATCAAAAGTAGTATCCATTTCCATATGTTAATACATAGTGGGGTCTCCATAGTGGCATACTTTCTATTAATATCTGATACACTTCAGCTGGTATTTCCCTCAATTCATCCTGCAAATGTCTGGCGAGTTCTTTCAAAGAAGATGAAAACTGTTCCTATTTTCTGACCCGATGTTCCAGTTTGACCCAAAGATGTTCAGTAGGGTTCAGGTTGGGACTCTGTGCGTGGTCTTGTTGGAAGTATGGCTGACCATTCCCAGAGTATTGTCACATTGTTGGCAGGACATTATTTATTGTCTGGGATGCCAAGGTACCACCCACCCCCTCCCCCCAGGCTACAGTTTTGGCTGCTTCTGGCAATTAAAGATGGCCTCATAGAGGTATATAGGAAGCTTCTGTAAATGTATATAAATTGTGAAAATTGCCCAAAAATAGGACTCGCTGCGATTTTTCAATCACACACAATTGCTCATGTAAATTAACCCATTGAAATCAATGAGTTATTTTCCCATCTGTAAATAATCTTATCAGAACGGAACTACACAGGAAAATCATTTGTGTGAATACACCCTATTTTTTTAATGGAATCGATCCATTTTAGGGCCCTCCGAATCATTTCTCCAGCCCGATTCCGTATCCAACTCTACGGGACTCCTGAATGGCAAGTCTACCTAATTACACAGCCTTATAGATATAAGTTGTTACCACCTCAGGAGGCTTGGAAAGCTACAGAGACGACGGTAGCCAATCTGGATTTTGTAAGAACTCGGTATTTCGGTCAATGTTTTTAGGAATATCAAATCACAGCAGATAATCAAATACAAAGTAAAAGATCTTGGCTTCCGAAGAACAGATTGTGGAAAAAAAAGTGAAAAAAAGGAAAAAGAATACGACAAAGAAACTCTGTAAAAGCAGTTAAAGGGATATGAGAAATGTGTTTTAAATTATACATGTCATACTTGTAATAGCCGTGGTTAGGCAGAAGATTTGAAAACCTAGATTTAAACTCCCAGTAGCTCCGAAGACTGTATGTGCTTGTAGTCATTCCACCGTTGCATCAATCAGAAGCGTATTTTTACTGCGCCGCTTCAGCTTTTGTGGGTGTTAAAGGTTTATACGTACACATGTCCATTAAATCACGCTGCACTGAAACTGGTAAATCACTTACAAGGGGTAGTTCTGACTTGTAAATGGGGAATCCTTGTTGAAGAAGGGGATTGGGTTTCTATAAATGCCTGCAGGGAAAAGTTGGGGAGACTATTAACCCTTTTCAATCCAATTTGTATCCTGGTTTTCCTAGGGGGCTTACTCTCCCCCCCCCCTCCCATTATACAACGATGCTATATGCTGGCTAGAGCCAGTACTGCATGAGGTGACACATTGGATAGGCACCAACAGCAGAGAGGCTGGCAATATACAGTAAGAGAACCCCGACGGACGTCTTCCAACATCGGAGCTGTACAGCCTTAAATCATAATGTCTTTAGAAGTCAGACAGTGGATTGGAAAGGGTTAAGAAAAAAACTACAAATTATCCGGTAACCAAAATAGTATATTGATAGGTGTGTATTAGGGTTTGGCTTACAATAGGTGCTGTTGTAGGTCTTCTCTTCCCCGTTAACAGTTTTTCCTATTAATTGTAATGTGTTCTACCCAGTCAAGTCACGTTATTATGACCACCTCAGAGGCGTAACTTGAAGCTCCCGGCCCCGATGCAAAACCTGTAACAGGGCCCCCAACTATAATGCTTTATTCATAGTACTGGGCTCCCTATATGGAGAAGAGAGGCCTTATGGGTCCCCTAAGGCTCCTGGGCCCGGGTGCGACCGCATCCCCTGCATCCTCTATAGTTACGCCCCTGAACCACCTCCTACTCTCAATGTTGGCAGCGTGTAGCCCATGAAGGAAATGTGGTGGGCTGGCTTGGTGGGTGTATAAGGTGAGCAATAGGCTGTCTGCTCACATATCACCCGTTGTTGTCAGGGGTAAAATTTATCAGGGCTGGTTATTAGCTTTTGGGCCAAGGGTAACCATATTTCCCCAACAGCGCAGTTTGTGAACTGTTCGCGGGCTGCTGTTATGAAAGTGTATAGTGAGTTGGACAAATAGCACCATTGGATATAACTGACGTGGAAACTGCAGAGCACCACGTTCCATTGATGTGAGAGGTGAATGTCGGCTACGAAGGTGTGCGAGGGACGACCGATACGTTGCAGTGGAGCAGCTAACAATGAAAGTGAACCAAGGGGCTACCAGATGTGTCTAAAACAACAGTTCAGTGAACCCGATTGTGTATGGGGCTCCGAAGCAGATGGATGGTCACTGCACCCATGCCAGCAAAGGTGCATTGGAAGAAGAGACTTCAATTTGCACGGCAGTATCAGAATTAGACCACTGCTAATGGCAAAGGGTTTGTCTTCTCTGATGAGCACGTTTTCTGCTGCACCGATGGATGTTGGGGTGTCAGGCGAGAAACATCAGAGAACAAACACCCCGCAACTATTACTGGAAGAACACAAGCTGGTGGCGGCAGCGTTATGGTCTGGGGAATTTTTTGTGGCGTTCTCTGGGCCGTTCATCCATGTGGAAGGCACTCTGAACTGATTTGGTCATGAATCCATCCTTGCAGATTACGTACACCCATACATGTAGTTTGTCTTCCCTAAGGCAGATGGGATCTTCCCACAAGACAATGCAACATATCACATGGCTAGAAATGTCCAGCAGTAGTTTGAAGAGCACGACCAAGACTTCCAAGTATTTCCTGGCTTCCTAATTCCCCAGACTTGAACTCAATTGAGCATCTGTGGAACCACCTCGATCGTTGTGTCTGCTCTATGGATCCCCCCCCCCACGCACCCTCCAGGAACTGTGAGATGTATTGCAGTCAGCATGGCTCCAGATACCCGAGACAACCTACCAGCACCTTATTGGGTCATTCCCAGCCTGTCCAGCTGCTGTCCGTGTGGCACACAGCAGTTACTCTGGATATTAGCTGGTGGTCTTAATAAGGTGACTCAACTCTGTAGTATTATTTACATTATAATAAATAATTGGGCAGCTTTGGGCTGCCATACATATTAGATATAGATTGGGTGAACGAGACCAGCTGATCATTCCTTGTGTGTGGGTGCCGACCAGCTCTCCCCGAACAACAGATAGCTGAACTTAAAGGGCTTGTGCCAAGTCATAAATTTATCTCCTATCCATAGGATAAGGGATAACCTTATGATTGGCTTGGATTTGACCGCTGGGATCCCCACGGGTTTCAAGAACAAGGTTTGGTCGGTCCCGAAGTGGACGGAGTGGAGTTCGCACAAGTGCATGACTGCTTCATTCACTTCAATGACAGTGCCAGAGATTACAGAGTTGAAGCACTTTAGCAGCCTTAAACAAGCGTGCTCGCTCATCTCTAGACGGGGTGACAGCACAGAGCGGAAGGGGCTATGGTGGGTGGGGGCCCATTTAATTCTCTTGTACTGTGCCTAATAGAGTATTAAAATGGCCCTAGATATCTCTCCCAACCCTCTATACAGGGCTATTTTTATCAACCTAGTAGGCCCAGTGCAAAAGTAATTATTCAGCTACTGTACAGTATAATTCAGCATTGCACATAGATTGTAGCAGAGTATAACAGTGTTACTTTTAACTCTATGGTTATTTGCACACTGTATATTGCCATACGCAATACAGCATCACATTAATTGGATTAAATGTTTTACATCGACTGGATTATCCGCGGGAGAACTCCTTTAAGAACTATGTAGAAAACTTAAAAGTCTCCTCAGAAGCCTCAGTCTCCCGGAAGGAAACAATATGCCTTTAGTATATTGCTCCCTCCTTGACTCTCTCAGTACTGTGGTTCTGAGTTTGAAACCAACGACAGCAACATCTGCATGGTCTTGGCATGTTCTACTGATGCTTGTGTGGGTTTCCTCCCACACTTTGGTTTCCTCCCACACTCTAAAAATAATCTGATAAATTAATGGAATTGGTCCTAGTCTATACTATATGTGTGTGTGTGTATATATATATATATATATATATATATATATATATATATATATATATAAAAGGAAGGCAGTTAAAGCAACCCTCCAGTCCTGGAAAAATTAGGATAGCTGCACTGCTTCACTGACTACCGGACTAGCATGCATCAGTAGTCTAAGACACTACAGACTGCTATGATTGGCCAGTGCTGACCTCATGAGCAGTGCTGGCCAGTCAGAGCAGCATGTAGTGTCTTAGATTACTGCTGCATCAGGTAGTCAGAAAAGATGTGCCCTTACCTTTGTTCGTCTATGTTTTCTCAAATACACCAGGTTCTCCTTACCCTCTTATTTGCTGCTGTTTGTAACCTGTTCTATGTCTGTATGTTCTGATTTTAAGGTGCTCTTTCCCAATTTTTCTGTTGCTCTGCTGTTTGCAGTCCACTTTCAGGGAGGGGACGTATAGCAAGCATCGCATTTTGCCAGTAGTTCACTGTCCTTCACTTCCTTGCCCATTGTGCATTGTACAGTCTGTGTTTCAATCAGCAAGGAAGCAACATTTGAATACCCACCCCTCTAATATGTGTGCACATGCCCAGGAGAGGCAGAGATTGTGGAGATAATTATCACAGTGTCTGCAGATCTGTCAGCCTGCAGCCTCTAACTGCACGTGAGAGCCCCTGTAAAGAAAGCTCCTTCCCCATTGCCAAGAAAATCTCCCTGTGTCCTTATTACTACAGAAGCTCTGTACCTAATGACAGAGAGTGGATTGCAGAGAAGCTGGAAGGGAGACCTCTAGTGGCAGCCACTTCAAATGTGATTTACAATGGTAAAGCAACAACATTTTTAATGTAAGTATATTATAGAGTTGATTAGACTGACACAGGCTAGTGGATGAGCAGACATTGTCTGAAAAGTTTAATTATATCAACCCCAGTACGACAGGTTGGGTGGATACCTACCATGTAAGGAGCAACCCTCCAAAGCCCTCCCGACATAATGGACCTTTTATATCCACTGTCTTTTACTTTGGATGAATATTAGGATAATGAAGCAATTGCCTTGCCATCCGGGTAATTACCTTGCCATATATGTTGCTGTTACACATTTTAATATTGTTATATTACTTTGTAAACCTCACTTGCAGTCTCTGGTACATATGTTGCCAGTTACAGCGCTCTACAAACATAGGAGCACCTTGTCCCAGAACACATAATTGACATTGCGAGGCGCCGGGACAATGTGACGCCACACATAACCTCTCCTGCGTACAAGTTCCCAGGAAGGGAGACTGCCAAAGAACCGGCTTCAAGTATGCCTGGGAGACCTGGAAAGGTTACCACGTTTCTGTGTTCTCATATCACCTGAGGGTTCATCACAAAAGAATAAGGATAGTGTTATACCTTCACGAGTTGGTGGATAGAGATCAAAGACCTGCTTCACTATGTTCATATCCCTATATATAGACATGTATGAGTGAAAAACCCGTATAGCACAAAATATAAAAGGTATTCTGGGATCCAGGTTAAGGGTGGTTTCACACCACCACTTGGGGTTCCGCTTTCCTGCTCCATTTGGGAAACAGAAAAGGGGAATCCCCATGGTTGAATGTCACTGTCTCTGGATAAAACCGAACAGTGTTGGACGGACCCTATTGGCTATAACGGGGTCCGTCCGCTGCATGCAGCACTTTTTCTCTTGGTATTTTGAGCCGGATCTGTGATGGAACCTCCGGTCGGAGGTTCCAAAGTAGATGTAAAACCAGCCTAATACTGTTCAGCATACTGCAATAGCAAACATATAATGACCTCAATACTGTTGACCTCAACCTGAAGCTATTAGACCCCAATACGAAATCTGTAACAGCCCCTCCGCCAAACACAATTGCCATGTGCCATTTATTATATTATTGTCTTCCTATATGACAGAGGGGCCTTAAGACCCCCTGAAGGCCGAGGTGTAACTACAGCCTCAACTCCCCTATACCAACATCTTTGATACATGATTAAGGATAGGTCATCAATAGTTGATCGCTGGGGACCTGCCGCTCGGGATCGCCAACAGTGAGTTAATCGCCCAGCCCGCTGTCAGTGTAGTGGGTTTGGACATTGTCATAGAGGACGGCAGCAGAAGTGCCATAGCTGGCTTCAGTTCCATTGAAATCAACGCGAGCTGGAGGCGGCTATTACACTTCCGGAACTTCCACCTCCGACATTGGGATCGGATGTGGAAGTATAATAGGCACTTCAGCTCCCATTGATTTCAATGGAATTGAAGCCAGCTACAGCATTTCCGCTGCCGTCCCCTATAACGACATCCTGCCCTGCTGTACTAACAGCGGGCTGGGCAATCAGCTCATGGCTGGGGATCCCATGCAGCGGGTCCCTGGCGATTAACTATCGATGATCTATCCTGGGAATAGGTCATCAATAGTGTTTGCCCAGAAAACTCATTTAAAAGGAGTCATGTCAGTGATATATAATATAGGATAGTCTAATTAGACAATGTCATATTCATGTTTGTCTCATGTACCAAATGAGCTCATAGAATACTTTTGGGGGGGAAAACTACCTACTATCAGATCAAACCCCTTTTTTGGTAGATGAGCTGATGTCAGATTAACCCACTCCTGAATCAGCTATAACCTGTTAAGGAATCTAACAGAAAGTGTTCAATTTCTCTGTAGCACCCCCGCAGGAGAAATGAAGTATTACAAAGTACATGTTGAAATGAATGAGTTGCTTGTGTAATGCATGTGCATTTTGGGTCCTCCAGAGTAGAAATATGGTAAGCAAAAATATGGTAACATTTACAAAAAAATAAAAATATAAACATTTGAAAAAAAATCTAATTTTTTACATTAAAAAAATACAAAAAAACAACAAAATATATTTGAAATGAAATTTACTGCATTCTTAAAATGCAGTCTATTAAAATAGCATATTATTTAACCATCAAAAAAAATTTACACAATTTTTTTTACCAAATTTACACATTTTTTGTCACCCTGTCCCTAAGAAAAATATAAATAAAAAGCAATCAAAAATTCTTCTGAACCCCAAAGTGATACCAATAGGAACTCCAGGTTGTCCCACAAGAAACATGCCTTCATAAAACTCCATTGATGGAAAAATAAAAACGTTATAGGGATCAGAAGACGGTGCCAAAAATGATTATTTTGGGGGGGGGGGGGGAATTTTTTTTTAAAAGTAGTATAACGTTAAAAAAAAACAACGATATCAATTAGGTATTGCCATTAATGTACTGACACACAGAAAAAGTTAACGTCATTTTCTGCCTCACTATGTAGATTGTAAAAATGAACTCCCTACTCAAATACAGCAAAATTGCTTTTTTTCCCTTCCATTTTATACCACTTAGGGTTCCTTCATGCTGGCAAGCGCGATACTGCCGCGAGAAAATCGCGTCAAAATAGCACTTTTGTACAGGCGATGTTTGAATATGAATTTTTGAAAGCAGTGAAAACAAAAATGAGTCAGGAGTGAAGGGTTAAGTAAGAATTCCCTAATAGGGCATTTGTAAATGGCTTTTGTGAATTAGGCAACCCCTTTAACTATCTGTTCTATATATAATACTTAAAAGTCCCACTATTTTCATGTTCTACGGAGCTAGTAACACCAGATTCCCAAATAATTGTCTGCAGCAGTTTGGAATTTGGCTACGAACCAGCATTTTTAACATGCCCGATTTCCCCCCCCTTTGCGTTGTACAATGTAAACCAGGAATCTAGGACACATTAGTGCAAATTACACCATCCAAACGTATTTCTTCTATTGTTAATGCCCTTATCATGTGCTCAGCAAACTACACAAGGCTCAGCCAAAAAAAAAGTTACATTGGACGAAAAGGAATTTGGAAAAGTTGCCAATGGGGATTGTATCGAGTTTGTTACAAACCTCAGACATTTTCTGGGAAAATATGGGTAAAATGTGTCTTCCTAGTTGTCCTATTCCAGTGCAGCCCGGGACAGGATATGATCTCACACAATGATGTGATTTCTGTATTTACATCTGAATTGTAGCAAAGTCACCTTCAAATCACGGGCAAGAGCTTGCCAAGACTCTCCGGTAAGAAAAACTCTTTGCGGCAGTGTTTTGGCAGCAGGTTTTCGGCACATTGGGGGAGATCAGAATAATACTCTGTTTAACTAGGGGAACCTTATCCTTATACATTCGAATCGTCTGGTCCGGCCTCGGTAAGACACATCCTTCTGGAGTTTTTTTTTTAAGAATCGGCGCTTAACCCTTTGGCTGCCATACAGCTATGAAAAATAAAGGCATAACAAGGATTTCCTCTGCCAATTTCAAGAACAGAAATGACTGAAAAAGGGATTACTCCCTTGTGGTTTCTGCTCTTGGATCCTATAGTGTTTGAGCCCTTTCCAAGATTTCATTCCTACAGTTAGGTCACAGATTTTATGATGTGCAGTTTCAAATGTCAAACAGATTGGGAGCAGTGGTTAATGGCGATCGGGATTTTTAAAGCATTATTAATCACTTTGGAAGAAAGTATAAAAAAAAATCAAAATATTAAGTGGTAGAATAGGCCAGGAGCCTTCTGTTACGGCATATGTGCTGGTCTGGGTCATGGTTCCATATGTCGGAATGGAGGAAGACAGGTTATATTTTAAGTTGGGTGATCTGTGTATTTATTCAGCAATTGCCTAATATATTTCTATTATGAGAAGGGGTTACATAACATAGAGACAGGCCATGTGGTGGGGTACTGCATGACATGGCATAGTCGGGAGGATTGGGGTACCCTGCTGCACCAGAAATGCAGTCTGAAGTGGCTACAGCCTTGGTTGGCACTCTAATAAGAGACTTGGTCGTCCTCACTTTCCTATCATGTGGCACCCTTTGGGACTAAAGGAAAGGATACTGAGGAGCCATGGCTGTTGAAAAATATGCAGGAGGTGAAGGAACCTTGGAATGTGGATACGGTCGGTCTCTGCAGGAACTGAAATACCAATGGTTCGATAAGGAATATCGAAGGAAGTGGGAGAAATTGGAATGACTGGCTTAAAAAGATCTGTTACACTACACCAATGAGGAGCACAAATGACTGAGGCATTATAGTGTTGTGACTCGCTATGACCTGTCTGTAGGTCATAGCTAGGTATGGGACTATATGGCTGGGAGGTCCATCTTTAGGAACCGGTGATCGATGGCCCAGCCAGACCTGCCAATGGACAACCATATGACTGCTATTCATGCTTGGCAAGCAAGAAGAGTTGACCTAAGAATCATGGAAAGGGTGTGGAGGTTTAAAAAACACCTATCCTATGTGGTAACACCCAATACAATAATAGAGGGCTGATAATTATCTTTATTATGGGGCCCCTTATCTTTTGTGTACACCATTAATGAGAATCACTTGATCAGCAGAAGATATTCAAGGTATACAGTGTAGGACTGGGGTGCCCAGGGCCCACCAGTAAAATTTATTCTGGAGCCCACTCTACAGCTACATGCAAATATTACCCAACTCTCATCACTGAGGACCCCCAATTCCCAGCTGCTGGATTCGCCCTATGCTTCAACAGAAATGTATTTCCACTAAAGACGCGGACACACTTGACCAAGCAAAAGTGAAAAGGAGATCCAGCTGATCCAATGGGGAAAATTGTATAAAAACACTAAACTTTAATTTGACATGCTTGTAAAAAATCCTTAAAGGGGTTGTCCCGTGAAAGCAAGTGGGGTTATACACTTCTGTATGGCCATATTAATGCACTTTGTAATGTACATCGTGCATTAATTATGAGCCATACAGAAGTTATTCACTTACCTGCTCAGTTGCTGGCGTCCTCGTCTCCATGGAGCCGTCTAATCTCCCGATTAGACGCGCTTGCACAGTCCGGTCTTCTCCCTTCTGAATGTGGCCGCTCGTGCCGGAGAGCTGCTCCTCGTAGCTCCGCCCCGTCACGTGTGCCGATTCCAGCCAATCAGGAGGCTGGAATCGGCAATGGAACGCACAGAGCCCACGGTGCACCATGGGAGAAGACCCGTGGGTGAAGATCCCGGCAGGCATCTTAGCAAGGTAAGTAAGAAGTCACCGGAGCGCGGGGATTCGGGTAAGTACTATCCGTTTTTTTTTTAAACCCCTGCATCGGGTTTGTCTCGCGCCGAACGGGGGGGCTATTGAAAAAAAAACAAACCTGTTTCGGCGCGGGACAACCCCTTTAAGGTCATGTAACCCAAAAATGACCATAATGCATGAGAAAAAGGCTCTAAATCCGCTGACATATTTCTGGCACTATCCCTCCACATTGACTACAACAAAGGGCGCTGGATTGCGCCAGAAATGCATCAGGAGGTTTAGAGCATTTTTCTTGTGTGTTATGGTCATTTTTGGTCTACACGACCTAAGTATTTTTTTTACACACGTCCCAAAATAAAGTTGTGTTTTTATAAATTTTTCCCATTGACTAAATTGGACCTCCTTTTGACTTTTTTGCATGCTGGAGTTTATACAGGGTGGGTTACAGAAAAGTGGCTCACTTACACGGGTGTATCTCACCTTTGCATTACGCGGTGCTAAAAGCCTGTTGATTTCTATTGGGACACTCACGCCTGTGTTTTTTTTCACGTGGGTATTAGGTGCAGGAAAAAAACAACACTGCATTTCCTTTTTTGGTTCGTATTCAGTTAGAGCAAAAATGCATGCAATATTGTGACCTTTCTGCGCAGTTAAGGACACTCTATCGCGCACATATCTGTGCATTTTACTGTTTATTCTGCACTGCCATGCCATGATTTAAAAGGCTTCATCTTCCCATGCATGCTGCTGGGAAATCCCTTCACCTCCCCTGAAGGGGAACCCCTCCACCCCTGCTGCTGGGGAATCCCTTCATCTCCATTTGCTGGCTGGCTGGCATAGTCTCCTATAAGAGTCTATGGAGGTTTCTCTGCTTTGCCCCTTAAAAATAGGTCACGTCCTATATTTTTGCGCAGCAGGGAATTTCAGTAGCACAATTGCGTGTGTATTGAGTTTGCATTTGTACACCATAAACTTCTATGGGGACCTTCGGTGTGCAAATTTGCAAAAAAAAATAAAGCATGCTGTGTTTTTTTCACGAGTGCAAAAAAAGAGTCACGAGAGAGAACCCATTGAAATCAATAGGTTCAAATTTTGCGTGCGCAAATATGTTCGTGTGAAGGAGCCCTAACTGTAAGCAGGATAAGGTCCTCATGCACTGGCAAGTTTCAGGCAGCAGAGAGAAGCTGCAAGCTGATGGCTCAGGGGCCAACTTCTCGCTCAGGGGCCCACTAGAGAATTCACCTGTTCCCCTGTGGGACAGTCAGAGCCTGAAGATATATAGTAGGTTATACATTATTACTTCTGTGGAGCCCATTAGTACAGATAGGCCTGTGTGCACCAAAGGTATGCCAGGATACAGGCTGTAATACATGGCAGGTTCCATGCTGATGCCTGGTGACATGTGACATTCCGTGGACATTTCTGGCTATGCAGTGGTCAGATGTTTAGCAGTGAGTCTGACTGGTTCAATAACTCTGGAGTTCTGATTACTCAGAGCCGCTGGCCCGTATTCCAACTTTTTCCAGTAAGAAAGTCAGCACGGAGTTGGTTACCATAGGAATTGATGTAAAAATGTATTCATTTTCCAGATCCAAGTACACTTAATAAGGGGTATATCAGCCATGTGCATGGTATCCAGACTTTATGAATATAGCACTTGTGGTAGACGAAGTCAATGTGAGATCGTATGATCCAGACGTATTGCATTAGGCTAATAGTCACTTTTCATATAATGTCAGCAAACAGGGGAGATCAGCACCAAATAAAATCCCAAACCTTTACTGTATGCAAATTAGAAGTTCAGCATAAAGAATCTGATCAACCCGGGTTTATGTGGTCATACACATTACATATAGATTGAACCTACCTATTTTGGCACGTCTGGACCAGGCTCGGACTGGCCACAGGGAAACTGGGGAATCCCCGGTTGGCCCTGAGACAGGGTGGACCACCCCTCCCCAAACTGAGCTATGCCCAGGATCTTCACATATTGGGTGAATGGGAGTCTACTGATTCCTGCCTGCTGCATTTTCCATATAGGTTAGTGGCAACAGGGCCACATAGCCACCTTTCTATCGAAGTATATGGAAAATGCAGCAAATTTTTGAACAAGAATCATCTAATGTTTGCATGTAACTGTACAGTAGGCCCCCAGAATGAATCTTACCGGTGGGACCTGGGCACCCCAGTCCGCCATTGGTCTGGACAATCATCTAATGTGTATGGTGGCTGCCCAATTATTCCTTGATGGTAGATGTTGGGGGAGATAAGTATTGGGCAGTTGGATCTTCTCTATACATTGAGAGCACATGCACGCTCTTCCAAGCTAAGCCAAGTAGGTATGTGTAGGGGGTTGGAAAAGATAGCTTTTCGCCCAACAGGTATTTGGCCAACAGCTGCTCAATGTGTATGGGGAGCCTTAGGTTGGCATTTTATTCTGAATCTACCCCAGTCCTGGATCTCCTCTGTTTGCTGCAAGGATAAAACCCTTCCTCCAAGTTTATCCGTGCAAAAGTGGATTCCTACAGAGGGGCCTGGTGACTACTTGCTTTCTTCCAAAATGTCAGCGCCTAGCTTTTAGTAATAGTTATAAAAAATGAATGCTGCCACAACTGCCGATACGATGAGCACTACTACTACAAATGAAGACAAGCTTGGATATGTAATAGGAGCATAGTTATAGGGTGTGCAGAGGTAGCAAACACAGCTAGATCCTGTTGCCCAAGGGGGCTCTTCTGCATTTTTGCGGCCGAAGTAAAATCGCGGCAAAGGGCTGCAATTTAAATCACGGCGCTTACCACAACGCCTGTATGAGGGAGGCCCTAGGCATCGCTTTCCTTGGAGAACCCCAATCCATCCCGTTCTACCGCTGATCTATATATTTTTGCCCATTTACATCTTGCTTGCAGTTTCCATTCTGTTAGGTTTCCGTTTTTTTTTGGGGAATCTACCACTTCTTACTGTGCGTTGTGCAGCCTATTCCATCCTGTGTGAAACGTCCATAAAAAAAGGGAAACATAATGTAACGAAAGCCAACTGAAAGCATTCTGTTTCTTTCAAAAACCATTGAAATCTACGTAAAAAAACCGAAACATTTTGGTTTTCCGCTCCAAAAACTAAACAGAGAGCCGGATCACCCTAACGCATTTGTGAGCGAGCACTAAGTATTATATAACACATCAATGTGTACTATGTAAATGTGACGATACTGTATAATACGGATGATGTCTATCTGAAATGCAAAGTTTTCCCATTCCTGAAAGTACTAGGCAGTGAGCATCCGAAGTTTGGGGGTAGGGGAACGAGAGCGGTACAGGCAGGCGACAGGGTGTGTAATGGGACTGTGTTGTGGACAGGGCAGTAATAAATGTTTGTCTGCCTCTCTGCATGTTAAGTAAAAACATGGTTAGTATCAGGGGCAGCAGCGGCTGTCATCACGTCTGTGTTTTATAGTATACATGCAGAGTTGGTGATGGGGAGACAGGGACGTCACTGTACACAATGCTCTCCATGGCTGCTAACCCGATTGCTTCCGGACAAGGAGTATGTGCAGTTCTATTGACTGCAGATGAAATGAACCCTTTTGCTAATAACATGCCTTTAGAACTATATAGCTGAACCCTACTTAATAGTCCTTAATCAGATACTGATCAGTCTGCCGTATAACATAAGGAAAGCGCCTAAATTGCAGGAGGCATCTTTCTAGGTTTATGGTCCTCCTCTGTCCATAGGGCAAGTTCTGTTGGGTTTATGGAGGGTATTATCCAGTCAAAAGGATCATATTCATGAATTAGAGCACCGTCTGGAGGTTAGGATGTCTAGAGGAGTACTAAGGTGCTTTTATATGGGCCAATAGTCACCCGAATAATTACGCAAAGGAGCGATTATGGGTGAATATTGACCCCTGTACACATTTTCCCCGACAGGGCATTGAGCAAGAAGTTGATTAGTTGTCGCTAGTGTCTTCTTGCTTAGTGGAAACAGTTGTTCTGTGTTAAGGTACCTTTACTTGCATTTCAGCCATTAACTCAGGACTGTTATCGCAAGCCACATAGATGGGGGTCATGAGCCTCTGGTTGGGGACCACCGATGTGTAGAATGGGTCAAACATTAGGCATCACCAGTATATGTTTAAGATGCTTGTTCTTAGATGGAATTCATCATTATTTCATATAGCATCATTATATCATATAACATCAGGGCAGTTTAAATACATAAGTCAGCCCAGTGCATGGTTATTAAAATGCGCCCCCACCGCTGTCACCCTGAACTATTTTTGTGGCAAAATAACACTCATGCTCACCTAACCGAAGCCCAGCAGGCTGCAGACCTTACGACAGTCTCCACTCACCTCCAGGTTCAGCAGTCACATGCCCATCTAAGCTGTGGCCAATCACTGGCCTCAATGAGTACTGAAAGCAGTGATTGGCTGCAGCGATCACATGCTTTAACAGGCATGTGACTGTTGGACCCAGAAGTAAATGGAGAGGTGGAGACACTTAATAGGTGAGTGT
This sequence comes from Eleutherodactylus coqui, assembly GCF_035609145.1. Lineage (NCBI taxonomy): Eukaryota > Metazoa > Chordata > Amphibia > Anura > Eleutherodactylidae > Eleutherodactylus > Eleutherodactylus coqui. Next base: position 31,100,997 of record NC_089846.1, read on the forward strand.
AGTTTTTATTATTATTTAAACTCTACAATACTTTTCAACTCATACCAGAGGCGTAACTTGAAGCTTCTGGGCCCCGATGCAAAACCTGTAACAGGGCCCCCAACTATAATGCTTTATTCATAGTACTGGGCTCCCTATATGGAGAAGAGAGGCCTTATGGGCCCCCTAAGGCTCCTGGGCCCGGGTGCAACCACACCCCCTGCACCCTCTATAGTTACGCCCCTGCTTCATACTGAAGATGCAGATACAGCTGAAATGTGCACCGCTGCAAGGAGCCTGGTGCAAATGCTGAGTGCTTAAAGTAAACCTTTTTTAATTAATTCCCCACCATATTGGAAAGTGGCATTTGGATTACAAGGGAAACAGTCCAAATTCAATGGGTCATGTTCTTCATACGGAATTCTAGCTGATAAACCAAAATCTGCCGAATGAGACCAAAACAGCTGTTTATGATGCTTCATTATTTACGGTTTTTGGTCACCCAGATTTTGGTTTATCGGCTTTTTGGATATGGAAGGATGTTTGTCAACTGTGCTGTGGATAATGGGAGGTCTGGTTGGGTGGTGTTGATTGCTTCATTCCCCTGACATAAGGACGATCTAAACATGTTCTGCTTGAGATAACGCCATCATTCACACTGCCTGTAATGAAGACAAATGACTGTGTTAACATGAGAACGAATAAAGTTATGTTAAAATGAAGCACACCATTGCTTTTCGGGAGAAATTCTCGCCAGTTTGATATATCACACATGCAACTTCAAATTAGAAAAAAATTGTTGAATACAATATGGTGGAATTCAAAATGGCCGTCCTGTTGGTGACATGGCCTAACAAGTTTCCCCCTTCCCCTGCAGTTTGTATGAAAAATTGGATTACTGTATTATTGTAAATGAGTGTTTCCACACTTTTGAGACACCCTGTATAGTAGTAGCTCAAAGACGGTATAGATCCATAAAAGGCCCTTAGACTAAATAATTAGTAACTTACAGGGACATCTTACTTAGAATATACAAACATCCTTATCATTGGAGCATATATATACTAATAACCTTGTAAATGGAGATATATAAGATACAATGTATTGTGGCACCCACACAACGGTGTCCCAGTTGACAGATCGTGTGCCACTGATTGATACCTGGCCCTCCACTGTTTAATGTCCTGCTTATACATAATACAGGTGATGATACATTGGATAATACGGCCCGAGCAGGCTTATTCTTGATCATCTCCCTTCTTTTTGGAGGAGGATTCAACAAACACATCACATTGTCTCACCGTCACCGTGTTTAAACAGCTGGATGGGTGGGTTAATAGCTGATGGTTTAGTGACAAAGGCTGTTATAACAGGCAGGAGAATAAATAAAAGGTACAGTTAGTTGTAAGAGTTACCCAAACTGTTGGTAACATGTATGAAAGAGTTACAAGAAACAGTTATAAAGCCAGCAGCAGCTTTCTTCCATAAGGAAAAAGATAGGTTTTCAGCAGTAGGTAGAAATGAGGACTTGTCCATTATGTCACCGGCTGTCATAGAACATCAGTTGGAAACTGGTATAACTTTAAAGGGGTTGTCCCGCGAAACAAAGTGGGGTTATACACTTCTGTATGGCCATATTAATGCACTTTGTAATGTACATCGTGCATTAATTATGAGCCATACAGAAGTTATTCACTTACCTGTTCCGTTGCTAGCGTCCTCGTCTCCATGGTGCCGTCTAATTTTCAGCGTCTAATCGCCCGATTAGACGCGCTTGCGCAGTCCGGTCTTCTCCCTTCTGAATGGGGCCGCTCGTGCCAGAGAGCTGCTCCTCGTAGCTCCGCCCCGTCACGTGTGCCGATTCCAGCCAATCAGGAGGCTGGAATCGGCAATGGACCGCACAGAAGTCCTGCGGTCCACCGAGGGTGAAGATCCCGGCGGCCATCTTCGCAAGGTAAGTAAGAAGTCACCGGTGCGCGGGGATTCGGGTAAGTACTATCCATTTTTTTTTTAAACCCCTGCATCGGGTTTGTCTCACACCGAACGGGGGGGCTATTGAAAAAAAAACAAACCCGTTTCGGCGCGGGACAACCCCTTTAAGTCCTTAGGCCACCCATGCCAAACCGGTAATAGAGGGCCAAATACTATGTGTCATAATTCTGGTGTCTTCGTATTTTGGCTCCCGAAGGCACCGTGGCCTGGTTACGACTTTTTCCTTGCACCCCCTATAGTTATGCCTCTGTTGTGACCCACCAAAAAAATGCATCTTAGGCCTTAAGTAGCAACTTCAAACACTTGTGCTCATGAAGCCTCATAATTTGGGCAACCCAATACCATTATCAAAGCTATAAAGGGTTGTTCATTCAGGGATTATTCCAATTGCTAGATTGGAGTCAGGTAGGAATTTTTCCCTTAAATGACGAAAATTGGCTTCTACCTCATTGGTTTTTTTTGCCTTTCTCTGGATCAACATTGGGTGGCAATAGACTGAACTGGATGGACATATGTCTTTTTTGGCCTTACATAATATGTACTGGCTTAACTATATGTAGGCTTAAAATACAGTATTACATTTTGCTGGCCTTTATCTAAATACTTTGGCTATGGTAGAGGGGTTTGTAAGAGCTCCCTCCATTGACACCATATTTATCTATCTATCTACCTACCTATCTATCTTATATTTATCTATCTATCTCATGTCTATATATCCAATATCTATCTATCTATTTCATATCTATATCTATCTATCTATTTCATATCTATCTATCTATCTATCTATCTATCTATCTATTTCATATCTATATCTATCTATCTATTTCATATCTATCTATCTATCTATCTATCTACTTTTAAGATATTAGATATATAGACATGAGATAGATAGATATAAGATAGCTAGATAGATAGATAGATATGAAATATATAGATAGATATTAGATAGATAGATATGAGATAGATAGGTAGATAGATATGTGATAGATATGAGATAGATATGAGATAGATAGATAGATATGAGATAGATAGCTAGATAGATACGAGATAGATAGATAGATAGATAGATATGAGATAGATAGATAGATATGGGATAGATAGATAGATAGATATGAGATAGATATTAGAAAGATAGACATGAGATAGATAGATATGAGATAGATAGATAGATAGATAGATAGATATGAGATAGATAGATAGATATGGGATAGATAGATAGATAGATAGATAGATAGATAGATAGATAGATAGATAGATAGATAGATAGATATGAGATATATATTAGATAGATATACATGAGATAGATATACATGAGATAGATAGATATGAAATAGCTAGACAGATATATATGAAATAGATAGATATGAGATAGATAGATAGATAGATATTAGATATATAGACGTGAGATAGATAGATAGATAATAGATATGAAATAGCTAGACAGATATATATGAAATAGATAGATATGAGATAGATAGATAGATAGATATTAGATATATAGACGTGAGATAGATAGATAGATAATAGATATGAAATAGCTAGACAGATATATATGAAATAGATAGATATGAGATAGATAGATAGATAGATATTAGATATATAGACGTGAGATAGATAGATAGATAATAGATATGAAATAGCTAGACAGATATATATGAAATAGATAGATATGAGATAGATAGATAGATAGATATTAGATATATAGACGTGAGATAGATAGATAGATAATAGATATGAAATAGCTAGACAGATATATATGAAATAGATAGATATGAGATAGATATCCATGACATAGATAGATCTTTTTAAATTTAGAATATTACATATATAACAATATATTATGAATTAAATTCTCAGGGATAGAACAGATTGCCAAAGGTTAAGCAAAACGTCAATCTGGGTGGTCGCTAATATTTATTTGCTCTTTCAGCGTTGAAACAGTTAATGCAGAAGTGTTGCCAATGAGAAAAAGCAGACAAAACCATTTCCCCCCCAACCACGCTCCCCCCCTTCCCTCTCCCTTCTTTCTACATGTTTAAAGGGGAATTTTTATTTCCTGGCTCATTAAATCATTTGTCCTACAATCACAAGTAATTTTCTGAAAGGAGACACGTGTATTTAGACAACAAATATCAGACTCGGCCATGTTTGTGCCGTTACTTATTTATTTCTCCCCCCTTGTATCTATGAGACAGAAATGGCCCCATCTGTTCATATTTAACATCGGAGCTGAATCAGCAGAAAGGAAGCAGAAGTCGATGTATTTTTTCTTGCACGCCTTTCTTCTTTTATTTTATTTAGATGTGAAATAGCTTCTGGATTTTATTCAATGAAATAAAATAATATCATTTGATATTAGTGGAGGAATGCGGATCTACAGCTGGAAGACTCCAGACGCTGCAAAAACCTCAAGATCTGAGCGTAGGACTATAATCCCTATCATCCACAGCTACATTCTCATCATTAGCAAGTTCCCCTGCAGAATACACTGTGCGTCAGTTTTATCCTTTTATTCTATCCTTCTATCTATCTATTTCAATATAATGTATCTGACTGCCCATTTATCTACACATCTAGCTATCTACATCTACGTGTCTATTTATCTACATATTACTTATTCTCCTATCTATTCTATCTAAAAATATCTATCTATCTATCTCCTATCTATCTATCTATCTATCTCCTATCTATCTATCTTCTATCTATCTCCTATCTATCTATCTATCTATCTATCTATCTATCTATCTATCTATCTATCTATCTATCTCATAGCCATCTATCTATCTATCTATCTATCTATCTATCTATCTCATATCTATCTGTCTATTTATCTATCTATCTCATATCTATCTATCTATCCATATATCTATCTATGTCATATCTATTTATCTATGTCATATCTATCTATCTATCTATCTATCTATCTATCTATCTATCTATCTATCTATCTATCTATCTCCTATCTATCTCCTATCTATCTATCTATCTATTATCTATCTATCTCATATCTATCTATCTATCTCATATCTATCTATCTATCTATCTGACATTTATCTATATATCTAAAAATAATATCCATCTAATCTCATATCTATCTGAAATGTATTTTTATCTATCTATCTATCCCACCTGAATCTATCTAAAAATAATATATATTTATTTATCCATTTATTAATCTCATATCTATCTACTCGTATCTATCTATCTATCTATCTATCTATCTATCTATCTATCTATCTATCTCATATCTATCTATCTATCTATCTATCTATCTATCTATCTATATCTATCTATCGATCTATCTCATATCTATCTATCTATCTATCTATCTCGTATCTATCTATCTATCTATCTCATATCTATCTATCTATCTATCTATCTATCTCATATCTATCTATCTATCTCATATCTATCTATATATCTATGTATCTATCTATCTATCTCATATCTATCTATCTATCTATCTATTAATCTCATATATATCTATTCCACATCTATCAAGCTATATCTATCTATTAGAGATGAGCAAGTATACTCGCTAAGGCTAACTACTCGAGCGAGTAGTGCCTTAATCGAGTATCTGCCCGCTTGTGTGTAAAGATTCGGGTGGCGGCGGCGGGCGGGGAGCGGTGGGGGAGAGCGGGGAGGAACGGAGGGGAGATCCCTCTCTCCCTCCCGCTCCCCCCTGCTCACTGCCGCAACTCACCTGTCACCCGCACTGGCAGCCGAATCTTTAGACACGAGCGGGCAGATACTTGACTAAGGCACTACTCGCTCGAGTAGTTAGCCTTAGCGAGTAAACTCGCTCATCTCTACTATGTATCTATCTATCTATCTCATATCTATCTATCTCATATCTATCTATCTATCTATCTATCTATCTATCTATCTATCTATCTATCTCATATCTATCTATCTCATATCTATCTATCTATCTATCTATCTATCTATCTCATATCTATCTATCTATCTATCTCCTATCTATCTATGTATCTCATATCTATCTATCTATCTATCTATCTATCTATCTATCTATCTATCTATCTCATATCTATCTATCTATCTATCTATCTATCTATCTCATATCTATCTATCTATCTATCTATCTCCTATCTATCTATCTATCTATCTATCTATCTCCTATCTATCTATCTATCTATCTATCTATCTATCTATCTATCTATCTATCTATCTATCCTTTTCATCAACCAAACAACAGATTTTACCTGTTAAAGTACCACCAGATGTGTCTAACAGCTGCTTATCTCCCCCCTCTCTAGAGGTAACAGCTTGGGGGCTATACGGCGGTTCAGCTGACTGCTACCTTACAGTATATCCATAGTTTCCAAGTGAAGTCTGTATACAGAATATTGTATTTCGCTAAACTGCCATCTACACAATGATCATGGCCATGTATTGTATTTGGAACAAGTACACATATAGCAGAAGCGTCTCTGCTTTGGCGTCATCTTGTATTTTGTGGGTGGTTTCAAAAACTCAGCACTTGGTTTTCATGGTTTCTCATGCAGAACACACATCTGAATAACACATTCCCCCAGCTCGGAGCCCTGACATTACCCCAGAATGACTTGGAATCTGTTGTGCGTTGCTTAGAGAGAGAAGTATTAGCAGTTAATGATCAAGGTTGATATACGTTTTCCTCATTTGATGCCAAATTCTCAGCAGCCCTCAATATGTTTTTATTTTATATTTACTGTAGTCCAGGTTGACAGCGACGTGTCTTTTTGGAAGCCACGTTATCTTTTCCTTATGTGGAGTCAGCATGAACCTAGTGCTTTAAAACTCTAATGTGCAGATATATGTGAAGATATATCCATATATACCCAAGGGCCAGGCTTGTACTTACCACAGAACTAACCCTCGTAGCTGGCATGGCACCCATGGATATGAAAGTGCCTCATCTCAACTTGTTCCCACCTTCCCAATGTGGGGTGTAATCCTAAACAGGGATCCCCATTTCTCACAAGAACAGACCGTAAGACAGGTGTTATTGCAATAGATTGGACACAGTGATATTACCACCAAGGGTGCTTTTACACAGGACAACCTGTCGGGCGCAGATGCCCAACAGGCAATGATCGTTCCTGTGCCCGCCTACCTCTATTCACAGTAAACAGGCAGTCCTTCATAGAGCAACGACTGCCTGTTTACACAGGCTGATCCTTCAATCATTTTTTATGCACGCAGAACCTGAACAGCGAACAAATTTATCGTCTGCCGTTTAGTTGTGCGTTGAGACTGACCGACAATCGTTCACATTCTCGCGGAATCTGAACCAGTTCTCGGCCCTTGTTAGTGGGCTATTACAAGAGGCTTTATTCTGATTTTCTTTGCTCCTCACTCTTCTCAGTCTATAATCTTGGGCCATACCATCTTTAAAGGTAATGGGTAATCAGAAAATCCCCTATTGTTTAAATTTTCAGGTTAGACATGTTATTTTATTATTTTTGGTAATTAAAAAAAAAAGTTCCATGTCACTATGTATATTTAAAGGGGTTGTCCAGAAAACAAAATCCTTACCTGGGCCCGCAGAGTGGGAACCTACAATTGGAGCCTGGTTTTCATACCGGGTCCTGTGGTTTGGACTTGCCCAGTGCTCTTCAGGCCATCCCAAGAGGCTAGCATTTCTGCTCATTTAAATAACTAAGTCAGCCCTCTGCATCAGTCATCTCTACATTGTTAGTTCCTCTATAGCCAATGACAGAGAAGGGGGGTGGTTTAACTATTAACATGAGCTGAACAGCCAGCCCCCTGTGATACCATAACAGTCATAGAGCAAGTGCACACTATGTGTCCTGGTGTCGAAATTGGGCCAGAAGTGGAGGATAGAATAGAGTAGGCCTGGGGAAAGATTTTTGCTTTCTAGATCTTGCAGTTTTCGCTCTGGCCTTTAAGCCCAATACTGGTTTAATACTTCTGCATAGCACCATAGAAAACAATAGGCTGTTAGGGTCTCATTCACTTCTATGGGAAAAAGTTGTGGACATGCTCAGTGATATATGCAGTTGTCATTATATAGGGAGGGGAGTAGTTGAGTTGTCACTATCACTTATTGTGAATGGAAGATCTGTGAGACTAATGAAAAGTTCTCACTACACAATAGGAAGTGTTAAACTATTATTATACTCGGTGGTCAGTATGAAATCTACAAGATTTTAGGGGGGTATTCTGCTCTATGATGTTCATCCTAAAATGGCATGCAGAGTGTGGCATAGCTATAAGGGTCACATCAGTCGCATTTGCAACCGGGCCCCAAAGCCTGGAGGGCTCACAGGCTGCCCTCGCCACGTTCTCAACTTTGATTGCCATAGTGCCCTCAGACACCGAAGTTGAGAAGACAGGGGAAGAGGATACAGCCTGAACATGTTGCCATGGACAGCAAAAGATTAACGATGCATTAGGTACTATGGGTCGACAGGACGCACAAAGTAGCCACTATTACTCCTGTGGTCGGGGGTTGAAGTGCAGCATCCCGTAGGGTCGCTCAGGACACAGGGCGTATGTTGAGGAGCTGGGTAGGGTAGAGTGGCACTTAGCAGGCTCCCTCCCAGAGAGACACACGTACCCTCGGCCAGAGCAGCACTGGGCCTCTTCCGGACACCCCTAGGAGAGGGATGGCCAATAAACATAAGAACAGGAGATAAGGTTGTCACAGGTGACGCCACCGTTCTGTTACCCACTGGGATGACCCTCGGCGGTAAATAAATGAGCTGCAGACTGTGTAACGTACCTCAAGTCCCTGGGAATGGTCAGGGCCTGGCAAAACTTTACTTGATAAACGTGATATAAGGCACCAATGCAAAAGACTGCCTTGCAGGCAAAACAGCAGTTTGGAGGTAAGGGAGAAAACACAGGATGACACCGGTCTTGCAGTCTCAGTTATCTGTCAGGTACCGCTCCTGGAAGGAGAACTCCCCGAGGGGGATAGGGGTAGGGTTACTCCACAGAAACTCTTGGGTATAGTACCTCTGCACTGTGATCTCAGCCTCCTCATGTCTTGCTCACTCTCAAACTCTCTATCTTACTTCTCTCACTTTCTTTTTTCCTTGATTCCTTGTATATGGACTCTCAGGAACCACTCTTCTTCTTCTATCTCTTCACCACATGAGGGTTAAAGGTACCCCCATGTGGCCGGCACTCCACTCCTCTCTATTGTTGAAGAAGATGAAAGGACTCTCTCGTCTGACTCAATCTTTAACTCTCTACCACACCTAAATCACTCATACGTATAATCTCTCACATGCCACATAACAGGACATAAATTGACACATTTGCAGGCATCTCCCAGTCTCATGCAGACATTAACCTCTCACTTGCTGCAGCTGTGCAATACACATAACAAGAGACTAAACAGTTTGCACAGTGCATCTACACAAAAGATATTACATGTATGACAATTTATGGAGGGGCCAGGAATAGACATTCTGGGCCACTGCAAGGGGGAAGATGCACAGAGGGCCATTTTTGTTGCTGGGGGAGAGGGAGGACACGCAGAGAGCTATTATTTTTCCTGGGAGGGAGGATGCATTAAGGGGCCACTATTACTTTATGGGTAGGAGACAGAGGGACCATTATTACTTTATGGATAGTGGACACAGGGGAACCACTATTAAATTGTGGGGGTAAAGGGGGATCACTGTTACTTAGTCAGGGCAAAGGAGTACCACTATTACCTTGTCAGAGGAGGCTTATTACTTTGGAGCACAAAGTGGGTGTTCCTGGGTGAGCACACAAATAGGATTACTGTTACTATGATGCACAAATGGGTCATTATATTCTGGTGGAAGCAAAAAAGGAATTATTTCCATACGAGGAGAGTGAGGCGAGCCGTATCTAAACCTGTTTGGCTATAATAGCTGTCTTTACATGGTCTGACTTCAATGTGTACAATATATTTTTGGGGTTGGGGGACAAAACATATATCTTGCTTTCAAAGGGGTTGAACCAAGATAGAGTTTTTTAAAACTATCCATAAGATAAGTGATAAAAGTTTGCTCTCACCGCTGAAACCCCACTGATCTCCAGAATGGGGGTACAGTGTCCCCAATCCTCCTCACTGTGGGTTCACTGCAGTAAGGAGGAGATTGAATATAGCAACAGTCGCGCATGCACGGTGCCACTCCATTTATTTTTACTTTGACTGCCGGAAATAGCCAAGTACAAGTGCTCGGCTATTTCCGTCAGCCCTACTGCAATGAATGAATTGGGGGCTGCGTATGCATGGCCATCACTGCATTCAATCTGCCATCACTTTGGGTGGGAGAAGCATCCCCACAGTCACAGAAGAGGGGCACACTAGACCCCTGTTCTCAGGATTGGCGGGGACCTCATTGGTAAGACCCCTACCAATCCGACTTTTGCCACCTATCCAATGGATTGGTTATAAAAGTCTATCTTGGTACAACCCCTTTAAGAATCTAGCAACAAGCTGGTTAACTTTAGAGATACAATGGAAAGATACTGTAGGGCCATTGCCTTGAACCATGAAGTGAAGTTATGGGTGGTGGAGGCCCAAGCTGAACTTTTGCGCCAGGGCCCATGAGCCTACAGCTACGCCCCTGACAGGGCTTGTTCTAATGTGTCAAGCCATGTTATTATTTTGCGTCCTTATCAATTATTAACATCTTTCAGATGCCCTCAAAGAGAACAACTATGTATTTCTAAATGCCTGGAATGGAGAATGCTAATGGGCAGACGTGATATATGTAAAGCCCCCTTTCTGCCGTTTATTAGTATTTGTTATTTTTAAGATCTTCCGATACATTGTACAAAAGGTAAAATATTCATGTTCCCATCGCCTACGGACCGGCAATACTTCAGATATTTATGCTTGGTGTGAATGGTTGTATGGCACCTGATGGCAAGGCACGGGTTATATTCTAGATAGCGTAACAGTGCTGCATCCTATTCTTCAATAATCTGTTTTATACATTTATATATTTATTCATTCTGTAACCTGCTGGGAGCTTAATTAAAAATCAAGGAGGCTCCATTTAAAGCTCATTACTATGGTAATTTTATAACGGGGCGGTGATTAAGGAGCATTTAAAAGAAGACTTTTACATGGCTCTGGGGACGTGGGCACGGGCGTTTTTTTATGAGGCTGCTCCAATTATTTATACTCTAAATTGGAAAGAGGGATATTAAAGAGCGGGGGATAAAAAAACAAAATAAACAAACCGAGCCACGGGTAGAGCGGGGAATGACTCCACGTAGATTTTAATTTAAAATTGATATCTGCCAACGAAATGTCTGATGGTGATGAGACGAGGTTTTTCAAAAACAACTCAGGCGTGTGCCTGAGCCCTGAAAAAAATATAAAGGGGAGCGCAAAAAGTTGTCATTGATTTCTTTTTGTACTCTTGATTAAATCTTTTCTATTCCAAGTATATAATATGCTATGGATTTTATTACTATAGGGCTGAAGGGGTTGTCTCATGACAAGAACCGCTGTCCATATACCCTATTAGGAATATGATAGAAGGAAATCCCGTATATAAGCCAGACCCCTCTTTGTCAACCTAAATGGCGAACCTCCGTCTTGAAGTGGCTCCCCCTTTTGACAGTGCCTGCCTGCGCTTTCATGGATTATAGGGATGATGGCTGCAGGGGAAAGTTATAGCGTTTTCCCGGTAGGAGGTTAGAAAGCCACATCAGCTTCTATTTAAAAAGGGGTTAAATATATAAGATATGAGAGAGACAACTTAAAGGGTTCAATAGGGCTAAAATAATGTATTATGGTTAGAGATGAACGAGCATGCTCGGTTAGAGCAATTACTTGAATCGCTTTGCTCGAGTAACTGCCTACTCGTCCAAAAAGATTCGGAGGGTGAGCGGGAGGTTGCCCCCCACCGCCCCAAAATCTTTTCGGACGAGTAGGCAGTTACTCGAAAAAAACGATTTGAGTAATTGCCCTAACCGAGCAGGCTCGTTCATCTCTAGTTATGGTTTATTAAGATATTGAGATATTGGACCAATCATCCATTTGGGGTCAAATCCTGGACCACTTTTAGTTTACGTGAGGTCTCTCGAATCCTAATCCGTATATACAGTCAGAAAGACTGATCTAACGCTATAACTGTTTTTGCTTTAGGGTCCATTACCTTCAGGTTATGCTTCTGGAATAGGTAGATTCGGAATATCATTTTTCTGTCTTGCTGCGATGATAAGACCCCTTTACCAAGCCTAATTACCGTCCACAAACATTCCTCCGAACAAGCATTTGCCCCGGCCAATCAGGCCATTTAGAAGTGCCAACGATTAGGGTAAGAATGAGCAAACACTAAGTTATTGGTGACTTTGAGCAAGCATAAAAGTACTCGCTGATCGGTCTATGGGGAAGAACGATTGTAACTACGATTGTTTGTCCCCATAAGCTGATTTCCATCTAAAAGAAAATGAAATCAATATAGTTGTTGATCGGGCCGAAAAGTTGGCAGATGTAAAAGGACCCTAAGATTTCGAAGCAGGTTTGGTAGGCATCCTCTTTGTCGGGTCATAGATGTCTATATACCTTCCCCTTAGTTCTCACAATGCATCTTATTGACGGAGGCTGTGTTTTTCTTTGCAGCGCCTGCCAGCTTCCTCTGTGTATTTTGTTTTATTCTGTCTTTCCTTGTCCTTAGGATAACCTTGTGCTACATAGGAAAGCAAACACCATTTCCCATGCCAATCCTTCAGCTCTCTGTCATGAGCTGTAAAATGGAATAAGTTTGTGATCTTCCAGTAGAATGACTGTGTTATAACCGGATCGTTCCTTGAGCTCTTCTTCTACTTTTGTCTTCTTCTAGAATATATGCTTTGAATGGATGGTCTGGTTAAAAAAAAATCCCAAACTATTTTTAAATACCCTCTTAGAAAAATCCCGTATTTACAATCTCCATGAATGATCCAGAGTGAAACACATCTACTTAAAGGCTCTCTCTCTTCGGAGGACTCAGCATGTCCATACATTACACCAGTCATCCCCAACTAGTGTACTCAACTGCTTTGCTCTTTCCCCAGTTTGGTTCTGCCTGACTTCTGGTTGCGCAGTCATGTGGTATGTGACTGCTTTGGCCAATGGGATACAGCAATTACATGTGGCCGTGCAACCCGGAAATCAGGAAGGACTGGAGTGGAAGGAAGGACCTCTTATGGAGGGATACAAGGGGCAGAATTATTACTGATGGGGCAACAAAGGTGGGCACTATTAATGATGGGGCAATAAGGGGGATCATTATTACGTCAGAGGGAACAAGGGGCAGCATTGTTAATGACAGGGCAACAAAGGGAGTATTTTTAATAATAGGGACAATATGATGGAGCATTTCTTTAATTATTGTGCAATAAGGGGGAGCATTATTCCTGATGAGGGCATAAAACGGGGGCATTATTATTAGGGAAGCCACTGAGATGGGCACTATTACTACGGGTGCCACTAAGAGGGGGGTGCTGTTACTACTGGGCCTACTGAGAGGGGGCGCAATTGCCATAGAGGCCACTGGAATAACAGAGGTAAAATCATACGTCGTGATAAGCTATGCACCTAGCCACGTCCCCCGACCACACCGCCAATGGGTGCCCCAATGCTGAAAAGGTTGGGAAGTGCTGCATTACATGGAGAGCCCATTAATTTGTAATGCTTCGTTTGCTCTGTGGGGGGGCACAGCAGGCGAAGGGAGCACTTGCTGCCAGGTTCTCCAGGAGATCACTGAGGGGCCCTAGAAGTAGTACAGCCTGTGATCAGTGTATTCTTAGAGAACCCACTTCTAGCATAAAGAATTGTGAAACAAGAACAACTCATTAAAACTTATGTTGTGTCATAATTGAATGTTATTAGACTTCAGACTGAAGTTATCACTGTCAGATCAGTGGGGTCTGAATGTAGGGACCGACACCAATCACCCAAAAAAAGGCTTGGGGGTGTCCTGAATTGACGGCAGCAGCAGTCACACATGGGCTCCGCTCATTGCAAATGGACCGCTGGAGACAGGTGTGTGATTGGACTTGTGTATACTTCTTCTAGGGTCCCAGTGGTCGGACCCCCACCAATCTGAAAGTTTTACCCTATCCTCTGCAATGTGAATTTCACTTACAACATGTCAAAAATATTTATTGCTTTATGGTATCTTTACACGGGCCAATAGTTTCCTGAATAATCAGTCAAACGAGCGCTTATGGGTGACTGTCAGACATGTACACATGGCCTCCGATAGTGCACTGAGCGGGAAGTCACGTAGTACTCGCTAGTCGTTCCGTTTCAGTTATCGGACATGGAACGACTACTGAAGGACTTCTCACTCAGTGCAAACAAGAGTTATTCAGTGTTTGCGTGACTGCCTGTTTATGGTTAATGGAGGTGGGCAGTCGAATAGCTTTACATTAGCTCTGTATTACAGTCCCCAAAATCCGGACCAAATATAGAGCTAAAATATGCTCATCTGAAACTAGCCTTAAACTGAATTTTTTTTTTTTTAAGGTGGAAATTTTTTAAGGTGACCCCATAAAATTGAACACAATTTTGAATGCATTTATTTTTGAAGGTTAAAATGACTAAAAAAGGTTCCATACACCATCTTCAAATGTACCACACTGCAATTTTACTAGAACTGCAACCTTCCTAACCCAGGAGAATGATCTTTTCAATAAAATAAGTAAGTGAACCTGCCCAATACTGTTGTTTTTTTTTTCTTCCCCCCCCTTCCCCGATGTTTGAAATGTTGATGTAGAAGCGAAGCTTTATGAGTGTGTATGGGAATAATCTGGAAATAGCTTCCAAAGAGACGTTGGGACTAGCAAATTAGCCACTGATTGGCAAGCAGAGCCGCGTAAATACCCAGCATTAATGTTCTCCCTCCAGGAGTCCGATTGCTTTCCACTACAAACTCATCAGCGCTGTAAATTATTAATACTCAAAAGGAAGAGGGGAGCCGTCTCCGAGCGCTGTCTCCTCCCTCTGTCATTGTTACATTTTTATGGCCGAAGAGACATTTAACAGAAGGCTTAGGACAGCTTTAATATATACCCCGTTGGGGACAATTGCTACCAGCAGATGCTTTTGTCCCTGCTGCGGTGCGGAGACTTAATGGGGACAGTTCTTTAGTGGATTTTCATTTCCACTGTCCACACCGTAAAGAAAAAGTGACCAAATGCTGGTGACATGTTTAATAAGTTAAAGGGTCAAGCCCACGTTAAGGCCAACCAGCCAACATGTTTAATGGGTCAGAAACGCGAAGGGCCAAATTGACCCAGCTAATAACTGCCATGATTAATGGGCTAATAGGTCAGCTCCACTAGAAACACACTGATGCGTTAAGAAACCAGTTGGAAGTGAAGCCGAGGGTTCTTAATGATGGGACATGTTCCTTGGGTTAAGGGTCAGTTCCACTGGGAGCAACATTTATTAATGACGGTGGCATGCACATTTACCTATAGTTACGGCTACACAACCCGAACGGCAAAATTAGTCGGAATGCGTGTTTTCCATAGAATTCACATTTTTTGGTAAAAGCTCCACGGGGAATTTTAGGATCTTGTTCTACCTTAACTCAATGCATAAAGTTGAAAGAGTTAGCGGCCATGCCGTTAACCCTTCTTTGCCTCTATTCCTCACTCTCTTCCTTTTGTGCCTAAAACCCTAATCCGTTGCTTATTTTTTCCGGCTAAGACTCAGCGGGATTTTTTTTTAAGTGCATACCAATGCATGACTCAATGCTATAGCAACCTTAAAAAATATTTCAAGGGTGGGGGGGATGAGGATTAGAGATGTGGGGGTCCGGTCCCCTCTGTGTTGTGTATTCACACTGCTGTTTACTATCAAACAAGAGCAAGGAATTCAAATAGCTCTCAGTGACACGGGAGCTAGAGGGATTAAATCCGAGTAAAAGGTTTAATCTCACTTAGCAACCTTCCACACACAGTGGGAATCAGACGCCTTGGTTACAACGGCAGCGCCTTGCAGCAATGTGGGGCTGTATGGAGAGGTGTGGAAGGTATCTGCAAAAAAATCATTGGGTGTGTATGGAGGGATCATAGTATACTAAGGAACGTATATAGACAGCCAACCGACCTGATGAATGACCATATAGGTGACGCTGTTATGTATGGAAAACATGAGGATCCATCATTGACACTTTGTGCGCTACTGTATGGTGCCGAATTCAGAAGTAGAAGTGTAAGGTTGGGTTCCCCTATGTCGGTGGTGTTGACCAGTATTTTTATGCCGGAGCTGGACACAGTTGATGACATTTTGTTGCAATAGTCCAGGACAGAAATAACAGAAATATCAAAACGGATGTGCCGGTTGCGGTGATTGAACCCATAAAAAATAAGGGATCAATTCTGGCATCATTTTCCTTCTGTTGTTTCATTATAATGCTGGGGGGAATGACCCAGACTGATGGTTATATGGCAACCCAACCTAACCTCTTATCAATAACAGAGTCCCCCCCTCAATTAGTATTTAAAGGGGTTTCTGGGCAAAAAGTATTGATTTCCTATCCTAAGGATAGGTCATCAATAGTCAATCACGACTTGGGATCGCTGGTGATCAGCTGATCGCCCGGCTCACTGTCAGTGCAGCAGGCTGGACATCGTCGTCAGGGTTGGGAGTGGATACGCCACAGCCAACTCCACTGCCATTGAAATCAATGAGACTTCTGCATCCTGTACACTTCTGGTCCATCCCCGGTGTCGGAAGTGGAAGTGTCGGAAGTGTAATAGCTGCCAATGAGTTCAGTGAAAGTGAAGCCAGCTAAGGCACCTCCATTCCCACCCTGATGATGACATACAGCCCTGTTGCACTAACAGTGCGTAGGGTGATCAACTGATCTCCAGGTTCCTGAGTGGCATGTCCCCAGCGATTAACTATTGATGATCTATCCTGAGGATAGGTTATCAATAGTTTTTGCTCAGAAAAACTTTTAATTATATGTATTTTCCACTTACTGTTGACTTATGAAAGAAGACTCTTTGGGTAACTGTATGCACCAGGCTGGATGTGCATGCTACTGCTGAACCTCCTATTGTTATGCCCATGGTCTATTGGTGTACACAAATATAAATGGCTAAATGGAAGTTCATTTAATCCTACACAATGGTATTCTTTATCTGCATGACAATAAGTATGTAAAGTCAAAAGCAAACTCTGGCAGGATCATAAAATGTTCCAGGATGTCACTGATCCTTCCCTGCCCGTTTCCTCCACCATAGAAAGACTCTCAAAATACTCATCCAAGAAGCAGCAATCTTCAGTTATCACTCATAGGTTATGTCCTGCATTGCTGAGCAGCACCCAAACCCATTTCAATGAATTCAAAAATGGAAAACGTGTACAAACCCATTGCTATCAATGGGTTCTATTCTCTGCGTATTGCGTGCGTAAAATTTTGCGTACACAAATACGCCTGTGTGAAAGAGCCCTTAATGCACTGCAGAAATCCAAATTTGAGCCTCAGAGTTCTGTCTCATATCCGCATGTTGATCCATACTTTCAATATGGCAAATCTCCCTGCGGCTGCCTGACGTGGATTCCCTTTGGAAACCATGCCAAGAATATAAATTCTTTTTTCTGCAGTGCAGACTGGAACTCCCGCTGATCAGCTGTAAACTGGGCCTTTGTGTTGATGCACTGAGTTGATTCCTCAGGAAGCAGACAGCTCCGTTCCCACTGCAGTGGCCAACCTTGGTATTGCAGGTCAAGTTCCTATTTGCCTGTAATACCAAATCTGGCCACTACAGTGAGAATACAGTTGTCTGCTTCCTGTAGAAAACAGCTCAGTGCTTCATTGCAAAGGCTCAATATACAGCTGATCGTCAGGGATTCTAGGCTGCAGATCCCCACCAATCTACTATTGATGGCCTATTGTAACCCCGTTATATCAGCCCCTTTATATGAGCAGTATAGATTGACATTTTCAGCATGGATTTCTCCTTTTCCATGTAGGGGGTGAAATCTGCCTTAAAATCCGTCATACATACAGATTTTGACATGAATTTTGGTGTAAATACTGACATACATCCACACTGTGGAGATTCTTCTAGGTTGAGACGTAGCCAAAGGGCTACAATATATCTCAGCAACATCTTGATATATTCTTGCAGCGCTGGAGAAATAATAGATCCTTTGATACAATGTACTAAACTGATGCAGATCCATAGTGTATATCCTGGAGGCGGGCTGCAGAAGTGCTGTCTCTATGGTTGCCAAAGGAGAGAATCGCAGGAACGTTGACGGGACACTTTAACATGGCCTGGGCTCTATTATGGGGTATTTAAATAGGAGAGATAAGTAGGAGAGAAGAGGCAAAGTGGGAGTGAAAGGCAGAGAAGTGCTCTGCAAACAGTAACATGTGATAAGGTGCTTTATCTGCATCTGTGTTTGGGATAAGGATCAGAAGCACCTGTATACACATGGCTAACATGAGATCCCTGGGATTACCAGCACCTTATGTAGGGTTGTGTGCGCCAGCAGGCGGCTCTATTATATACTGCTCTTAGGATCCTGTGTTAAATATGTAACCTTATTTGTACAACTTTTTATCTCCCCTTAGCTCCTGGCTTTGCCATTCAGAATCCAGGATATGCCAATCGACCAATGCGCCACGTACTAACAGAGCCAACTTTCTTGGCTCTATATATGTCTTCTAGGTTTCTGTTGCCAGCAGAACCATAACTGGAAACTCTCGAAGCAAAATAGGCAACAGAGCCCCCCGTTGACCTTATTCCAACTGCACTCCCGCATCCCTAATCTAACACATAGATACCTCCTTATGGTAAATCCGGCTTCACATGACCGGGTCGGATCCTGTAGTGGATTCCGGCTGTGAAGCCGGCCGGCAAAATCCACAGCATTTCCAATCAAAAGCTGAGTCAATATATGCACCATTTGTGTGGATTTTGACTCAAAGTCAGCTGCAGATCACAGCTGATTTGTGGCCCGCATCTCCATTCACCTCGCAATCAGCAACCCCTCACTGCAGCGCATGGAGCAGCCCTCACATTCCTCAACTGGCAACCGCTACTAAGCACTGCGCCCACCAGTCAGGTGATACGAAAGTGGGCACCTGACTGGCAGATGCAGTGCTTAGTAGAGGTGGCCTGTGCTGCAATGAGGGGCTGCTGATTACGAGGTGAGTGGAGTGGAAGGCCGACATTAGCTATGGATCTGCAGTTGATTTCGAGTCAAAATCTGCACCAATGGTGTGGATCTTGACTCGGTTTTTGATGCGGAAATGCTGCGGACTTTTCCAGGGAATTTGCACTTACACCGACTTTTAAACTAATGACATTTGCTGATAGGGTATGAATGTCTGATCACTGGGAGTCCGATCATTTGGACCTTTAGCGATCCAGACCTCTGTGCACCTCAAATGCCCCATATGAAGGCATGCATGATCAGCACTGCTCCATTCTCTTCTATGGGATGGAGGAGGATAGATGAATTCGGTTATCTTCCTCCCACCCATAAAAATGAATGGGGCGGTGGTGAACATTTGTAGCACATCTCGTATTTTTTTCTTTTAATTGTTTTTTGCCCAAAATTGCTATACAAATACAGTGCTTTCGCTAAAATCTCCCCCAAAGGCACTTTTACATGGGCCGAGAATCAGCCTCATATAACGAGCCCCGATCAACCAATGGCATATCAATCGGCATTCGTTATTACTATTCACATTGGGAAAAGGATCGCCGATATGATCGCTGCTATGATTACTCCTCACTTTTTTTGGCAGCTCATGCGGGTTACACAAGAAATAAAAGTAATTGTCTTGTACAATGGTCCGGCCGTCTTGTACAATGGTCCGGCCATCTTGTAAGTAAATAAGGTAGTTTGCATACATTTCGACAGGCCGATTAGGGCAAACAAACCATGTAAGAGGGTCTCTAGATCCTTAAACGGGTTTTCTGGGCAAAAACTATTGACGACCCATCCTTAGGATAGGTCATCTATAGTTAATTGCCAGGGGCCTGCTGTACGGGATCCCTGGTGATCACCTGATCGCCGGGTCAGTGCAGCAGATCATTGCATCATGGGAGACGGGAGCAGAAGTGCTCTAGCTGGCTTCACTCCCATTGAAATCAATCAATTGATTAAAATGGCTATTAAACGTTCCCGATGTCAGAAGGGGAATTGCTAGAAGTGTAATAGCTGCTTCAGCTCCCACTGATTTCAATGGGCATGAAGCCAATTAGGGCACTTCTGCTCCCGCCTCCTATGACGCAAATATGATCTGCTGCACTCATAGCAGGCGGGATGATCACTGGGGATCCGATGCGGCGGGTCCCCGGCAGCTAACTATTGGTGATCTATCCTGATAGTTTTTGACGGGAAAACCCCTTTAATTCCATACTTATGTTTTATCATAGAACTAACTGGATACTATGTTAGTGCTGATTTAAATATTTCCTCTTACAGAGCCTTACTTGCCTCAATTAAGGCACTTGAAGCAGAAATGTGGGCATCTTAGTCTACTTATAGTCACTTTTAGTTGACTTATCTATGGTAGATATAGTTCCTTTATAGAAATGACGATGAGATGCCTGCAACTGATATCACCAGATGAAGAGACATTATGGTAAGCGGTCGGCGTAGAACATGAATAATGGGCTAACCTGATCAAGCTGGTCAGTAGACATCATTATCCAATCTATAGTCTAGAGATTGCTTCTTTGTATTGATTTTAGCTTTCCTTATTACGTAAGACCATGACAATTGGTACAAATTACTGGTGGGGGCCAGAGGTGGTTGAGATAGACAAATATTATTATATTTATTGCTTTTATTGGCAAAAACTAATTAGTACTACCATTAGTGTTATATAATGTAGCACAATGGCAATGATGGGCAACCCTATGACATTTCTCAATATGATCCTGTCTCATCTTGCGATTCTTGCATCATTATCATAAACCCCAAACGATACATGCTGATCAATATGGGCAGTCTTCTGCTGCTGGAAGGAGTCGAAAACAGCCTTTGAAGCATGAATGCTCCACCATCAGTAATTGTAGCTGGTTCATTGGCTGATCATTGGAACATCTACATGGCCCAATGATCAGGCAAACATTTGGCTAAAGGTTCATGGCCTATAATTGGGGTGTATAAGAGGCCCTAAGGTCATTTAAGTGAGTACTGATCTCATTGTCTTCAGCGATGAAACCAGGATTTGTATCGGCACTAACTACAGTCATACTCGTGTCTGGAGACCTAGGGTTGAGTGCCTCAATTCCTCCTTTGCTGTGGAGCGGCACACTTCCACTACTGCTGGTGCGATGATTTGGGGGACAATCGTATATGACAGTTAGTCACCTCTAGTAGTTAGTGGTAGGCGGGACAATGACAGCTCAGTGATACATTCAGGACATCCCAATAGAGCATATATGGGACCATCTGGGATGCCAACTTTGACAGTCTATGAGTTTGCATGATCTAAAGGCTCAGTTACAGTAAATGTGGAGCGATATGCTACAGGATACCATACACAACTTCTATACCTCCATGCCCGTCTGTATCACATCTTGTATCCAAGCTAGAGGCAGCCCAAAAAGGTACTAGAGCCTCCATGCCTGCCCGTATCACATCTTGTATCCATGCTAGAGGTGGTACAACAGGGTGCTAGAGCCTCCATGCCCATCCGTATCACATCTTGTATCCAAGCTAGAGGCGGTACAACAGGCTACTAGAGCCTCCATGCCCACCTGTATCACATCTTGTATCCAAGCTAGAGGAGGTACAACAGGGTACTTGAGCCTCCCTTGAATTACATTATTATTTTGCTCTGATATTGTACTTTATATCAAAGTTACAATCACACGTAGAAAGTTTCATTCGATTCTGATAACTACCTCTAGGTGTTTGATTTTTTTGACAATGGTTGTAATTAAAAAGTCATTATTTTAGTTCCATTTTTTTTTTTTAGTCCCTGTGGGGGACTTGAACTTGTGATTATTCGATCATTTATAAAGTACAATGGTATTGCATTATACTATATTACAATCTGCCTTTGTAATAGCCAAACACTCATGGCCTTCAGAAGGCCCCAGGCTGCCACAACACCACAATCATATTGTGGCGGAGCGCTTCGGGACATTTAAATGCTGTTGTCAGAATTGACAGTGGAATTTAAAGGGTTAACAGCAGTGATCTAAATTACCTCAGTTGTGGCAAGAGAGTGTCAAAACAAAGGGACGCCCACTCTGTACCACTATGCTGCATACAAAGCATATGGCGTGGATGTCTATATACGTCCTAACTGCACAAGGCGTGTGGGCATATATAGCTGTATATGTGTCGGGAAGGGGTTAAACGCGTGGCATCGGCGAGCTACCGTGGTGAAAAGATCTATAAAATCCTTTGATTGCTCTACTCTGTGCGTAGGAAATACAATGGAATCAATATGGAATACGCTATATTAATAATTATTCTTCATTTGCGCGGCGGCACAAAAAACGTACATAAAAATATTCGAAACTTCAAAAACTTCCGGCGGCGTTAAAGACTATCGGCTACAAATCCCATTCGCAGTTAGAAGAGTATTGTTCCGTTTCCATAGAAGTTCTAATTGTTAAGCAGAACCGTAATTGCAGTTAAAGCTTTTTACTTCTCCGGCAGCTGTTTCATGCCTATTCTGAGAATATTACACATGAAGTCTTTAGGGTGTCGTTGTGCGCCGATCTGAAGCGGAGCAGGGGGCAGGAGTGAGCTGTTAGGAACAACAGCACGCAAGACTTTTGGAAATGAAAAATCGTTTTAATTCGAAAGCTTGGAGCAATAACGAGAGGGGTCCTCGTAAATTTCTCAGCCTTGTGATAGATATCGGTCATAAAGGAGAATCCACAGGAAGTATTTTATTAGTCAGGGAGGAGGGACGGATATCACTTGTTCTCTTTACGGCTTTGAATGTGCTTATCAGATAGAACAGAATGTTAACTCCTTCTACCTTTAAAAGGGTTAATGTTGGGCCTACTAACCCTACACAAATAATGTATGTATACAATACCCCCCCCCCCCCCCCACCGACTATAATAGAGGAAGGTTATGGGAATAGACAGGTAATGATTATGGCCGTAGTAAGACTCCTAGCATGTATGGAGTCATAAAAATGGAATACGAGAAATGTGTGGAGTTTTATGTAGCTTCTTCATGCCAACATTTATGAGGCACAACCTCTCTAACAAATCACATACAATGGTTGAGGCTTAGAAATTCATATAGACAGCTATCATAATGATTCACTCATATAACCCAAACCGAAAGGAGTTACATTGATTCCAGGGGAGCGCTCTTGTTAGAAGTACCACACGAGGGCCTGATGGAGTAGAGGGCTGGTTTATGGTCTTCTAGTCATGATGTATGAGCTTATTTCCTTGGGTCTGCTGTAAAGATAAGCATATATGGCGAAATGTCAAGCCGTCACCGGTAGTAGAGAAAAGTCCGCTAATCTTGGAAGATGTTGGGAACTTCTTTGTATAATATTGGAAACATATTCGAACACTTCCGAAACGTAGACGTTCTTGATAGAGTCCTATATACAGCTCTGATTCTCAGCCTGATTACTGGATTGAGTAAAAGAAATGGCACCAGATATAGGATATGTATATATGGGGAGAGTAGTGATAGCTGTGTCAATGCAACATAAAAGGATGGAGGAGCTTCGTCCATGGAGGAACTTTGATTTGCCTAAAACCCTACAATCATTAAAAGTGTTGATGTTCCTCAACCTTAGGATGCTCTATGAACTTCTAGATTTAGCTTGACCTCTATATTTGTGAGTATCCTCCATCTCATGGGCAATAAATTGGATCTAGGGGAGACTACCGGAGCATGTCTAGGGAGGACTACTGGGCAATTGTGCCAGGTAATGGGGAATTCCTAAAATCATCAAAACTGTTGAGGTTCCTCAACAACGGGATGCTCTATGAATTTTTTTGCTTGACTCTGCTATCTGTAAATGTTGTCCATCTGATAGGGAGTGCGCTGGGTTTAGGGGAGACTACTGGTGCATGTCTAGGGGGACTACTGGGCAAATGCGCCTAATAATGGAGAATTCTAACATACCACTTTGACTTGGCAATTTAAATTCAAGGCTAAGGGCATTTTACGCTGGAACCGATTGCTGACCAAACAAGGAGCAAGTCATTAGCGCTTGAACGGCATTGGTTTATATGCACAGACTGGCTAAATTTTGGTCAATCAAGAAAGCAATTACCTTCTCTGTGAATGACTGAACAATGTCTGTTTACATCACCCAACTAGTCACCGACTAATGATCATTTTTATGTCAGCAGAAAAGACGTGATCAACGATAAATGAGTGAATTATATTTCAGCAATCGATCATTGCACGTGTTGGGAAGTTTTGCTTGGTCTAACGATTTTTTGCACAATCATTAGCCCGTATAAACAGGCCTTAAAAGCATTGTCCAGTTGTAAACTATTTATGATCTATCCTCAAGATATGTTAGCAAGAGTGGATCTATGAAAGCCCATTGCCAGGGACCCCAACCTGATCTGGTGGCTTCTGGGTTGCTGCACTTGCGCACTAAGCTGATTTCTGTGGCCAGGCATGGTATTGCAGGTCAAGTTTCCATTCATTTTAGTGGGTGCTTGGTCTGCAATACCAAACCTGGCCAGTGCACAGGAAATGGAGCTGTCTACTTCCTGCAGAAATCAGTTCATTTCACCGGTTCATCAGCCAAAAAAACAGCTGATCGGTGGGAGTCCCTGATAACAGCCCACCAATGATCTATTCTTGATAACCTATGCTGAGGATAGACCATCAATAGTGTACAACCCCTTTTAGGCAAAGTTCATGTGTTTTAAAGGCCCCCCTTGACACAGGCCGAGCATGAGCGCCCATAGAAACGTTCATTTGTCCGATCATCGGGTTGTCTGAATATACCCCAGTCAGCCGACAAACTAAAATCTGCCGCAGTAAGCCATTATGAATGAGAAATTTGCTACCGGTGTTAATGAAAAATGTATGGGGGACGGACAATCGTATGGACAAGGTTGTCCCCCACGCAACCAGCATTGGCCTCAGTAAAGGCAATCTAACCGAGCCCCTCTTGGTCTATTGGTTGCCTATTGGTTGGCTTGTCAGATGGCAGCAATCACTCAGTGTAAAAGGGTCCAACTTCCAACTAGTCTTCTAATACTTCATTACAATTTTCTAAGGCAAGGTAGATCTTGCTTAAGTCACATGTCCGACCCTATGTGTCCTTGTTCTCCAAAAGCTTCCTGTTGGGTTAAGGCCTATAGTCCAAGCTTCTTGAAGCATGCCTAATGTGTGCACCGCAGTCCCGTTCTCCGGTCTCATAATAAATGCTGTAGTAAAACAATTAAATATGTTTGTGGATACACAGAAGGAAATGAAGGGCAGGAGAGCGACAACGGAGTGGCAGAAGGGGAGATATTGAAAAAGCAAACATGGAATGAAATTGCTAAGGTAAAGAGAAGGACCAAATTTAACGCTAGATGTGAGCTGCATAGATAAAGAATTAGGCATTCATTAGACAGATGGTCAAGAGCGTCCCAGCATCCTCTGAGTGTATACTCATCGTGAATCATCTGCTTCATCTGGACAATTATATGGGAATAATAGTACGCCTACATCATATGTCTATATGAATAGTAAATATGTCTTAGCAGTATGATGTAGGTGAGCTGATATATATATATATATATATATATATATATTTATATATATATTTATATAATACTATCTCTGAGATAGAAAACTTAGTCTAGATTCACTGATGCATAATATAACTCTGCTCTCTGTATAGGGACATCTACTGTATATTGTTAAAAAGGGTTGTCCAATTCTAAACTATTCATGGCCGATCCTCAGAGTTAGTCCTCAATAATAGATTGTCAGGGACCTCCACCTTCTCTGGGCTGTCTCTGAGCTGATTTTTGCAGAAAAAAGACAGCTCCGTTTCCAAGGCAGTGGCCAAGCTTGGTATTACAGTTCCTATTGAAGTGAATGGGAACTTGGCCTGCAATACCAAGCCTTGCCACTGCAGAGGGAATGTTGCTGTCTGCTTCCTGCAAAAATCAGCTCAGTGTACCAGTAATTTGACCTAGAGAACAGCTGATCAGCAGGCCCCCCAACTGATTTGCTATTCTTGACCTATTCTGAGGATAGGCCATCAATAGTTTACAACTGGACAACCCTTGTAAAGGCCATTAAATCTCAAATAATTCAAGCCAAGTAGATACAATAGAGCTAGCCCTGGAGGAAACAATGGGTGCAGAGCAAATCTCAACAACCCAGGCTGTTCAGCATCCTCTTTTCCATGAACTTGCTCAGGAGATAAGCTGTAGTCACACTTCCTTTGCAGTATACTTTCAATGCATATGCTGGGAAAGCTCCCAAGATATACATCAAACATATCTGTAGGCCTCCATTTAGTCATCAGAAACTGAAAGAGTGTCCAGTTGGCCTCCGTCACGTTGGCATACGCTGGTATACTTTTTCCTTGCCGAATAGAATAGCATAGTCAACGTTATTCTACTCAAAGGCACCCCGCACAAAAATACCCCATATACCATAGGGTATAAGTTTTTTTTTACATAAGAACCTATGGGCCATGTATGCAATTGCATGCTTATATAGTGGTGTACTTTATTGGTATACGTTAGAAAATCATCCTGTTGTATACCCGCAAGGTGCACTACAAACATAATGAGAATACTTAAAGCGAATCTCTGGGCCTGGAGAAACAAAGATGGCTGCACCACTTCTCTGACTACCTGATGTACATTGTGAATTAGTTCAGGGTCCGTTTAGACCTACCAATGGTAGAGCATGCTGCATTTTTTTTAGCATGTGTTGAAATACCCTGTTTCCCTGAAAATAAGACCTACCCTGAAAATAAGCCCTAGCATGATTTTTAAATGGTGTCCAGGCAGATATACATGTAAAAAATTTTGGATCAAAAATTAATATAAGACCCTGTCTTGTTTTCAGGAAAACGCGGTATATATGGACCCTTTGAAATCAATGGGTTCTATTCTCTACGTATTGCACGTGTAAATATGCCCTTGCTCATCACTTACTGGTACTAACAGGCTACTCATTCCCAATACCAGAGCCGCACTGACTGTAAATACAAAGTTGTGAATATATGGATATATTTATAGTACTACAGAATTGGGAAAGAAGAAACACATGTGGCGCTCCGTCATCCACAGAACCACATTTGAACATGAACTATAATTTTTCTTATTGTTTAGGCATCTTGTGTTCTTTGATATTTCATGAGCGTTAAGTTTACTAAGCAACAACATTGTTGCAACCAGAGCGTCATTTCTGCAAACTATTATAAGTCTTTGTTTCCTGTCTGTTCACCAAAATAACTATTTCTTTTTGGTTAATTACAAGCAATGGGCCAACATTGAGAAAAGTTCTCCAAGACTTTTGGTCATTTGACCGTAGGGTCCGACCTGTAACTTGTCTGAATAGGCGGCTGCACCTGAAATGATAGCTCTGTGCATGTATAAATAATGCAGGGGAGGCAGTACGTTTGCACCCCTTCATTGTGCTAATCTAAGGATAGACCATTATTGCCTAAATCCCTAAACCCATACAAAAGTTTTTTTTCAGGACTTCGAATAGTGATGACTAGTGATGAGCGAGTATACTCGCTAAGGACAATTGCTTGAGCGAGCATTGCCCTTAGCGAGTACCTGCCCGCTCGAGACAGAAGGTTCGGGTGCCGGCGGCGGGCAGGGAGCTGAGGGGGAGAGCGGGGCAGGTGCGGAGGGGAGATCTCTCTCTCCCTCTCTTCCCCTCGCTCCCCCCTGCTGACTGCTGCTAATCACCACTCCCCCGCGCCGGCACCCGAACCTGCAGTCTCGAGTGGGCAGGTACTCGCTAAGGGCAGTGCTCGCTCGAGCAATTGCCCTTAGCGAGTATACTCGCTCATCTCTAGTGATGGCCCATCCTCAGGATAGATCATTGATATCAGATTCGGGGGGTTTCAACATCTAGGACCCCACCAATCAGCTGTTTGAAGTGACTGTGGCACTCAGGTGGGCGCCTATGCCACTGCACTACATACTAGGCACTACTCCATAGATTTTATTGCACTGGTTTCTCATATAGCACTCACTCCAAGCCACTTGAATGGGACTGAGTTGCTCTCAGGTCATGTGACCAATGAACGTAACAAGATGGTGAGGCCCTCACCTGAGGGCTGTGGCCTTTTCAGTCAACTGATCATGGAGATCGTGAGCATTGCACTGAGGATAAGGTCGTCTATACTTACACTCCGAAAACTCCTTTAAATGGAATATGTCATCAGGAAATAACGTATTGTATAAATCAAGTTTTTATGTTAAACCCATTTTTTAAACAATTTTCAGCGACTTTTTTTTATATTTTCAATGTCACGATTTATATTTTTTTCCTGCATTTTTCACACTCACCACTAAGCCTAATAATAGTCTGACACTTCCTGTTCTGTAGAGAAAACTTCTCAGCAGTCATCTCATTATCATCACAGGCAGGATTACACTGAGAGATAACATTTATATACAGATAACAGTATCCACCATTGACAGTAGGTGATCATTACAGCTCACCTCCTCCCCTCCCTGCATATGTCACAGAGCATGCCACAACATAGAAGTCAGTGGATCCCCTCATGTTTATTTTGTCTATGGCCCATGAAGCTGCTGTAAAGCATGTCTCTAAATGCTGTTAACTGCAGCTTAGTCAAGATGGCCACCCCCTAGTCATGTACAAACAATAGAATAAAAAATCTACAATCAGAAAATAAAAACAGTTTAAAAAAATGGAAAATATTTCACTGTCTGCAGCTAATTATTAAAAAAAATATAGATAATACATTCCCTTTAAGGCTGGTTTCAGACTAGCATATTGTAGCATGTCCGTAATATGGATCCGTATACGTTACAGATGACATCACTGCCGTATGACATCATTATTTCAACAGTATTTGGTCTGTTTTTGCCTTCATATATTTTATTTTCTACTGGACAAATACTAATCAGTATTTGTCCAATAGAAAAAAACAGCAATGCGAAGGCAAAAACGCAAAAAGTACGAAAAATCTGTGGAAATTGCGAAAGCTCTTAACCCTTTCCAGTCCACTGTCTGATTTCTGAAGACATTCTGATTTAAGGCTGTACAGCTCCGATGTTGAAAGACGTCCGTCAGGGTTCTCTTACTGTATATTGCCAGCCTCTCTGCTGTCAGTGCCTATCCAACGTGTCACCTCATGCAGTACTGGCTTTAGCCAGCAGATAGCGCCATTGTATAACAGCAGAAAAAGAGTAAGCCCCCTAGGAAAACCAGGATACAAATTGGATTGGAAAGGGTTAATGTTCCATAAATTCATTCTTGTGTTTGTTTCTATTTCAGACTTTTTGCCGCAAAATGCAGCGGCTGTATGGAGAAGATCGCCCCAACAGAATTTGTCATGCGTGCCCTGGAGTGTGTGTATCACCTGAGCTGCTTCTGCTGCTGTGTATGCGAACGACAGCTAAGAAAGGGGGATGAGTTTGTACTGAAGGAGGGACAGCTTTTATGTAAAAGTGACTACGAAAAGGAAAAAGACCTTCTAAGCTCCGGAAGTCCAGATGACTCCGATTCTGGTAAGTAAGCATTTATAACGTTGGAACTTCAAGGAAGTAGTCCAGAAAAGCATGGACATGGTTACATGACTTACCCACTAGAATACCAGGTTGTCTCTAACTTTGATGAGATCATAAGTGAACTTTTGAAAAGTTTTGTTAGGCTGGTTTTCCAAACTTTTTCAAAAACTTCGGTTTGGTCCAAAAAAGTTCAAACCGCACCAGAAGTTCACCAAAACCCCTAAAACTGGTGTCTAATATTTTCTAAGACCTATAAAAGCCAAATACCACACTCTCAAAGTGTTATACAATGATTTTATGGCTAGTGTGTACACCAGTGTTCAGGACTAGTATTGAGTGAACTGAACCACTACAACCCTGTTTTGGGTAGAACTTTGCTAGATGCTGGGTTCGGATTCGTGCCAAACCAAATGTTTAGCAAAGTTCAACCCGAAACAGGGTTCTACTGGTTCACTCAACGCTTATTATGAGGCATTTTCGAAAACTAGGGGATCTAAGAAAGGTGGAGGCTTGTTTGACACCCTCTATAGATGGTGTATATAGTCTATCTCTAGTGAAGCTCAAAATGTGAGTAATCTGAGACAGACTGGTGGGGGCATTGTAGTTTTTGAAGACATGCACAAAAACATTACTGGGGTCTATATTAAAATGTATTGTTATGACTTGCTATACTATAGCACATAGCTGAAGATGATTGTTCTAGTATGGTGCATATACAGTATTTGGGATTGATCAGACAAACAATGGGTAGTTTAAAGACAATGGGGCACATTTTTTAAGACTTGCGTTTCATACACCAGGAGAATACGCCCCATCCTGCTAAGCCCCACCCTTTTACTTGCCACTTTTCAAAAGGGAAAAGGAAAAAGTTGCAATTTTTGATTCAAAACATGGTTTTATATGCCAGGAAACTGGTGTAAATAGCTTCATAAATACACCCAATGTCATGTATATTTGTTGTACACTAAGACCATCTTCACACATGCTGTGGACTTTATCTCAGCAGCTTCAAAAATTAAAGCTGAGCTCTGATTGATTGCTATGGACAACAAAGACAGATTTCTCGTTAGACAGTTTTGATAAACGAGGCTCATTGACTTTAATGGGTCCAAGGTTTGTTAGCTTTAAACCAAAATGAAGCGTTTAAATCACCCGTGTAAATAAGTCCTTAGTGATCAGTTGTGATCTGTAGGGAAACCTGATAAGAAGTGTTTAATTTCCCTGCAGCACTCCCGCAGGAGAAAGGAAGCATTGCAATATTCTTATTGAAATCCATAGATTGTACATGGAATGCCTAGATGTGCTGAGCACCCCAGAGAGGAAATGTTCTTTGAAGGCACTATCTATTCTAGCTAATACATGAGCATCCTGAACAGGAACCCCCCTCTCTTAAATTAGAACACCTTAAAGAGTACCTGCCAAGGGATAGAATAAGCGGGGCTGACTGGCCCACTCAATCTCTATGGGTGACATTGGACTGTCATTTGAGTCTGACATCACCCAGTCAAGGGGGCTGCCCACTTGATACATTGGTAGCGCCAGGAACTAGTCCTTAAAAAAACCTATCTGGGCAAAGGAAGATGAGTTAAAAAAAAAAAGGAGAGTAATTGGGGCCGCAGCTGCAGGGCCATGATTCTATCCAGTGGTAGGTCCTCTATAATAGGGTTTTTGAAAAGTGGGCGATTCTCGCAACAGAATCATACTGAATAAGACATGCTATGATTTTTTTCTATCTCCCACTATCGGTGCAAGCAAAAAAAAATCATATGCAAATTAACCCATTGAATATAATGGGTTCTATTCTCATGGGCGTTCTGTCCACCCGGCAATGTACAGAACCTGAGTGAGGAACTCGCCCCATATAAATACAGTATGCCGCGATTTATCAATGCTTCTGTTGCTTTCTACATATTTCTTTGCACGCTGAGAGTCCTGTTTATTTTTATAGCAAGCAAAGTAAGCAAATTATCCACGGACTGAAGTTGATTATGGTAGGGATTCTAGAAATAGCAGACAAGTCAGAGACAGAGAATATCAGGACTCTAAAAAAAGGCTAAAAAGCAAAAAACTAAAAGAAAATGTTCTCATTGTCTTGTAACTGTATTCTGTATGTTACTGTAAGCCTTCTCTATATTGTATTATACTGGCTGTACGCAGTGTGCTGTAGGTTACTGTGCAGCACGTTATGCCTCTTTGTATGGTATACGTGCCTGAATGATATATCACCGTACCCTCTCACTCACAGCAGGACGTTATATATCTCTGCAGGTTCTTATAACTCTAGCATTTTATTTTATAGCTTTGCATATTACAATATTGCTGCTCGAGTCATTATATCACTGCATGTTATTATGTTGCTGTTCGAAGTATTTTATGGCTTTGCCACGTTTTCACACAGATGTCTGGTGGTCCAGAATGTAAGAGGCTGTCTATGTGATATATATGGCTGCGTGAAGTGAAGTCAGTGATTCTCTAAGGACTCCTTCATAGAAAGGACTCAAAAATTTCAAAAGCAAATTAGGATACAAAATTTGCAAGAATTTGTAAAGCTTTTTGGTCTTCTCTTTTATATCTTTCACTTGCTTCTCTTTCTCCTGCTTTCTCTTTTTTCCCTATTCCTTCCTGTTCTTCTCTTCTTGGACTTTTGCTGTCCCATTCTTTTTTCCTTTTTTTAAACTTCTCTTTTTTAAACCTTACTCCTTCCTCTTCTCATTCTCCTTTTTATTTTTCTCCTTCCTCTTCTCATTCTCCTTTTTATTTTTCTCCTTCCTCTTCTTCCTCTGTTTCCTTCTTCCTCTTATTTTCCTGCTTCCTTCTTCCTCTTCTTCTCATATGTTTCCCTTTTCCTCATCTTCTCCTCTGTTTCTTTCTTCCTCTTCTTCTGTTTTGTTTCCTTCTTTTTCTCCTTCTGCTCTATTTCTTTCACCATCTTCTCTTTGTCCTGTCTTTTCTTCTCTTCTCTTTCCTTCTTCCTCTTCTTCTTGTCTTTTCCTTCTCTTTCCTCTTCTCGTCCTTTTTTTCTCCTTCTTCTTTTGTCTTCTCCTTCTTCTTTCTCCTTCTCCTCCTCCCCCTTCTTTTTCTTCTTTCTTCTTATTCTCATCCTCCTTCTCCCACATTGGCTCAATTTTCTCTTTTTCCTCCTTCTTTTCCTTCTTCCTCTTCTCTTTTCCCTTAGCCATCTTAGTTATCTTCTCCTTAGCCTTCTCCTTCCTGTTCACCTTTCATCTCCTTCTCTTGCCCCTTCTTTTTTTAATCTTCATTGCATTGTTTTTTTCGGCTGTTTTTCCTTGCCCAATCTACTGTCAATTCATATCAGAATGTACACTGCATTCTGAAGCTACAACTTGATGCTTAGTCTCAGTCTCCATTGCTATGGCCCAAATCTGCAATAACCAGATAGAAAACCTTGCTTATATGCTATCTTTTGAACTATATTACAGTGAAGAGTGATGATGAAGATGCTGACATCAAGCCAGGAAAATGCCACGGAAGTCAGGGAAAGGGTAGCGATGATGGTAAAGATCCAAGGAGGCCTAAACGACCACGGACAATCCTCACAACGCAACAGAGAAGGGCATTTAAAGCATCTTTTGAAGTGTCTTCAAAGCCTTGCCGAAAGGTATGGAACTTATTTATTTATCTAACCCATGATATTGTAGAAATACGATTACAACAAGCCTCGTCACATTGTAGAAAATCAACAGATGCTATAAGCTTCTGCGTACATATCTGGTAATATAGAATGATAATCGATGATCTTGACCATAACCGCTTAATGTAAATTCCACAGGTCAGGGAAACGTTAGCAGCTGAAACGGGACTTAGTGTTAGAGTGGTCCAGGTGTGGTTTCAGAACCAAAGAGCAAAGGTATGTCCCTCTCTTTTCTATATATCATTGCTGTGTTATAATATTCTTCCATTGTACAGCTCACATTTACAACCATTTGTATGTACCGTTTTCTTAAACAGATGAAGAAATTAGCAAGAAGACACCAACAACAGCAAGAACAACAAAATTCTCAGAGACTCGGTCAAGGTAACTAATATAACTCATGATAGTGGTTTTCTCTGGGATACTCTTATAACATGTAAATCTGTTATTTCTGTTTTGACTTTGGTTCAAGAATTCCAAACCTCTCAGGCAGCCATTTTTTGTCACTTTACATTCTCATAAAGTCTTCATTTCTCAATAATACCACTAATTTTTGGTTTAACGTTTGTAGAAGATGAGTACATTTCTGTGTTACTTTCTAGGTTAATCTCACTGCTTAATTTTGTGGTCTTGAATAGAGATGAGCGAGTATACTCGCTAAGGCACATTACTCGAGCGAGTAGTGCCTTAGCCGAGTATCTCCCCGCTCGTCTCTAAAGATTCGGGGGTCGGCAGGGAGCGGGGAGGAATGGAGGGGAGATCTCTCTCTCCCCTTGCTCCCCGCCGCAACTCACCTGTCACCCGCGCCGGCCCCCGAATCTTTAGAGACGAGCGGGGAGATACTCGGCTAAGGCACTACTCGCTCGAGTAATGTGCCTTAGCGAGTATACTCGCTCATCTCTAGTCTTGAACTATTTCTATTGCTTTATACTTTTGTTAATTTTATTGCTTCTTCTTCTTGTTTTCACCCTTGTCCTCTACTGTTATTCTTCGTTTTTCATTCCTATGACTCATGGGTAAAATTGGCTTCTAAATGTAATACCGCATGATCTAGTTATTTACTGAAACCAGTTACAGCCCCAGACAACATTAGTATTTCTAAAGTATTGTCATGCCAAATTAGGGACTGCCATGGGTACTTGTCAACCCCATTTTTTCACCTTAGCATGTAATGATTCATGGGCTTAGGGCCCTTTTACATTGCCTGAGAAATTGTTCAGATTCGTGCAATCAGCGATTATCATTTAGTCTAAATGCATGCACGACTGAACACTGAATTCATTTGTTGTTCAGTTTCAGATTGGCCTGTGTAAACAGGCAGTCATTCATCTATGAACCACTGCCTGGTTTATCGTGAATGAAGACAGGTGGGCCAGAATGATCCCGCCCTGCTCCACCTCCATTCACTAAAGATGATCCTTCCCATGTAAAACACAGGAATGATTATAGTTGAGACAATCTATCAGTCATCTGCACTCAACAGGTCATTCCATGTAAAAGCACCTTTAGTGCATACTCCCATTTTTGGACCTACTATGTGCTATGACATGACAAAATACATTGTGTTGGGTTAAATAAAGAGGACCTGATATGGAATACAATCACTGTGGCTGGCTGTATGGCTCTGCAGCTGCAGCCCTGTTGACTCTATCCCCCATTTTTGTATGCTTACTTAGCTTTGCCAGAATGGGATCTTGATAGATCTGGTGCTCTCAATTTGTAAAATGAGTGGTCCTCACTGTTCACTCTCGATGGGTGACATCAGACATGATTGACAGTCCATAGCAATTTTAAAAGAAGGAAGCAGCACCCAATATGGGGGTATTTACTTATATGGATTAAAATTGGACCGTAATTTCATTTTTAACCCCATATTGGATCTTGTTTTCTTCTTTTGAAATTGCTATGGATTGAGTTAAGCATTGAAGACTATTCCCACCTGGAAGCATGCATTTACTATTATTGTGAGTCTTGCTATGCTGTTTTACCCTCTGCTATCGATTGACATCACCCATTGAGATTGAGAGCTTTGGAAGTCAAACCTATGAAGAGCCCATCTGAGCAAAAAAAAGAGTATAAAATGAGTAAAAATGGAGATAGTCAGGTATGCAGACAGTCCTGTTGATTTTTTCCCATGACAGGCCCTCCTTGGGCATCTGTATAATATAAGCTAGAGAATGGGGGGCAATACAGGCTACCTTTTTTTGCGTTTTTTAGTAAGTAGCCCTTTAGTAATCCCACCATGTATTTCTATAAGCATAGACCCCTTATGTATGACACTGTCCAATGCTTTCTGTTCACTGCTATCATGGCTTCCGTTCATAAGGTAGCCATAACAGCTATGATGAATTTGCTTTTTCAAACTGATCCTGTCAGATCCTCTTTACTTAAAATGGGATCCACCAGGTCTCACCTTTAGTGGTAAAAATAGCACTACAGGCTATATTATTCCTGTTGTCCAACATTTTTCAACCCCTTCCTCGCCAGAAAAGGGATAAAGAATCATGTGAAAAGAGCCTAAATTGAAAGTGGTTGTCCAGTTGTAAGTAATTGATGGTCTATTCTCAGAATAGGTCATCAATAGTAGATTGGCAATAGTCTGCCGCCTGGAAGCCCTGCCCATCAGCAGTTTGCTGGGCCAAAGAGCTCATGCACTGAGCTGATTTCTGCAGGTAAGCAACTGTAGTGGCCAGGATGACTATTACACGCAAAGTTCCCAATGAACTGTATGCGTGTAATACTGAGCCTGGCCACTACAGTGGGAACAGAGGTGTCTCCTTCCTGCAGAAATCAGCTCAGTGCACAAGCATACCATCCCACAAAAATCTGATTGGCAGTTGTCCCAGATGGCAGACCCCCACTGATGCACTGTCGATGGTCTATTTTACAGATAGGCCATCGGTAGTTTACAACTGGACAATCCCTTTAACTCAAAGAAGCACAAATTATTTCACACTAATCTTTAGTCTTGAAAATCCTTTTAGGATTACCAGCCTATAAAAAAGTAGTAATATCTTAAAACGTAGGTATCAATCCTCATCAAATACCGTATATCTTATACTGCCAAAAAGTTTAGTCATAACCAAAACCATAGTAAAAGTCTAATAAATCTGTCCAATATGTAAAGCTGTCTGAAATAACATCAATATAATTTGAGCCTTATCCAAAATAAAAATGTTTCTCAAACTTTATCCATCAGCCCCTTAAGCCTAATCCCACTCCTTTGTAAAGCCTTAATTCTAGCTTAAGTCCTTCTAAATCTTTAAACCAAGTATTCTCCGTAGCCTAAACTGTATGAGGAACTGTATCCCAAGTGCTAAACTTCCAGTGAGGACAAGTCTAATGTTAGCTCACACCACTGTAATAACTTCTAACAATGGCCAGGAACATTCTCACTTATCTTGCCTTGAAGCTGTGTGTCTGAACTTGTGTTTCAATCTGTGACCTAATATACATCGTAACCTCCCTAATACATCGCTACAATATCTTTCACCCCTATGTGAATCTTTCTTTCTATCCTCTTATAGTGTTTGTGTTTCCATCCTTTCAAAGAGACATTAAAGGGATTGTCTGAGATCGGAAAAAAAGTATCTCTTGTACTTTTTTCCCGAAACAGCGCCACTCCAGACGAATGGCTATCTATGGTACTGCACTCCTCTAACTTGAATACCCATGCACAGGAGTGGCACTATTTCTGGAAAACAATCAGACTTCTTTTTTCTTATCTTTTGCAGCCCCTTTAATTCCTAGAGGAAATTGGGTAGCTTATGTTTATGTAGCGTCTGGTATTTGATAAAGATGAAATATGAGTTAGCAGACAAATGATAGACAGATAACAAAACTTTGCAGGACTGAGTGCATTAATGTGGCTCCTTGTCACCCGTCAGAGGTCATGTCCAGCCGCATGGAAGGGATGATGACCTCATACGCCCCACTGGCCCCCCCACAGCAACAGATCGTCACGATGGATCAGAACAGCTACAGCACAGACCCTTTCCAGCAAGGACTCACCCCTCCTCAAATGCCAGGTGACCACATGAATCCTTATGGTAAGCTGCGTGCACCCTGTACAATGACGCTAAGTATCACCAAGTATAGAATGCAAATGATAATCCCTGTATAATCCCACTTGGAATAACATAGGTCGTCATGCCAATATTTCAATATTAGAGATGAGCGAGTATACTCGCTAAGGCACATTACTTGAGCGAGTAGTGCCTTAGCTGAGTATCTGCCCGCTCATCTCTAAAGATTCAGGGCCGGCGCGGGTGACAGGTGAGTTGTGGCGGGGAGCAGGGGGAGAGAGGGAGAGAGAGATCTCTCCTCCATTCCTCCCCGCTCTCCCCCGCCGCTCCCCGCCCCCCGCCGGCCCCGAATCTTTAGAGATGAGCGGGGAGATACTCGGCTCATCTCTATTCAATATATATGCCTGTGTAAGTAATAGTTTCAATGGAAATGTCCAATATAATCTGGTCATATCATTCATCTTAGGTCAAGTGACTTAATATTTTGTGCTCCCTTTTGTTTGAGGGGGGGGGGGGGGGAAACAATACAATGTTCAGTTGAGAATTGAGGGTTCAAGTAAAGGTGCCCATACACATTGGATTAAAGTTGAACTAAGCCTTGGGTTTTGTGACAAAATTCTATTCCAGGACTGGAGGGGAGGGTGGTGCATTACCTGTATTTATTCTTCTCTGCCGTCCCTGTGATCCCAATTTCAGCAGTCCAAGATGGCCACCCCAATTTTCTAACTACCTAATGCACACTAGGCACTGCTCACTGATTGGACAACACTGATCATGTGAGCAGTACTGACCAATCACAGAGCAGATGCATTGGTAGTCCAGCACTACCAGTACAGTGTGGGGATTTGGTAGTCTAAAGATTATGTGGGCCATCTTGGCCAGCCGAAAGCAGGACCTCAAACTGGTGGATCAAAGACCTGGCAGACAAAAACAGCTACTGGTAATTTATCCTCTGCTCCTCCAGTCCCAGAGCAGATTTTTGTCTCAAAAATGTGACATCACCATAGGAGCCAGTCATGACTTGGCGCTTGCACCAGAGGACTTTAACTTTACCTAGTTGGCAATAATGACTAAAAGGTACATGGTGGTATTGGCAACACAACCATTCACCAGGTGATCCTTTCTTCAACAGTTGCTCGACCAACAACCAATGTTTATCTAATGTGTATGGCCACCTTATGGGCATGTTCACAAGGGGCGGATTTGCCGTGGATTTTACGCAACATTTACAGTAGCAGCAAAGTGGATGAGATTTTTAAAATCTTGTCCACACGCTGCTGAAGAAATCCGTTCAAAACCTGTGCGGAAGTTGACATGTGATGCAGAATTTAAATCTGCAGCATTTCAATTTTAGCACCTTTTATGCTGCAGAACCCACCTCTTCTCAATGAGGGGGCGAATTCTGTACCAAAATCAGTGTTAAAAACCAATGCAAAATCTCCACCAGATAGTTCAGGTTTTGATGCAAACTTTCGGCTGCAGATCTGCTACAGAATGTCCACTGCTCATCCGCCCCATGTAAACATGCTCTAAGAGTTCTTGAACACTAGTCAGAATCTAATATATCTAATATAATGAGTTGCAGCAAGCTAAACAAATAACACTTAAAGCGGCACTTTGGGCAAAAGCTGAAAATTACGTTTTTGTTTGGAGTCAAAGTGCCCACTCTAGAGGTTTCACCTATGTGATCCTTTTCGATCAGGATATCCATGGATGTTTTCTTGAAGCCTATTTACAGGTTCCAAGTAGTGGTTGTCATGACTTGCTGGGAACTAGTATAGGAAATAACTCAGTTATCCCTGCATGTTCCCATGCAGTAGGCTGTTTCTTATAAAAGTCATGTCAACCGCTGCCTGGGTGCAGAGAGACAGTAGTAGACACCCATACGGATCTCCCAATGAGCAAAAACTAAGAATGTAAGAAGTAGAATCCTCCACTCCAGAAAAAAAGAATTGCCAGGTACAACTACAGAGCATGAACCACACTCAGACACACAGTCAAGGCAATCTATGACTAGAGTGGTCTAGTTTATGCAAATATTCCATGTATATCCATTTTACCATTTAGTAAGGAACCTCCATATCAGTCACTATGGTGAGTCAAGGTTTGAATTATGCTGTTGACTTTTTCATGCATCTGGAATCTAACACTGATGCAAACAGATGGGTTTCGGGGATTTAGTGTAATGATTTCCCCCATAGTCTAGTTCTCTCCATTGTATATTTGGGTGATGTATGAGCAACCAGGCTGTGCTTGTTTGGGTGGCCACTAAGAGTTTCAACAACAAGATCGAGGTCTTTTTTGAGCCTGATCTAGAAGTTGATTCAAAAGATATGGGAAATATAAAGGAAGGACTTATGCTTCACTTTCCTTCAGACTCAACTTCTGTCTTTGCCTCAAAAGTTTCATTAAAAACATAAAAAAACCAAAAAAAAAGCATAAAAAACAAACCAAACCTGTTTGTGAAAATGCTATAACCTGGTTTTATAAAGGAGCACATGTAGCAAAACATTATACAGGGTGTAGTCATAAAAACGGATCCAGCGCTATATCTCACTACTGATGTCCTATATTGTAATGCCAGTAGTCTACTTGAATAGGAAGAGTGGATGTACTACATGATAGTATGGCACATTGACTCCTGGATTTCAGTTTTGTGTTGTGGCCCCTGTAAGATAGAGAAAGTAAAACCCAATTGCAAATTTGAAGAGGTGCATGTGAGAAGCAGAAATCCGCTTTCCACGTCTCTATAAGTCTCCACTGCTACGATTGAAGTAGGGAAACATAAGTTCTGGTAGTATGGCCTATGCAAAAGCATACTCAAAGGAGGCCCAACATGGGTTGGTACCTGCATTTCCTACAGGCGATCGTGGATGATGTACTGGATGATCTGCCCATATCATAGCAGAAGGAGGCCACTGCAAGTATGTTTTCACAAGAGCCCTATTACCAGAACCTATGTTTCCTTGCTTTAGTCATAGCAACAGTCTCACGAGAGACGTGGAAAGTGGATTTCTGCTACTCTTCAACTTTGCAGTTGGGTTTTAGTCTCTCTTACAGGGACCACAACATAAAATTGAAATCGATGTTCTGGGGCCCCCAAGGGGTCCGTGCCCCATACCATCTGTGCCTTACTATTCAAGTACACCATTGTTATATCAGTATAGGACACCAGTACTAAGATATAGCACTGGATTGGTATTTTTAACTACACCCTGTATATGCATACTCAATTCCTTTAAAAGGGTACTTCAGAAGAAAACATTTATCACCTATAGATTGATGGGGTCCAACTGCTGGGATCTACACCAACTACTAAAACAGGGTAGCCCAGTCCACCATCTCCCTAATTTATGTGAATGTGGTGCAGAAGAGTTTGTATAAAGCAATGATCAAGCATACTCGGTGACGTTCAAGCACTTAGTAGGAGTCTCCGCAATCAGACTCCAATCTGTTTTCCACTGGGCTCTCCTTTAACCCTTTGCAGTCCAATTTTGGATTCAGGGTTTCCTAGGAGGCTTTCTCTTTCTGCCATTATACAATGGCGCCATCTGCTGGCTAGAGCCAGTGCTGCGGTATGGGATGTGCTGGAGAGGCCCCCAACAACAGAGCGGCCAGTAATATACAGTAAGAATACCCTGCCGGACGTCCTCGGACATCAGAAGCTGTACAGCCTTCAATCAGAATGTCTTTAGACGTCAGACAGTGGATTGGAAAGGGTTAAGCTACAGTTATGCTTCCTCTGACTCTATAAATTGTTATTTAACAAAAATG
This sequence comes from Eleutherodactylus coqui, assembly GCF_035609145.1. Classification (NCBI taxonomy): domain Eukaryota; kingdom Metazoa; phylum Chordata; class Amphibia; order Anura; family Eleutherodactylidae; genus Eleutherodactylus; species Eleutherodactylus coqui. Next base: position 31,142,046 of record NC_089846.1, read on the forward strand.
TAAACTACAAATGACAACAACCAGAAGAGTCAGATTTTATTTTTTAGTCACATTGTTTAATTTTGTAACATTTTACTTACATTTGTTTTCCTGGAGTTGTATTACAGTTAGAGATGAGCGAACGTGTTCGGCCCCGCCCCTTTTCGCCCGAACACCGAACTTTGCGAGGAATTCTGTGCTCAGGCGAAAAAAGTTCGGGGGTCGCCGTGGCAGCGCGGGGGGGTGCGGCGGGGAGTGGGGGGGAGAGGGAGAGAGAGAGGGCTCCCCCCTGTTCCCCGCTGCTGCCGCCCGCGCCGCCGCGCCTCTCCCCGCCCCCCGGCGCCCCCCGAACCTTTACGCGCGAACACTGAAGTCCTCGGAAAAGCCGGTGTCCGGGTGCGTAAGTACTCTTTAAGAACACGTTCGCTCATCTCTAATTACAGTACATTAAAGAGGTTGTAGAAGGAAGGAAAACTGCACTGCTCATGTCCATAGGTTATGTCTTGAATTTTGCAATACCAGTAACAGCCTGTGGACAAGAATGGCGCTGTATCTAGAAAAATTATATGAAAATACCCTGTGCCTAATTCTTTTAATGGGTTTTTCCTGTTAAAACAATTTAGCCCCTTTCTGGAGGATAGGGCGTAAAGGTCTGATCGCTAGGGGTCTGACTACTGGTGCCTCCAAATACCACGTGTGAATGGAGTGGTGGTGCGCATATGTGACCGCTGCTACATTCACCTCTGTGAGACAGAGGGAAATTGCCGAGTGCACTGATCTCAGCCTGTTGCATAGGAGTGGATGGAGCGGTGGTTGAGCATGCATACTGCAAGTCCATTCCCTTGTGGCCTTTTGGTGCACCAATCTCAGTATCTCTAGGGATCCCGGCGGTTGGACCACCAGTGATCAGACATTTATCCTCTACCTTGTGGATAGGTGATTAACGTCTTTAATAGGAAAACCGCTTTAGGTTAATCATACTACTGTTGTCCTACTAAAGGGGTTTTCCAGGCAAAAACTATTGATGACTTATCCATAACTTATCCATAAGATAGGTCATCAATAGTTAATTGCCAGAGACCCATCACTTGGGATTTCTGAGGTTGAGCTGATTGCTCGGCCTGCTCTCAATGCAACGAGGCTGGATGTCGTCATAGGGGATGGCAGAAGTGCCATAGCTGGTTTCACTCTCATTGAAATCAATGGAAGCTGAAGCGGCTATTACACTTTCGTGTGCGACCCCGGTGTCAGAGACGAAAGTGCTAGAAGTGTTATGGCCACTTAGGGTGAAGCCAGCTATGGCCATTCCCTAGGACGACATCTAGCCCCTGACAACATGCTAGGTGATCAGCTCATCACTGGAGATGCCAAGCAGTGTTTCCCCATGGATTAATTAATGACTCATCCTCTAGATAAGTCATCAATATTTTTTGCCTGGAAACCCCTTTTTAAGGGTTTTGATTTGGTCTCAAATTGTATTAGTGGTCTTGCATACCATTTATAATGTCCGTCTGTTTCTCCACCAGGTAATGACACCATATTTCACGATATCGACAGTGATACCTCGTTAACAAGTCTCAGTGACTGCTTCCTGGCTTCCTCAGAAGTCAACTCCATGCAAGCCAGAGTGGGAAACCCCATTGACCGACTGTATTCCATGCAGAGTTCCTACTTTGCATCATGAGGGCTTCCATCAGTTTGTTCCCTACAAAAACAATAAACACAATGGACCCTTAGAGACTATTGACAGCCATATCTGTGCAGTTCTCCTTCCCCATCCCAAACTGAGCAGTGAGCAAAAAGTTCAATACATACCAAGCGATTGGATCATCTCGGCCCCAGAGAAGTTTGGAAAAAAGCATGAGCCGCGGCCTCTATTTTTTTCTTTTTCCATTTAAGATGAACGATTATTGTAAAAAAAAAAATGGAAGAATACAGTATTTGTATAGAATTGTGTACAAAATAGAATTTTTTTTTCCTCCCTCTAGACTATTGGAAAACTGAAGCCACTGATAAAAAGGTTTCCCTTGTCTTCTCTGAAACTGCATGAGTGTCACCGTGATGTGGAATTATCAAATTTGAACTGTGACAAGTTATTGTAAATGTGACGTTTTAAACTATTTTATTATTTTTTTTTCTTTCTATATTTTGGTTTGATTTTCTCCATAGACAAGAAGGGTAGTTTTAGCCATTATATCATACGAGCAGACAATGATCTCTCGAGAGTCGTTGCCGTCACAGGAAGGACTGCATGTTTTTTTCTGGAGAGAAATCCATTTTTTTTAAATTAATGGTCTTATGTTCCTTTAAGGTGCTTTAAAGATGAAAAGAAAAAGAAAAGAAAAAAAAAACAACAACTTAATTTAATAAAACTTACAACAGTAACGGATTCTGTCTTTTCGTAAAATTGATGAGCGGAAATTTTGTTTAAATTTTGCAAACTATTGATAGATTTCCCTGAACTCCACTAGTTGCTTAAAGAGGTTATACCAAAATCATAACCCTTTGCAATCCAATTTTGGATTCAGGGTTTCCTAGGGGGCTTTCTCTTTCTGCCATTATACAATGGCGCCATCTGCTGGCTAGAGCCAGTACTACGGTATGGGATATGCTGGAGAGGCCCCCGACAACAGAGCGGCCAGTAATATACAGTAAGAGTACCCTGCCGGAGGTCTTCCGAGATTGGAGCTGTACAGCCTTCAATCAGAATGTCTTCAGACGGCAGATAGTGGATTGGAAAGGGTTAAATTATCCCCTATCCGCATTACTGAGACCCCACTGATCCCGAGAATTGGAGTTTCATGTCCCCCCTCCTACTATAAAACACCCGGAGGGAGAAGATTGAATGGAGGGATAATCATGCATCTGCCGTGTCGCTCCATTCACTTTCAACAGGACTGGTGAAATGCAAGCACTTAGCAATTTCCATAGACCCCATTGAAATGAATGGAGTGGCGGCCACACATGTTCGGCCAGCGCTCCCTACATACTGATGTCACTGCGGGTTGGAGAAATGACCCTACAGTGATGAGAAGAAGGAGACAAGACATAGGGGATTACTTTAGATTTCTGGACTCTGGTGCCATGCCATGTGACCCATAATATCATTGGGACTTCTAGCCCCAGTGATGTCCTATAAACAGGTCAAATGGTTTTGTAGAGGCCCGGGCCCTTTTATTGAATGTCACTGATGATTTTAGCTTTGCTCCATTAGATGCCACCTACTGTTCGATTAATCAGTAAAATACATAAGAGGTAAGTAAGCTTTACCTGGGGTCGGATATCAGAAATGGTATTTTGGTAACTATTGAATATTAAGCTTGATATCAGGATACTTTTATATGTATCTCTTAAAATGATCCTCGGGTCCCGGACAAACAAAGATGGCTGCACCACATCTCTGACTACCTGATGCACACTCTGCATTAGTAAGCATCATACAGTAGATATAAAAAGTCTTCATACATGTTAGAATGCCATGTTTTTTGTCATGTAAAAAATCGGACAAAGATGAAGGATTTCAGATTTATTTCCATCTTTAATGTGACCCGTTATCAGTGCAATTCCATAAAAAAAAAAATCATTTAGGGTGGCTACCCACTAGCGAAATTTTTTCTTGTGCTACGAGAGCGCAGGGAAATCTCTGTGATATCACACACTGTTTTTAATCGGGCCAGGCGGCAGCAGCGCCAGCCTCATTGAAAGCATAGGGAATACATCGCAGACTTCTGTGACAGCTGTGACAGCTATGGCAGAGGATTCCTTCATCCCCGTGGGGACCGCAGGGGTGAAGGAATCCTCTGCCACAGCTGTGACAGCTGTCACATAAGTCCGTGATGCTATCCCATTGCTTTCAATGGGGTCGGCACTGCTGCGGCCCCATTGAAAGCAGTGGGTTGCAGGCAACCCCTGCAGCGATGATTTTCGGGAAAGCCCTTCCCTAAAAATCAGCCCTTCCCTAAAAATAATTATACTCACCTAGAAGAGCCGTCTGACTCTTCTGTCCGGCACAGCAGTCGTCTACTGTGTTCTGGAGGCCGGGGATTGAAAAATCCCCACCCCCAGAAAGCGCTGGTCTCATTGGCTGAGTGTTCAGCCAATCAAGGCAGCGCTCAGCTATTGAATGACAGCTGAGCACTGTCTGTGATTGGTCACAGCACTCAGCAAATCATAGGCAGCGCTCAGCCATTCATGAATAGTACCTCCCAATAATCAGGCTCCTTTGATGTGTTTTAAGGCCTTACGGCTTTTGCTGAAAAATGCAACTAAGAAAATGTCAGGAAAATCCTCCTAGAAGAGCTGAACTTTATATGGGGGAAATCACAATTCCTGTAATTATTGGCTGACTACAATGTAACATGAGTGTAAAAGTGATGGCTAATTCTGAACACAACCGCATCCCCAAATATAAGAGGGTGCTCACATTTATGCAATCACATTATTTTAGGTTTATTATTTTTAGTTTTCCATCATAAAAGATTTCAGGTTTTTTTTCAATGGGATTCCACAGATAACGGGTCACACTGAGGGGGAGAAATAAATCTAAAATTATACATCTTGGTCACATTTTTTAACATGACTTGATTTTATTATCATGACAGAAACATGGCCTTTTTAACAGGGGCGTGTAGACTTTTTATATCCACTGTAGGTCTAAAGGCTCATTTACACGCAAAGACAATCTTTCAAAAGATTGAAAGATTGACAGTTCTAGCAATCATTTTGAATAAAGTACTAAAGGAGACTAATGTCCATTAGCACTTTATTAGCCTCATTTGCATGTACATGAGCCTCCAAGAGCTGTTGCAGATCACAGCATGTGGTCTAAGCACTGCAGTTAGCTTCATTATTCTCACATGCGCTGCTGGAAGAATACAATGTAATCAGCAGCTCCCATGTAGAACACAACTTGCAGTCTGTGTTATCTACTCTCCAGCTGAATGATGGATTTTAGCTCACCTTAAAATCCTCGTTCAGCCAAAGAGTAAACGATGGTAGCATTTATTCAAGACACTACACCTGCTCTGATTAACCAGTGCTGAGCACATGAGCGGTGCTGGCCAATCACATCAGCATGTAGTGTCTTAGACCACCAATGCATACTAATGCACAGTGTGTATCAGGTAGTCAGCGAAATGGTGTGTCCATCTTTGTTTGTCCAGGACCGGAGGGTCAATTTAATATCTGGTATAACTTTTGTGGGAATGTGGAAAAATTAATGATATATACCATGTACATATTTACCAAACTTTAACTTGACACTTAACACGTTAACTAGACAGTGTCAGCAAGTGTGAATAGACATGTAACACAAGAAAAGCCGTTAAAAAAGTCAAGTTAGAATTTGCTGCCACTGTCACAATGGAAATACCCCTGTGTATGCGGAAGCTGGGTCATTGTAAGTTACCGAAACAGCTGAACTACAGCTCAGCAAGCTAGGCTGTTTCTGTCACTTTAGAGTTACGGAATCAGTGTAGCTTGCAGTTTCCCATTCATTTCTATGGGAGTTACAGAAACAATGTAAGACAGCCTATTCACCTGTCTTCATAATTCCCAACCAACCCTGGCCATCATGTTCAGGTAAGTCAGAGGCCAGAACTACAGATAGGTGGGGATGGCAGAGGTGTGAGCCACATTTATCAAACTTTTATGGCATATCTTGTGGATATTGGGGAATTTGGGAGAGTCACATGATATACTGTAACTTCAGACATGAGGATGCTTGCTACAATTCAAGATCTATAATTGCGGTCTTCTAATACGGGACAAGGAGATCTATTGGGCCCCCTTAGGCTTCACTGCAACCTTTGCACCCTCTATATCCAGTGGCATACATAGAAGTGATGGGGCCCCATACCAAAAATTTAAATGAGCCCCTTCTGGTATCCTGTTTTGCCACCAAGGACAGTCCTGATGTCTGTTTTCCGATCTGTGCCATTCAACATGACCCTTGGGCCAATTCTTCACCTCCTTGTTTGATAACAATGCAATTCCTCTTTGAAGGAAGACCCTGCATATATTCTTGCTACTGAGTAGCAGAAAGGATGGTGCTGTTAGAGCTGGAGCCCCATCTGTCCAAGGGCCCTATTGCAGTCGCATAGTCTTTCTCTGTGGTATGTACGCCCTTGCCTATATCTACTCCCCTATATAAAGAACAGCAGCACACTACTAAGTGCCAACATTTATAGTGACCCAACAGGTTATCTGAATCATAGACCCCTAGAATGGTAGAGTTGGAAGGGACCTCCAGGGTCATCGGGTCCACCTCCTGTGGTAACCTGTTCCCCTCATTGTACACCCTCACTGTCAGAAAGTTTTGGACGTTTGAGGTCGAATTAGGCTATGTTACCATCAGCGTTTGGGCTCCATTCTGCGTCTCTGTCGCTGAATACCTTTAAAATCCCAGAAAAAAATAGCATTGCATGCTGCACTATTTCATGTGGGAAAAGGTCAGACTAAACTGACCCATTATAGTCAATGGTGTCCATTTAGCATTGATGGCATTCATATGAAATTGTAGGCGGCTCCATAGGTTGTCTTGTTTGAAATGGAGACCAAAGCTGCAAGAGATAAGGAAATTTCCCAAGTGGCACTTTTAACTCTCTGAATGTCACTGCACCATTTAAATGTTCGGAATAGCCACATCTTGATAAGATTAACGGGTTGCCGTCTGGGTGTCATGGCAACATGGGCCCTTCTAAAGGCCCTAGAACTGCAATGAGTGTTTGCCTATTAAACCGTGCCTGTGGCATGTCTTTAATAGGGAGTCTGTGATACAGTATAATTCAATACAATAATACTGCATTATACTGTATACACAATCAAATGACCGCAAGTTCAAGTCCCCTTTAGGGACTACATAAAACTAAAATAAAGCCTTTTTTAATTATTACAGAGCAAAAAAATACTACTAAAAAAAATAAAAAAAATTTTTAAAAATTAGTATTGCCCTATCCATAAAAGTCCAATTTATTAAAATATTTAAATTTTAATCCCACATGGTGAACACTGTCAGAGAAAAAATATGCAATGATCTAATATGCTTTTTTTTGTCACCCTGTCCTCAAGAAAAAAATGAATAAAAAATGAAAAAAGTCATATGAACCCCGAAATGTTTGCAATAAAAAAAACACAGGTCACCGTGCAAATAACAAATCCTCAAACAGCCCTATCAACGGAAAATAAAAAGTTATGATTTTTTTGAAAGTGGGAATGCCAGAACTGCGGAATGTGACCAGGACATGAAAGGGTTAAGGATCTTTTACACGGCCCAGTGGTCCAGCAAGAACTTTCCTGGGAACATTTGTTTGCCCAACACTGGGCTGTGTAATGATACCAAGGATGGCCCTACTAGCAAACACTCAATTCGGTTGGGTGATCAAATCTTTCATGCAGCACTAAAATCGTTATTGGCAGCACATCTTGCAGTGTGAACAGGGGATGTACTGTTGACAATGATGGAAATCTATGGGGGATGAACAATTATATGAATGATTGCTTGTTTATTAATAGAGTCTGATTAGACCTTTGTGAAAGATTGGTAAACGAGCGCCAATCTTGTTACTCGATGTTTGACAAAAGGGAAAAGTCTATCCATAAAAGGCCATTTAGGTCACCATTGGGATGTTTAATGATCCACCTAAGTTCTATTCAGTAGGAATGAAGGGGAAGGACAAGTCTTGATGCTGTAATAATCTAAAATCTGATAAGTTTATTTCTGTAATGTATAATACATAAAACACATTAAAATCTACTTTACTTAAAGGGGTTGTCCCGCGAAAGCAAGTGGGGTTATACACTTCTGTATGGCCATATTAATGCACTTTGTAATGTACATTGTGCATTAATTATGAGCCATACAGAAGTTATTCACTTACCTGTTCCGTTGCTGGCGTCCTCGTCTCCATGGTGCCGTCTAATCTTCAGCGTCTAATCGCCCGATTAGACGCGCTTGCGCAGTCCTGTCTTCTGTCTTCTGAATGGGGCCGCTCGTGCCAGAGAGCGGCTCCTCGTAGCTCCGCCCCGTCACGTGTGCCGATTCCAGCCAATCAGGAGGCTGGAATCGGCAATGGACCGCACAGAAGACCTGCGGTCCACCGAGGGTGAAGATCCTGGCGGCCATCTTCGCAAGGTAAGTAAGAAGTCACCGGAGCGCGGGGATTCGGGTAAGTACTACCCGTTTTTTTTTTTTATCCCTGCATCGGGTTTGTCTCGCGCCGAACGGGGGGGCTATTGAAAAAAAAAAAACCCGTTTCGGCACGGGACAACCCCTTTAATAGCAATAAATAGATAACTGCAACTGTAAACTTAACTGGAGCAACCAGTGTCAGGCAGCTGCTGCCAAAGCACATAGGATCATGGAGTGCATCAAAAGAGGTCTAAGGTCACATGACGAGAACATTGTTCTTCCTCACAAATCACTGGTCAGACCACACATGGAATATTGTGGACAGTTTTGGGCACCGATACTCAAGAAGGACATATCAGAGCTTGAACGGGTACAAAGCTAAGCAGCTAAAGTAAAAAATGGAATGGGCGGAGTACAATACCCAGAGAGGTTATCAAAATTGGGGCTATTTAGTTTAGAAAGAAAAAGACGGCTGAGGGGCGACCTAATAACTATGTATAATATATCAGGGGACAATACAGAGATCTCTCCCATCATCTATTTATACCCAGGACTGCGACTGTAACAAGGGGGCGCCCTCTACATCTAGAGGAAAGATGGTTTCATCACCGACAAAGAAGAGGGTTCTTTACTGTAAGAGCAGTGAGACTATGGAACTCTCTGCCGGAGGACGTGGTGATGGTGAACTCACTAAAAGAGTACAAGTGGAGCTGGATACTATTCTTGAGTGTTACAATATTACATGTTATCACTAATTACTCCAGAAGGATTGGCGATCCGGGGATTATTCTGATTACCAGATTGGAGTCGGGAAGGGATTTATCCTCCTAAAATGAGGAAAATTGGCTTCTACCTCATTAGGTTTTTTTTTTGCCTTCCTCTGGATCAACATTGGGGGTAATAGGCTGAACTGGATGGACATATGTCTTCTTTCAGTCTAACATGTTCTGTTACTATGTTATGTTTAGAAAATGATTAGACTTATATGTAGCTACAAAAGAACCCGGAGTATAATAAAAATAGTCTGTGCATATTTTTGTTAAAATGAATTGCGCGTTTAATGGCGACCGGCTAATCCGTCCGTAATACACAATACAAATATTGTCTATATTTATCAGCCATGCAATCCCCTCCAGGGCCTCGAATCAATATGACAAGCTGATGATCACTGAAGGTTTTATCCTGGGAAAAGACTCTGGAGATTAAGATGTGACCTGCGACCTTGTGGAGTTTATTTCTCAAGAGTCCTACAAGAGCCGGCAGGGAATAGGAAGGTTTAACCTAACGAAGAATGGAGATCGTCTCAATAACGCCGACCTTCTGTGGCAAATAAAGAGAATTTCAGCACCTGCCGAATTATAGATGCCAATTACACATAAGGGAGAAGGGAGGTCGGAGGTCACCATTCACTTTATTGCTTTCTGCCCCTAATGATTGCCGTTATGTAGAACATTAACCCCTTCCATGCTTCGGGGGGCAGCTCCCTGCTAAATTAAGCAGAACCTTTTCTATCACACTTAATTAGCTATGTGAATTCCTTGCTGAAGAAGATTCATTAGCTTGGAAATATGATGTATTGTTATGCAGGGAAGATGGCACATCATGGTACCCTCGTTATGGAATCTGAAGTAGTGAAGCGGGAGCTCAGGGGGCCGTTCAAGTAAAATCGATCTAGATTATGGCTTTTAATGATGACAGGCTTGTGATTGCTATAGTCAGGATTTAAGTATGACTATATCCGACAAGAGATTTTTAGTATTTGATGGTAGGCTGGGAAAATCTCACCTATGGCTAGTGATTATTTAAGGACTAAATTATTGTTTTTGCAATAGCAGATGATAATTTAAAGGGAACCTGTTACCAGGATAGGTTAGACTCACTTAGAAGTAAGGCATAGATAGATAAGAGTAGGAGCAATGGTACTCACTACATGGCTCCTCAAGGGCAATTCAGGAAAAGACAGTGGGTGAACCCCGCCCCTGAGGAGCCTTAGAAGCAGAACTCTTCTCATAATTTAGAAGTCAGGGTCACAAGAAAGGCTGACCGGCTGAAAGAGGTTAAAAGGTGCACATTTTGAAAGCTATTTTCCAATATGCTGGTTGACACTTGAGGAGTGGTGGGCAATGAAGGGAATTTAGCATAGTCTAGTGGTTATAGCCAGTAGTTCCACTTTGATTGGATAGCACACAAATTCCTTAAGGAAACTCACCACCCTGGAATCATAATGTAGTGACTGTCACACTGATTGCAGTCAGGGGCATAACTAAAGGCTCAGGGGCCCTGATGCAAAACGTGAGCTGGGGCCCCCCCTCTATCCGTATCCGTACCCATACCTAAACCATGCTGCACAGAGACATAGCTTAAAGCTTCTGGGCCCCAATGCAAAACCTGTAACAGGGCTCCCAACTATAATGCTTTATTCATAGTACTGGGCTCCCTATATGAAGAAGAGTATGGGCCCCCTAGGGCTCCTGGGCCCTGGTGCAACCGCATCCCCTGCACCCTCTATAGTTACGCCCCTGATTGCAGTGATATGTCGGCTGTGTAGATCTGTGCAGTAGTTTTGGAGAAACTTGCATTTTACTAATTTTACTAGTAGCAACCAGACACAGAACTAGTCCTGCATATTCCAGAGGTGCAGCCTAGCCACACCCACCTCGCCCTCTAGCCAGTGATTGGCAGCTCTATCTCTATGTACAATAATAGGAAGACAGCAGTCAATCAGTGGCTGGAGGTCGGGGTGCGTGTAGCTAGCCTGCAGTCATGAATATCCAGGACTACTCCAAGTAGTCCTCTCTGCATGTGCTGCTACCAATATAATGTAATTTTCTCCCAAACTACTGCACAGATACACACAGCAGGCACATCACAGTAATCAGTATAACTGACACTTCATTGTGCTGCACTAAGAGATGGTGACAGTTTCTTTAAGCTAAAGGAAAGATGTCATTGACTATAATGGGCCACCCAAGCGGCCTCTGTAAAAAGCTTAGCAGAGACAACAAGATGCAAAGTGATATGCTTCTTTCATAGCACTTATAGGTGAGGACTCTTTTACATGGAACAATAATCGTTCAGATTCTCGCTGGATCACAGAAATCTGAAGATAACCGTTCACTGTAAATGCCGGCAGTGACTGAATGACGATTGATAATTTGTCCGTCACTCAGTTTAGGCAGGCATAGAAATCAAGCGGCAATCGGACTGTGTAAACAGACAATCATTCATCTATGAACATAGTAACATAGTATACTAGGCTGAAAAAAGACAATGTCCATCCAGTTCAGTCCCCCCCCACACACACACATTGATCCAGAGCATGGCAAAAAAAAACCCAATGAGGCAGAAGCAAATTTGCCCCACCCTGGGGGGAAAAAAATTCTTTCTGACTTCATAATAGTATTTAGAATAATCCTTGGATCAACGCTCTTCAGAGAAGGTTCCCTTCTAAATCCAAGTCCGGCAGTCAGAAGGTCCCCGGATCAACAACCCTTCTGGTTATTTAATGTCTATATCCTGTAATATCATAGCGCTCTATAAAGACATCTAGTCCCCCTTTAAACTCCTCTATGGATTTTGCCATCACCATGTCCTCAGGCAGAGAGTCCCATAGTCTCACTGCTCTTACAGTAAAGAACCCCCTTCTGTGTTGATGATCAAATCTTTTTTCCACTAGACGTAGAGGATGCCCTCTTGTTACTGTTGCAGTCCTGGGTATAAACAGATCATGGGAGAGATCCTTGTATTGTCCCCTCATGTATTTATACATAGTTATTTGGTTTCCCTTAACCGTCTTTTTTCCAGGGTGAATAATCCCAATTTTGATAGCCTCTCTGGGTATTCCAGTCCCGTCATTCCATGTATTAGTTTAGTTGCCCTTCTTTGAACCCCCTCAAGCACTGCAACATCTTTCCTGAGCACCGGTATCCAGAACTGTACACAATATTCCACTTGGGGCCTGACGCCCCTATACCTCTTTTACTGCACCCCAAGACTTTATTTGATTTTGCAGCAGCTGACTGGCATTGATTGTTCCAGCTAAGTCTACAGTCCACTAGTACCCCCAGGTCTTTCTCCATATCACTTTTCCCTATGATAGCCTATTTACTGTGAATGGAGGTGGGCGACCAGACCTCCATTTATTGTGTGAGAGCACAGGCGTGGTTATCTCTCTGATGACATTCGGATGCCAAAGGATCGTCCTGTGTAAAAGGATCCTTACTTTAAATCTCTTTGATTTCTGTGACGTGGAGACAAGGCCAGCCATTAATAACATCAGATCCAAAACAATGGTGACGGTTTCAGCTTTTGGAACCCCACTGATGTGACCCTTATAATGCACTGGATTGATGTGTCATAAGTTGTATTATCAGAACACCTACCGGATTACAAGGATTCACTACTATTATTAAGTTTACTTCCTTAAGAATCACAAACATTGTAGTCTAAAGGCCCATTTAGACAGGATGAAGGTCTGGCAAACGATGCCCGACACTCATCTCCGCAAGTACCTGCTCACATGCTTCTGCACAGGAGCGCGTATCGTTGCTTAAGCTACATAAAATTCTGATCACTCAGTGTAAATAGCAGCCGTTCAGTACTGAACGGCCACTATGTTAGGGGAATGGAGAGGGGAGGGGGAGCACGAGGAGAGAAATTCCTACAGCCGCTCTGCTGTGAACCAACAATACCCACTCCTGTGCAAAAGCACATGAGCGGGAACGAGTGTCAGGAATCGTTTGCCCAACATTCGTCTCGTCTAAATGGGCCTTAAGGGTATGTTCACATGGCAGATTCCACCATGGAATTTTATACATGTGTAGTGACACAGAGGGTACTACAAGGTAGTCAAATAGACAGCAAGGTCCTGAATACCTGACTGTGAGCTCTTCCAGAGAAATAGTAGATATCCTTCAGAGGGAAGACACTGTCTTTCCCTGGGATCGGGCTGAGGTTAGTCTTTGATTGGCTGCTTGTCAGTAAAATCTCTAATTCATGGAATGAGAAGGGTTTATCCAAGCCCAGGAAAGGGAGCATGGTGAAGGAGGAAGTGTGTCATAGTAAGAGAGAAAGAGCGGGATAATGGCAGGAAGTGGGAAAACTACTGTAGGTCGGAAGGTGGAGGAAAGTGCTAGGAACATGCTACAGTGAGGAGGAGGATCATTTTTAATGTGAATCCACATTAGATTGGAAAATCCAGTGATCTGAGCAACTTCTATTGAGGCCTGGTCATTGGTGCTAGACTTTCCAGGGCCTGACCTTATAGGGTTTTCTCATGCAGCTTTGTGGAATGTATACCGAGAATGGTGTGGTTGATGAAAAATATCCAGCTAAAGGGGATCCTATGGAGGTAAAGAACTCATCAACAAAAGGGGGTCAAAGGCAGAGGTCAAGAATTGTTCTGATGAGCTATAATCCTACGGACACTGCTCTCCCGAATCAGGAAGAGAAAGTTGGGGAAACCAGTTTACTGTAAGTCCCGAGCACAGACTGATTTTGCTACACTGCGCTCCTGCATTGTTATCTGTGAGGAACGTCTATGGCAGTATTGGCCATTACTGCAACAGATCAGTATCGGCTACAAGGACAATCATGAGTAGCTCTCTCCCGTTAAAGCGGGATATCAAAGGACACTATTTCTTGCCCAATGAGCTGGCAAATATCCCAGATAATGGAAAGGATTATTAAGACACTTCATACAACGAACTTCTGTTTATCATAATTATGGTTTATTATATTAAACGTTTGACAAGCATCACAGAAAATGGTGTCCTGCCACTACATTTATAGCATCTACGGGTATCTGTTTTGTCCTGGGCCTAAATTGCTGCTAGGTGTCAACCTGAGCTGGTGTGACCTGATATTGGCAATGAAAGCCAGCTGGTGCCACCTCCCAGGTATATTGATATGGAAACTGGTAACCCTGATGGATTTGGGTCTAGCTCTGTCAGAACCTTATCAAGTCATCTCCACCCCTCTGGAGTCTCGGGACACCCCACCATCTGTTCCCAGCATCCCCTCTTCATCCAAATGCACAACTCTCCATTCCTTAGCACAGATGGGTATAACAGCAGATTACTAGTTCCAGTATCATTACAAACTAAAAAAAGCAGAAAGGCCAGACTCCAGTGGGCAAAAGAACATAAAAATTGGATCACTGAGCAGTGGAAAAACATTACCTGGTCAGATGAATCCAGATTTCTGTTCTACCATGTTGATGAGAGGTCAGAATTTTGTACAAGCAGCATAAATCGATGACGCCTTCCTGACATCTGATCGGGACATGGCAGCACCTCTATCTAATTTGTGCCAACTACAAGAAGCTACCTGTCCGCATGGGCCAATATTTCTGCAGAATGATTTCTACGCTTAGTGGAATCCATGTCATGATAAATTGCTCCAGTTCTGAAGACCAAAGGAGGTCCAAGTCGCTACTAGATGGGGGGCTTTAATAATGTGGCCACATAGTGCTGTGGGTGGCTGAAAGATCCATATTAAAACAATAGATTCATACTCGGCCACCAGATGTACAATCACTGCTGGAGTCACCGAGGAAACGCTAGAAAAGTTAAAGCCTATTTTGAACACTAGGGATTATACATGGAGTGGGTGATTTCCGAGGAAGATAGACAACACGTGATGGTGGCTTATATATAGGTTACATCACTCAGGTATGTAATAGGGCTTTGGGCGGTTTGATCATGTCCAAGACACAGAGGGTGGAAAGTGCATTACTTGTGTCATACTGGAGTGCTTATGTGTGGGGGAAAAAGTTTGCAGGGGTCACAAAAATAAGGTAAAACAGCCATTAGTTTTGGGGGAGCAACGAAATCAAGAGTAGCTATGGACCAGAACATGTTAATTTTGCGATGTATACAATTGTAATTGGCAGAAAACGTTACGGGTGACGCTCAGTTATGACATGATCTGAATTCCCTTCTCTTTGTCTTGTAGAAATGGTTTTAGGGAATCTCAATATTCATTCATCTTCTTCTAACTGGTGTAGAACAGACAGATGTTCCTGGGTGACACAATAAGGTGATGTTTAATATTCACACGTGTACTTGGGAGGAGGTGGGGGAAAGAACCTTGAACACGTTTATCTTGGGGCATCTTTCATTTATTAGTTAGAGAAAGAAACAGAACTTAACCTCTCAGAACAAAACTTTTTTTAATGTTATTTCATTGTCGCATTCCAAGAGCTACAGCTTTTTCTATTCTTGTATTTGTCATCACAGCTGAATGAGGCCTGTTTTTCGTGAGACAAGTAGAATTTTTAATGGCACCACTTCGCAGTACATATATGTATTGTTCACCTTTTATTGATTTGTGGGAGGGTTTAAAAAAAAATTTAAAAAAAGACAAAAAAAACCCAAATTTTGTAATAGGTATTTGAGTTTTGTTTTTTTATGTCGTCCATTGTGTGGTATAAATAACATGATAACGTTATTCTTTGGATCAGCAGTATTATGAAGATACCAAAGTTCAGTCATATTCTTATTACCACCAGCTACTACCCAGAGTAACTGCCGAGTGCCGTACGGGCAGCAGCTAGAAGAGCTGGCAATCAATAACTCAATAAGGCGCTAGTAGGTTGTCTCAGGTATCTGGAGCCATGTTGACTGCAGTGCATCCAACAGTTGCTGGAAGGTCCATCAATTGAACACGATGATCAAGGTGGTCCCACCGATGCTTAATTAGCCTCAAGTTTGGGAAATAAGGTGCCAGGGAAGTACTTTGAAGTCTTGGTCATGCTCTTCCAACCACTGTTGGAAATTTCTAGCCGTGTCATATGTTGCATTGTCTTGCTGAGAGATCCCATCTCCCCAGACTATAACACTTGCACCACCGGCTTGTGTTCTTCCAGCAATGGTTGCCGGGTGTTTGTTCTCTGATGTTTCTCATCTGACATGTTCAACATCCATTGGATGTGACTCATCGGAGAAGTCAACACTTTCCCAGTCATAGGTGGTCCAATTCCAATAGAAAATTCAAGTCTTTTGTTTCAATGCACCTTTGTTAGTATAGGTGCAGTGACCATCCGTCTGCTTCGGAGACCCTTACGCAGTTGAGTTCACTGAACTGTTGTTTTAGACACATGTCTGTTCGCCCCTGGCTCACTTTCATAGTTAGCTCCTCAGACAGCCCTCGCGCACCTTTGTAGTCGACGTTCACCTCTCACATCAGTGGTACGTGGTTCTTCACAGTTTCCACATCGGTTATTCTCAATGGTACCATTTGTCCACTCACAATACACTTTCATCACAGCAACGCGCGAACAGTTCACAAACTGCACCGTTGGGGAAATATGGCCACTAGAGATGAGCGAACGTACTCGTCCGAGCTTGATACTCGTTCGAGTATTAGCGTGTTCGAGATGCTCGTTATTCGAAACGAGCACCACGCGATGTTCGAGTTACTTTCACTTTCATCTCTGAGATGTTAGCGCGCTTTTCTGGCCAATAGAAAGACAGGGAAGGCATTACAACTTCCCCCTGCGACGTTCAAGCCCTATACCACCCCCCTGCAGTGAGTGGCTGGCGATATCAGGTGTCACCCGAGTATATAAATCGGCCTATCCCGCGGCTCGCCACAGATGCGTTCTGACAGAGATCAGGGAAAGTGCTGTCTTGCTGGAGTTGCTATAGGGAGAGCGTTAGGAGTGATTTTAGGCTTCAAGAACCCCAACGGTCCTTCTTAGGGCCACATCTAACCGTGTGCAGTAGTGTGGAGGCTACTTTTTGCAGTGTTGCACTTTTTTTTTTTTTTGTATATCGGCCGTGCAGAGCATTGCGCCCTGCAGTAATTATACATAGTCCAGGGCCAGTAGTGGTGGTGAGGCAGGGACAGAAGACATATTTATTGAATATAGGCAGTGGGCCTTTCCAAAAACATTTGGGAAAAAAAATCTATTTGGGCTGCCTGTGACCGTCCTCAGTGTACTGGGTCTGTGCTGGGGGTAGTTGTCCTAATTCATACGCAGCCAGCTAAGTGTTACAGCAGGCTTGCGCAAAATTATTTCCTGGCTCTGTGTTGGCTGTTACATCACCGCTGTATTCCAGTCCACAGTGCAACAGTTTGCAGTTATTTTACATACTCCAGGGCCAGTAGTGGTGACGCAGAGAGAGAAGACATATACAGTGTATATAGGCAGTGGGCCTTTCCAAAAACATTTGGGAAAAAAAATCTATTTGGGCTGCCTGTGACCGTCCTCAGTGTACTGGGTCTGTGCTGGGGGTAGTTGTCCTAATTCATACGCAGCCAGCTAAGTGTTACAGCAGGCTTGCGCAAAATTATTTCCTGGCTCTGCTGTGCGTTCCGTAAGTGAAGTCAGCCTCCAACCACAGGCCAATAAGTGGCACATTTTATTACAGTGTTCTGTTTCTGCACTACTGGTAATACAGCATGCTGAGGGGTAGGGGTAGGCCTAGAGGACGTGGACGCGGGCGAGGACGCGGAGGCCCAAGTCAGGGTGTGGGCACAGGCCGAGCCAGTGCGGTGGCCAGAGGTAGAGGCAGGGCCAGACCGAATAATCCACCAACTGTTTCCCAAAGCGCCCCCTCGCGCCATGCCACCCTGCAGAGGTCAAGGTGCTCTACGGTGTGGCAGTTTTTCACAGAGACGCCTGACGACCGACGAACAGTGGTGTGCAACCTTTGTCGCGCCAAGATCAGCTGGGGAGCCACCACCACCAGCATGCGCAGGCATATGATGGCCAAGCACCCCACAAGGTGGGATGAAGGCCGTTCACCGCCTCCGGTTTGCACCACTGCCTCTCCCCCTGTGCCCCAACCTGACACTGAGATCCAACCCCGCTCTGAGGACACAGGCACTACCGTCTCCTGGCCTGCACCCACACCCTCACCTCCGCTGTCCTCGGCCCCATCCAGCAATGTCTCTCAGCGCAGCGTCCAGACGTCGCTAGCGCCACTGTTTGAGCGCAAGCGCAAGTACGCCACCACGCACCCGCACGCTCAAGCGTTAAACGTGCACGTAGCCAAATTTATCAGCCTGGAGATGCTGCCGTATAGGGTTGTGGAAACGGAGTCCTTCAAAAGTATGATGGCGGCGGCGGCCCCGCGCTACTCAGTTCCCAGTCGCCACTACTTTTCCCGATGTGCCGTCCCAGCCCTGCACGACCACGTCTCCCGCAACATTGTACGCGCCCTCACCAACGCGGTTACTGCCAAGGTCCACTTAACAACGGACACGTGGACAAGCACAGGCGGGCAGGGCCACTATATCTCCCTGACGGCACATTGGGTGAATTTAGTGGAGGCTGGGACCGAGTCAGAGCCTGGGACCGCTCACATCCTACCCACCCCCAGAATTGCGGGCCCCAGCTCGGTGCTGGTATCTGCGGAGGTGTATGCTTCCTCCACTAAACCACCCTCCTCCTCCTCCTCCTCCTCCAACGCAACCTCTGTCTCGCAATCAAGATGCGTCAGCAGCACGTCACCAGCAGTCGCTGTCGCGCGGCGTGGCAGCACAGCGGTGGGCAAGCGTCAGCAGGCCGTGCTGAAACTACTCAGCTTAGGAGAGAAGAGGCACATGGCCCACGAACTGCTGCAGGGTCTGACATAGCAGACCGACCACTGGCTTTCGCCGCTGAGCCTCCAACCGGGCATGGTCGTGTGTGACAATGGCCGTAACCTGGTGGCGGCTCTGCAGCTCGGCAGCCTCACGCACGTGCCATGCCTGGCCCATGTCTTTAATTTGGTGGTTCAGCGCTTTCTGAAAAGCTACCCACACTTGTCATACCTGCTCGGAAAGGTGCGCCGGGTCAGCGCACATTTCCGCAACTCCAAGACGGACGCTGCCACCCTGCGGACCCTGCAACATCGGTTTAATCTGCCAGTGCACTGACTGCTGTGCGACGTGCCCACACGGTGGAACTCTACGCTCCACATGTTGGCCAGACTCTATGAGCAGCGTAGAGCTATAGTGGAATACCAACTCCAACATGGGCGGCGTAGTGGGAGTCAGCCTCCTCAATTCTTTACAGAAGAGTGGGCCTGGTTGGCAGCCATCTGCCAGGTCCTTGGAAACTTTGAGGAGTCTACCCAGATGGTGAGTGGGGATGCTGCAATCATTAGCGTCACCATTCCTCTGCTATGCCTCTTGAGAAGTTCCCTGCAAAGCATAAAGGCAGACGCTTTGCACTCGGAAACGGAGGCAGGGGAAGACAGTATGTCGCTGGATAGTCAGAGCACCCTCATGTCTATATCTCAGCACGTTGAGGAGGAGGAGGAGGGGGAGGAGCATGAGGAGGAGGGGGAAGAGACAGCTTGGCCCACTGCTGAGGGTACCCATGCTGCTTGCCTGTCATCCTTTCAGCGTGTATGGCCGGAGGAGGAGGAGGAGGAGGAGGAGGAGGAGGATCCTGAAAGTGATCTTCCTAGTGAGGACAGCCATGTGTTGCGTACAGGTACCCTGGCACACATGGCTGACTTCATGTTAGGATGCCTTTCTCGTGACCCTCGCATTACACGCATTCTGGCCACTACGGATTACTGGGTGTACACACTGCTCGACCCACGGTATAAGGAGAACCTTTCCACTCTCATACTCGAAGAGGAAAGGGGTTCGAGAGTGATGCTATACCACAGGACCCTGGCGGACAAACTGATGGTAAAATTCCCATCCGACAGCGCTAGTGGCAGAAGGCGCAGTTCCGAGGGCCACGTAGCAGGGGAGGCGCAGAGATCAGGCAGCATGTACAGCGCAGGCAGGGGAACATTCTCCAAGGCCTTTGCCAGCTTTATGGCTCCCCAGCAAGACTGTGTCACCGCTCCCCAGTCAAGGCTGAGTTGGCGGGAGCACAGTAAAAGGATGGTGAGGGAGTATGTAGCCGATCGCACGACCGTCCTCGGTGACGCCTCTACCCCCTACAACTACTGGGTGTCGAAGCTGGATACGTGGCCTGAACTCGCGCTGTATGCCCTGGAGGTGCTTGCTTGTCCTGCGGCTAGCGTCTTGTCAGAGAGGGTGTTTAGTGCGGCTGGGGGAATCATCACGGATAAGCGTACCCGCCAGTCAACCGACAGTGCCGACAGGCTAACACTCATCAAGATGAACAAAGGCTGGATTTCCCCAGACTTCTCTTCTCCACCAGCGGACAGCAGCGATACCTAAGCAATACGTAGGCTGCACCCGCGGATGGAAGCATCGTTCTCTATCCCCATCAAAAATGGGGACCTTTTTGCTTCATCAATCTGTGTATAATATTCCTCCTCCTCCTCCTGCTCCTCCTCCTGAAACCTCACGTAATCACGCAGAACGGGCAATTTTTCTTAGGCCCACAAGGCTCACTCATATAATTTTTCTAAACAATTGTTATACGTTTCAATGCTCATTAAAGCGTTGAAACTTTCACCTGAACCAATTTTTATTTTAACTGGGCTGCCTCCAGGCCTAGTTACCAATTAAGCCACATTAACCAAAGCGATTAATGGGTTTCACCTGCCCTCTTGGTTGGGCGTGGGCAATTTTTCTGAGGTACATTACTACTGTTGGTACACCAATTTTTTGGGGCCCTCGCCTACAGTGTAATCCAATTAATTTTTTGCCCTCCTGCATTACAGCTGACGTAACATCAGCTGTGCTGGGCACTGCAATGGGATATATTTATGTACCGCCGGTGGCTTCCTGGCACCCACCCATGCTGTCGGTCCACACGGAGTTGTAACTACATGTGTCCACTTCTAAAGAACCCCAGTCTGACTGGGGCATGCAGTGTGGGCCGAAGCCCACCTGCATTAAACATGACATTACCTCAGCTGTGATGGGCAATGCAATGGGATATATTTATGTACCGCCGGTGGCTTCCTGGCACCCACCCATGCTGTGGGTCCACAGGGACTTCACAATAGGGAGTTGTACCTACCTGTGTCTATGAATTAAAAAGCCCGGTCAGGTTGGGGCATGCAGTGTGGGTCGAAGCCCACCTGCATTTAATCTGACGTTAGCTCTGCTGTCCAGGGCACTGCAATGGGATACATTTATGTACAGCCGGTGGGTTCCAGGGAGCCACCCATGCTGTGGGTGCACACGGAATTCCCATTGCGGAGTTGGGGATTCCCAGTTGTACCTGCCTGTGACTGGGGCATGCAGACACCTTGAAAGAATGAATAGTGTGTGGCACATAGGTTCCCCATTGCTATGCCCACGTGTGCAGCTCCTGATGGCGGTGGCACAGGATAATATTTCTCATTGCTTCTGTACAGCATTGTGGGCTATCGCCCCGCCCCTTTTAAAGAGGGTCGCTGCCTAGCCATGCCAACCCTCTGCAGTGTGCGCCTGCGGTTCCTCCTCATGGCAGACGCACTTATAAATAGACATGAGTGTGGCGTGGCATGAGGGCAGCTGAAGGCTGCGCAGGGACAATTTGGTGTGTGCTGTGGACACTGGGTCGTGCAGGGGGGGGGGGGGGGGGTTGGGCAGCATGTAACCCAGGAGAAGTGGCAGCGGAGTGTCATGCAGGCAGTGATTGTGCTTTGTTGGAGGTAGTGTGGTGCTTAGCTAAGGTATGCATTGCTAATGAGGGCTTTTCAGAAGTAAAAATTGTTGGGAGGGGGGGCCCACTCTTGCCGCTATTGTGGCTTAATAGTGGGACCTGGGAACTTGAGATGCAGCCCAACATGTAGCCCCTTGCCTGCCCTATCCGTTGCTGTGTCGTCCCCTTCACTTTCTTGAATTGCCCAGATTTTCACAAATGAAAACCTTAGCGAGCATCGGCGATATACAAAAATGCTCGGGTCGCCCATTGACTTCAATGGGGTTCGTTACTCGAAACGAACCCTCGAGCATAGCGAAATTTTCGTCCCGAGTAACGAGCGCCCAAGCATTTTGGTGCTCGCTCATCTCTAATGGCCACCCTTGTTCGAGAGCCAATTTTTTTTTCCCTTTTTGCAACTCTGATAAATTACTGCTTTTACCACTGAGTACAATGAGTGATATGTGAGCAGACAGGCTATCACACACCTTATATACCCAAAAGCCAGCCCACCACACTTCCTTCATGGGCCACGTGCTGCTAACGTCGAAAGTTGGAGGTGGTAATAATAATGTGATTCGATTGTGCAGTTTTTTTTTGTTTTACTACATTCGTACAATAAATAGATTTTACTTTAGGCTGCATTACAAGACCCCTAACATTTTTATTTTTTTCATTGACAGAGCTATATGAGGGCTTGTTTTGCAGGATAACTTGTAGTGTTCAGTGGTACCATTTTGGGGTACATATGACTTTTTTATCTTTTTTAGGGCTTATTCAGATGACCGTATGTCGGCCGGGTATTCACATCGGCCGATATAGGGTGTCCGTCTCTGCAGGGGGAGGAGGCTAGAAGAGCCAGGAGCGGTGCACTGAGCTCCCTCCCTGCCTCCTCTCTGCGCCTCGGCACTATTTGCAATGGGAGGGGCAGAATGGGGGTGGAGCTAAGTCATTGCAAATAGTGCAGAGAGGTGGAGAGGAAGTGGAGAGGGGCGGGAGCTCAGTGCACTGCTCCTGGCTCTTCCAGCCTCCTCCCCCTGCAAAGAGGGACGCCGTATATCGGCCGTCATGAATACCCGGCAGATATACGGTCAACTGAATAAGCCCTTATTTTGTTTTTTTAAGGAGCAGGATTAATAAATTCTGCCAATTTCTTTTTTAACGATGCTCACCGCTCGTGTGTGTGCCTATTGAAAGCAATGTAATTTTTTCACGTGCAAGTTCTGTCCATATCACAATCAGATGGAACCTGTGCAAGAGTGTCATCTGTGTAAATACAGCCTGAGGCCTCATTCACATGAGCGTTCTTATGCAGCTATTTTGCCACGATAAATGTAGGCCTGAGAATCGCTACCATGCGAAGCATTGGATTCCAATCACATGGGTGATTTTCGGGCATGTAAAAAAAAATTTGCACCATAAAATCGTCAAATTGCCCAACGTTTTTTGTCTCCGATTATTCTCACAGTGTATTTTTCCGGCAACAGAACTTTATGAGCCTTTGGGGTAGATTCGATTTTTTGATCCCTTTTAATTGCGTTTATTGGGAGGCGAATAAGTGAAAAACAGCAATTCTGCCTTTGTTTACTTATTTATTTATTTTACGTTGTTCACTGTGCAGGATAAATAACATGCTACCTTATAGTTCAGGTCGTTACACAATATTTATTATGTATGTATTATTTTATTTTTCCATTAGTAAGGGCTTTGTAGGAAAAATGTGTATTTTCTTTAACTTGGAACTTTTTTAAATTAAACTTTAAGTTTTTTAATGTTTTTTTTTAGTCTTTTTAGTCCTACAAGGGAACTTGTACATATTGTCATTGGATTGGTTGCATACCACAACACTGCAATACTTATGTAATGCAGTACACTATGCATATGATAGACAGCCAATACACTATGTTACATAGTTGACCAGGAGACCTTTGCTGGCAACCCATCTGACACCTTGTGATTGAATTGTGAGGGTGCCAATGAGCGTTAGAAGGAGCTCCCTCATGCTGTAAGCTACTTAGATGCCGTGGTCAGCATTTACCGTGGCATATAAAGGGTTAAATAGCTGAGATTAAATGTTTGTTTAATCCTAGCTGTCAGATTAGAAGCCTGGCTGTCAACAGACAACCGAGTAATTGCTCTTCCTGGCACGGGGGTCCCATGCATGAATAATCTTGCTATGCCATAAAATGCCATACTGGCCGGTTTGGAGCCTATAAGTGACCATTGTAAAAAGGAGTATTGCCAGTCACTAATGGTTCCCTTCAGGTTCCAGTGTAGAAACATTTATTGAGGCCCGATAAGGTGCTGATTGTAGCATTTATATTATGACCACAGATTTCCAGTGGTTCTACTTGACCAAACTTAGATCTCCCTAAGGTGCTACTGCTTTCTAACTTAATTTCAGTAGAACTGCAGGAGATCAGGGTGTTGTCATTGTCACCTGGATATTAAAAGACAGGTATTTTATGGTCATCTTGTATGAATTATTACCATTACACAGTGCATAAATAACACACATACCAAGACAAACACACATCTCACTTTATACATTATCTTACCAAAGGTAAATGGACACGTGAGCAAGAATCAAAAGTAGTATTTAGTAGTATATGTTAATACTTAGTGATGACCCCTTTGGCCCTAATGACATCAGACACTCTCCATGGCATTCTACTTACATCTGATACACTTCAGCTGGTATTTCCCTCCATTCATCCTGCAAATACCTGGTGAATTCTCTCAAAGAAGCTGCATCAGCTTGTCTACAATAGCGCAAGGAGTGTTATCAATGGACAGTTGAGCAATGGAAGGACTTTCTATGGAGTGACGAATCACGCTACTCCATCTTCAAATCAAATGGATGCACCTGGGTGTGCAGGATCCTTGGGAACACCTGTGTGTTGTGCCAACAGTTAAGTACGGTGCAGGTTCCGTTATGGTCTGGGGATATTTTACGTGGCATGGTCTTAATCTGTTGGTTGTAGTGGCAAGAACCATAAACATGGAGGTGTACCCTGAATTCTAGACACTAATGTGCTGCTGATAATGTGGTAATACTCTGGGAATGGTCGGCCATACTTCCAACAAGACAACGTGACTTGTCACAAATCCAACGCTGTTTTGCATTGGTTTGAGGATATGGATGTTGACGATTGGACTGGCAGCACAGAGTCCCGACCTGAACCCTACTGGACATATTTGGGACAAACTGGAACATTGATTTAGGAAATATGAACGACGTCCATCTTCTTTGAGAGAACTCACCGGACGTTTCCAGAGTGAATGGAGGGAAATACCAGCTGAAGTGTATCAGACCTTAGTAGAAATTATGTCACGGAGAGTGTCCAATGTCAGTGTTAACATATGCGAATAAATACCACTTTTTCAGGTGTCCAATTACTTTTGGTAGGAAAGTGTACAGGCGTTCACATAAAACATGCTTACTAGATGCATCCGCGTATCCTCTTACCTAAATTGAGGCAACTACATGGCGCTGTAAAATACAGCTCGTTCTCTCTTCAAAGAACTATGTTTTAGTTGAGCCAACTTTGGTTTGAACGATCGAATGAGCGAGTGACGTCACCACTAACTTGTTCGCACTCGTAGAGTCTGTTGAGACAGGCAGATGATCATTGAGAATCGTTCATTTCTCGTTCAGTGCTACACATTCCAGGGAGTGTTTACACGCAAGGAGAAGTGAACGAGCCAACAATGATCGTTAGTCCTGTTGAAAGTGAACAGCAAATGAAAAGTGAACGATTCAAACGATTCTTGTTCGGTTCATTTGCCCTCATTTAAACTGAACGATTTTCATTCACTTTCGCTCGTTTTAATTATTTTTTTTAATCCTTTGCAATCCAATTTTGGATTCAAGGTTTCCTAGGGGGCTTTCTCTTTCTGCCATTTTACAATGGCACCATCTGCTGGCTAGAGCCAGTACTGCGGTATGGGACATGCTGGAGAGGCCCCCCCCCCTGACAACAGAGCAGTCAGTAATATACAGGAAGAATACCCTGCCGGACGTCTTCCGACATCGGAGCTGTACAGCCTTCAATCAGAGTGTCTTCAGACGTCAGACAGTGGATTGGAAACGGTTAATGATAAGTGTTATGTCCAAACACAGAATTACTCTAAGACACTCAGGGGTTTCAGAGAAGACATAGTTTTCAAAACAGTCAGGCACAAGAAGAAGTGTCAACTGGGCGGCTCCCCTCCAGACTCTCCCTGCCTGACTCAACCTCATTGACAGGTCTCTCCCTAATTGAAGCAGGGTGCATGCTCAATCAACGCTCTATTCATACTCCTCTTCTCTGAAGAGGGTTAGGGAACTCTGCATCAATGCTGTGGTGATACCGGGGGTCCCAGCACTGGGGAACCCCAGAAATCAGATGGATGTCCATTGTGGGAAACCCTTTTAAACCTGTTATCTAAATACTCTACCTAGGCAGAGTAGCTTGCTGCCATTTCCCCAGAACCCAGCATCGAGGTCATATTCTCTGCCAGCCCGCCCTAAGTGGTTGCAAGTTTTCAACATTCTTTTTCTTACGGTTTTCTTCTTCATTATCACTTTTATGCTTTCACTTATTTCTTTTATGTAATATTTTATTGTATGACATATTCAACATATGGTGAAAATATCGTAAGTTCAGACTACTAAGTCCCAGATGATCACTTCGCTACAGCAAATTTCAGTGCTGAAGTCACTGATATGTTCCGTACTGTGGCAATAAATTGTCTTGCCAGGTGTTGTCTGTCTTCCGCCTTGTGTCCTGGTGCTCTACTTATGAGGATGATGGCGGCAAGCAGCTGGTGAGAGAACAGTCAAGCTTCTAAGCCGGAGGCAGCATCCATAGCAATGGCACCAAGGAGGCATCATGAAGGCAGCACTCAGGCAAGGAATGGTTAAGGGGAACCTTTCCTCTAGCAAAAAGGGGTAGTTATTGCACAGAGCAACACCTTGTTGGCATCACTAGGTGTGGAAAGTGAGGCAGAGCTACTTAAAGGGTTATGGACTTTGTGAGAATCAATGCAGTATGTGCTATATGTACAGACAGGAGTCTCTGTTGTAGGATATAGCACCAGCTGTATTATGCAGTGAGCCAGAATGGGGCTGATGGTTTAGACTAATATTGTTAATGCCACTCTGGCCATTACTAAGTGAAATACTCCCCAAACGGCTACACTACAGTGAGATATGGGAGTATTGGTGAAGGGCTGGTTTCTACTCCCTGGTATGATGACTTGGTGCAGTGGAATACATCCAAGGAGACAGGAAAAGGTTAGCTCACTCTTACTTGACTTAGAAGAACCCTGGTATAACATCAGATGATGATGAAGGCACAATTCCTTGTACAAACAAATCCAATGTCAGTTCCTGAGGGTGGCGGCTATTAGTGCTGCTGCCTTTCTGCTCCGTACTGCAGCTGTACGTTTTCACCACGGCCCTGAAGTCTTCAGCCTATATTAAGCATCTCTTCTTCCTCTTTAGTTAGATTCTGGAAATATCTGCAAAGGTCTGCGAGGATCTGTCTCCTAAGGGAGCTATCTTGCTCACTTTGCACTGCACAACTCTCCATTCTCTTATGACCTTTCTGGAACGTTATAAGTAGGCGCAAACTATAACATGCCATACAGGCTTGGATATCACAGAGCAAAATGATAACAGTATGGATTTTTCCATGTATTATACATGAAGGGGTTGATCAGATCTGAAATACTGCTGACCTATCCTTAGGATACAGCATCAACAGTTGATCGACAATGGTCCACTGCTAAGGACCCCTGGTGATCAGCTCTTATCTGATGTGCTGTCACTGTGTTCGGAGATGAACGCTGATAGCTGCATAAATATTACAGTGGCCTAGATGGCTAATGCAGGCATAGTTCCCATCAAATTCAACCCTGGCCGCTGCAATAGGCCACGGTAGATGGCAGACCCAAAGCCTCCGGGTGCCATAGCAACCTATTAGGACCCTGTGACAATGGCATGTAAAGGGTTAAACAGTGGAGATTGTCAGTTTCCCCGTTGTTAGAGTAGAAGGTAGGCTGTCATTAGACAACCAGGTACCATTCTTCTACCAGCACGGGAAACGTATGTCTGTATTTTGATGCAGCACCTTACAGAAGTGTGTGCATGAGAATAACGCCCCTTAACAACCACTGTACACAGGCATATGGGAAGTTATTAAGGGGTTAATGATGACGAGGGAAACAATTTGTATTTTACATTAGGCCACAACCCTTTATGATAAGCCAAACCCTTTCTTTTCCACTGCAGTAGTAGTGCCTGTTAGTGATCCCCTCCCAGTAATAGTGCCCCTCAGTGACCCCTCATAGTGATAGAGTCCCTGACTGAAGTCCCCTCACAGTAATATTGTAGTATACAGAAGTTGATGTGCACATGTGTTCTGGAAGTTTCTGGATGGTCTATGTAGTCTTGTGTTTCTGTGTTTTTCCACTGTCTTCTATGTGTATGAATATGATGTGTATTGCACCTTTGCAGCACTGAATGGGTTACTGTCTGGGTTATGTCTGGAAATGTATCTATTTGTATGTCATGTGACCTTGTTTTATATATGTGGATGCAAGGTGTGTGAGAGAGGTCTCTTCTTTTGGTTGGGGTTAAGTTTAGTTTGTGGAGAGAGAAAGAAAGCCTGGCCAATACTCAGATACCTTTAATTTGAATACAAGAAGAGATGGAAGAGGCTGAGCGGATACCCTGTTACTGCCGCAACACCCCCCTCCCCCTTCTCCTTCCCCTGTGGAGTACAAATGGAGTTTGCCCACTGTGCGGTGAAAAGGTTGCAGGGATCCGTAAGAGTGAATCGGTAGAGTGTTGGTGGATTTTCTCAAAAGTCAGTGTCTGGGACCAGGGAACCACAGTTAACTAGGCCTGTGTACGTTACCCTGTTTTTCCCGAGTTTCCTCCTTCTCGCATCACATGTTTTGAACCCTCACTATTTTTGCCGGTCGAAGTAAAGAGGACTGTTGTGAATTGTTATCTTAAGTTTCTCAGTAAACAGCTTTACCGACTGTTCACGCTTTGACTTTTTGAATTCTACCCCATGTGTGGACTCTTATTTATTCTACAGAAAGATCACCGCAGAGGAAGGAAAGGTGGCGTCACGAGTGACAAGAAGAACTCAGGTAATCCACTCGTGGGTTTCCTCATTTAATGTAGTCTGCCCGCGCTCCTTGGACGTGTCCCTGCTTACACTCTGGGTGGGAGACGGTAGAGCCATCATGACAAGTCAACTACTCTATCCCCGCTGTCTACAGCATCTCCCCCCAGTGACCTCCTCACAGTAGTAGCACCCCTTGGTGTCCACCGTACAATAATTCTGTCAGTGACCCCTTAGTGTAATAGCCCCTCTCAGTGACCCTCTTACAGTAATACCGCATCTAAGTGACCCCTAACTAGTTTTTGCATGGTAAAAGAACCCAATCAAGTCAATGAGTTAATTCACACAAGCGATTTTTCTCTCGGATCGATAATCCTAGTTAGAAAAATTGCTGGATGTCCTATTTTTGGGCAATTCTTGCTCAACAATCACCCATTATTTTCTATGGAAGTGTGAACCATGCGATTTTCATGCAAGTGCAATATGATTTTAATGCAGGTTACTATGGGAAATACATGAGAAAAAGAATCCAGAAGTGCAGAACAAAGAAAATGTGCGATAAAATCCCATGATATTACCAAGAAAATCACTTGGAAAACGGTCATTGTTTCACTGACCAAAGTCACATTCGCCCGTGTGAATACAGCCTGATATTTTATCTCTAAGGATACTGACAAGAAATCTAAAAACTTTCTCAATTTTCTCCAGTCACATGTTGCATAATTATCAGCATATCATAGGTCAGTATAGCAATACCTTAAACGGAGTCTTTACTTTGCTTTGAACGTTTACGCTCCTGATATTAACAAGTTAATATCTTTTCTAATAAGCCTATAATAGTTTTCCCAACTTGTATCTGAGGGTTTCTGCTCACAAGTGTTTCATTGTGTCTTATCTGATGATTCAATCTCCGTATTCCACACCAGGAGAGGTCCCTTTATTTTGCCACAAACAGGTTTAGATGGGTTTGCACTGATCTCTCTTACTTACTTCAAGGACACTTGAGTTTCTATAGACATCAAAAGCTTTCTCCTTATGCATTGTCTGAACTTATCTCATTGCTTGGAGGCGAATCACAGCTGGGAACAACCAGCAGAAACACATACTGTACTCATCTAGATGAGAGCATACACACAGCCCTCAACAAATAGACACCGAGGAAGAAAAACTAATTAGGTGAATTAGGCCGAGAGATTCAAGGTGATTTGCATCAGGCTGTCCCATAAGAAACAATATTCTTTGTTAAGACTATCTATCTATCTATCTATCTATCTATCTATCTCCTATCTATCTATCTCATATCTATCTATCTAATATCCATGTGCAGCGGCCGACGCACAAGGCGCATTATTGAGGAGATGGCGGAGTAGATGTTTAGGATTGTCATGGTGGCACTACTAACCCCTTCCCTGAAAGACGTGTGTGATCCTTGACCACGGCCCTGACAGGCCTCTCCAGGCAACACCGGAACAGCGGTTACCTGAATAAATGGTGTAGTTGACTTGAAGAATGCTCTAACGGGTGACCCCACCGTTCCTCGCTCCGCAGGCTGTCCGATGGGAATAATAAGAGAATCCACATATGGGTAACTTGATAACACTCAGCTGCTGGGACACAGATTTACAATTCTCTGTGGGTAAATTCACACACCAGTGCAAGAAAACAAATGAAGGAGGTCAGAGAGGAAAACACAGGATGACACCGGGCCTACAGTCTAGTTATCTGTATGACTCCGCTCCTGGACACACTCACTCCGGAGGACAAGAACACTCCACTGACACTCGCTTCCTGAAGGTTTCTGGACACTAAACAGTGGATTCCTTTCTCTTCTCCCTCATTCTTTCTCTCTTGGAGAGTAGGAGTCCTGGGAATAGACATCCAGGGTACCTCTCTTTCTCCTCCATTCTTCACCACATGAGGGTTGAAGGTACCTCCAAGTGGCCAGCACTCATTCCTTCTTTCTCCAACTTAGTCAAGCAGGTTCTCTCTTCATTTGCACCTTGCATTCACATATATCTATATGACTCACATGACATCACAAATTGTTACATTTCCAGACATAACCCAGACATTCACAGACATTACCCTCTCACATGTTGCAACTGTGCAATACACATAACTAGTGACAAGACAATTTGCACAGGGAATCCACAGTGAAGACATTACTTTTAAGACAGTTATAGACAATTATGGAGGGGCCAAATATAGGTATTTCGGGTCACTATACCTGCAGGACAGGATGTATTGCAGATCAGTAGCGTTTCACCGCTGAGGCTTCACCAATTTAGAGAACGGAACTTCCATGTCCCGCTCTGCCTGCCACTGCAGGGGTCACTTTTCCTCACTTTTCGTCAGAAAGAATGGAGTGCTTGCTGAGCATGCGCGGTCGACGCTAGCTTTATTTCAATGGGTCTGATAGAAATACCCGAGCAAGTGCCACTTGGCTATCTCGCAGTCCCATTGAAAATGAATGGAGCACTAGTATACTTTGTGGCCAGTCCTTCATTCATTTTTTTACTTACTGTAGGGGATGCAGTGAGGAGGACAAGGGACACAAGAACCCCTTTTTCGAGAACGACAGAGGACACAGCAGTGAGACTCCTATCGATCAGCTAGTTATTCCCTATCCTGGACCTATGTTATATGTTGCTGTGCAGTAAGGTGCCACCTTGCATGGAATAAACAAAAAGTAGATGCACCCTATAGCAGAACTGTCGCATCTTCATTTTCACATTTGCCGCTGGTTCCCAGAGGTAGAATCCCCGAGAAATCATAAAAATTGGCAAAGGTAAGGGAAGCAGCAGCAAATAAACTCTACTACTGATGTATGGTGGAGTGGCCAGTGGGAAGTAATAAAGCAAATCATTTTCCATCCAGCAGCTATGATGTAAAACCCTGAGGGTGGACACTCACTGGCGATATTTTCTTTCTTGCGCTGCAAGAGCACGAGAAAACTCTTACCTAGCAGCACAAGAAAGACGCCGTAATAGAACCAACATATCGCTAGTGCTTTCAATGGGGCCAGCGGTGGCAGCGCTAGCCCCATTGAAAACATAGGGAGAATGCGCAGACTTCTGCCACAGCTGTGACAGCTGTGGCAGGAGTTTCCTTAATCCCCGGCTGGCTCCCCTGCACTGCTGTTAAGCTCTTTCAGCAGGCGGGGATTTAAAAATGGCTGTGCTGATTGGCTGAGGACTCAGCCAATAGCAGCTAGTGCTATCTTAGGTGAACAACGCTGTAAAGCTGAAACGCGTACTTCTTTTGCGCGCCTGACCATGTAAAGCATGAATTTGTAATAAAGCAAGGAATATACTACAAAAATCCCTGTATCTACTATTCTTTTCAGTGCGGCTAGCGCTGCTGCCGCTGGCCCCATTGAGAAGACTGGCGATATCCCGACGTGATGCCATTTTTTTTCTCGCACTGCAGTGGAGAAAAAAACACCAGTGGGTGTGAGCCCTAAGGATCGGGAATTGTGGGTACATTGAAAATACACTTTGGCCGCTTGCAGACGAGCGGAAATCCCGCCGCGGGATTTCCCGCGGGATTTCCGCCGCTGAAAGTCTGCATAGGAGTGCATTACAATACGCACTCCTATGCAGACGGCCGCGGTTTGGCCGCGCGAAATCTCGCGCGGCAAACAAACCGCGGCATGTTCTGTTTTTCTGCGGGGCACGCACTCACCTGGCCGCCGGCTCCGGTCTGCGCATGCGCCGGCTGCGCGGCAGCCGGCACATCAAAGAGCCGGGGCCGCCAGGCGCGGGTGAGTACGCGCTCGTCCCTGCAGGCTCTGGGATCGGATCGCGCGGTGAGATTTCTCGCTGCCGGATCCGACCCGCTCGTCT
This sequence comes from Eleutherodactylus coqui, assembly GCF_035609145.1. Classification (NCBI taxonomy): domain Eukaryota; kingdom Metazoa; phylum Chordata; class Amphibia; order Anura; family Eleutherodactylidae; genus Eleutherodactylus; species Eleutherodactylus coqui. The sequence goes on from NC_089846.1 coordinate 31,174,614, forward strand.
GCAGGCGGCCTTTCTTTAGTATGAGAAGTGTTTGTCTTGCCCCAAGAAGTAAAAATTCTACCTCCTGTCTCTATATCTTCCTGAGAAATTTAGGTGTTGGCTTACCTTCCGAAAACTATTTTTGGGTTGAAGCCTTAGTTGAGGGAATGAATCACTTGTAGGACCATGAATTTCAATAGTTCCTTATGATCAATATCCTTCTCCTCTATATAGGCTTGGGGTCACCTTCTTCTTTGTAATGTTAACTATGGCAACAAGATTATGTCTGCAAGGATACCCACAATTTGTTCCTATATTTGCACTCATTATTGTTGGATAAAAGGCCAATGATTGTGGTATCAGAAAACACCTCTGAAGATATTTCATTTAGTTCATTTTCTGTGTTTCACAGTGTAAATTTATCCAGTAGGACTGTAACAACATCCTTGCATTTACACTTATACTTACAGTTTGAGCCAGACAGCAGCCGTGTGCTTACAGGACCTGTGATGTCACCATCATGTGATCAGTCACTGCCTCTGAGCCCATTACCTCACACCTAACCCCAACATAACCAGTACACCATGTGAACTCCCACATTACCAGTTTACGTATCAACACCTAATCACTAGTGTACTATATAAACTCGTAAAGGTTGAGTATTTAGAATATTTCAGACTTCGTGGGATACAGTTTAAGCTACTATTACATAAAACTGTTATTATTTTATCCATTTAGCTACAATACAGAACACTAATGACTCGAAAGTACGTTTTTTGCTATATTTGAGGGGAAGTGACATTTGTCAACCCGAAGAAAAGTATCACTTCTCAAGTGAAGAAGGCATATCACCTTTACTTCGGATGCAAGATTGGTGACCAAGACGAGGCTTGGGCCCCGCATATATGCTGTGCTACATGTACAACACAGCTTTCACAGTGGTTGAGTGGCAAAAGACCATCAATGCCATCCTCATTGGTGTGGAGAGAGCAAAGCAACCACACAAATGACTGTTACTTCTGCTTGGTTCCTCCTCTTCCCAGCAGGAAGCAAAAGAAGTTGAGAATACTCCACCCCAACATTCCATCTGCTTTGAGACCATGGTGAGGGACTTCCTATTCCAGAACCTCCAGCAGAATATTCACTTGATTCAGCTGATGAGGACGAGGGTGAGCCGACTTGTTCTTCTGCTGGTCCGTCAGCATGCAGCGATCCAGATTTTCACTGTGGTGCATCATCGATCCCATACAGAATAACACAGGAAGAACTAAATGACCTCGTTCGTGATTTGGACTTATCCAAGAACAAGGCAGAATTGCTAGGTTAAAGACTCCAACAATGGAATCTTCTAGATTTTTGATTTTTTACAGGTATTAACCATAGGGCTATTACTATTGGCATGCATTTCGTGATCTAAACAACTAATGCAGATTCCAAAAAATAGAGCCAATTTTGCATTTTGTCATATTCGTGTTGAGGACATAAAAAGTGATAAGAAATGACTAACTTTATTTCAGTAACATGACTTTTGTAAAAATTGGTTGTCCAATCAGAGGCACCATGTAGGGGAACTGTTTAGGACCGTAGTGGGCTATAGTCATCATATTACAGTTCCATATCTCTTGGATCTGTAATACAGACACGTGCACGAGTCTCATACCCATAGTACAGTATACAAAGTTACAAAATCCACCATACACTGACCTTGCTTATGGATATCACAACAGTGGGTCCCCTGCTCAGGATCTGCTCAAAAAGCCAAAATAGAAAAACGCTCTTGCAAATTCAAGCTTTTCAAGTATTATATGGATGGCCATTCATCTTAAAAGTCTTGTCCGGTAATAAACTACTGCTGGCCTATCAACAGAATCGTCGGGGTCTGACACCCTGAACTTCCTGACAATAAGCTGTTTGAAGGGTCAGTGTTCTCATGTACTGAGCTGATTTCTGCAGGAAGCAGACAGCTCCATTTCCCTTGCAGTGGTCAGGCTTGGAATTGCATACAAAGTTTCCATTGTAGTGCATGGGTGTAATACCAAGTCTGGCCACTGCAGTGAGAACAGAGCTGTATGTTTCCTGCAAAAATACATTGGCCTGATGAACAGTTAATCAGCATGAGTCCCAGGATACATACTCCTGTTGATCATTGATGGCCTATGCTGCAGATAGGCTATCAATAGTTTACAACTGGACAAGCCTTTAATGCCCGAGATGTAATACTACAGTATCTGATTGGCTGTAGCTGACTGTTCATAATTCTTACATTAATCCCAAACTTGGTAAATGTATTTGTTCATCTCTACTTACAAGCACATAGTGTAGAGCTTTCATAACAGATCAAATTAGCTGACAGGTATCTCGACTTCCCAGACTACGGGAAAGGAAGAGATGGTTCCTCCGCAGTTTATTCTGGCTGTGTTGTTTTCATACACCCTTGTCATAATTACATATGGCTGGGAGCTATCTAACGCGTCTCTCCCTCTCTCCGTCTGCAGGAATTGAGCGAGACCCAAAACTTTTTTTGTTGTTGTATTACTTCCAAGTTGCATAAGGTATTTTTCGTCTGCTGCTATGTTTTATTGCCTTATTTATGCAAACATTAGGATATTTTGTAATACTCGCTCATTGCCAGTGAGATGTGTTATACGAGCAAGGAAAATCTGGATTTTTCAGTTGTAAAGACACCCCGGCGGGCTTGTACTATCAATAAGAAAGAAACCAGAATGGAGTTGCAGGCGTAATGAAAGGGCGCCCATGACAAGGGGCGTAGTGTAGTGTATGTGCCAATGTCACGGGTAGATTTATAGCTATGGAGGATTCAGGATACGATGCAGCAGATGGAGTAACCAAAATATACAATATCTAATTAAGAATGAAGAAATATAGGTGATCAGTATAATAATAATGATTAAGTACTAGAACTTTAACCTTTGAATACCCAGGTACTATCTACTGCTAACCAAACACTAGGATTGGTAATACTCGGTGAGTGATCTGCAATAACAGTAATACCTGGTGAACCATTTCAATGACTCTTCACTAATATTGGTGCTGTATTACATAAATACGGATCATGTAAAATAATGCTGTTTCTCTTTAGGGGTTAACACTTCACTACTATCAATACAGTGTATTAGAAATGCAGGTTACGGAATCTTTGTGTAAGGCTCATTTGTTACCCCAGGTACTTTTCACTCTTGTAAACAAATATCTCAATCTATGAACGGAGCTTGAGCTATGGAAATATCGCTACAGTCCAATTTCCCAGTGAAGTCTCTGTCTCTCCTTGCACAGGCCTCCTGCTGATAACTATTTCGACCCTATTAGTTTGCACACCTAATATCTCTGCTGAGGCTGGCCTCACTTACAGTTTGATGATCGGGAGTCGCAGCTTCTACCTGCCCAACCTATTCTGCTCAGTTGTTCAGGTTGGAGCACTACTCTCTTTTCCTCTGTCTGTATGGTGCCTAGTGCAGCAGCTATACTCCACTCATTCAGGCCCATGGAGTGACTGCTCTTCTCTTTTCCCAGGCAGCAACATCTCCAGCCTCTTCAGCTGTCTTATGTGCATCAGCACACTTCAGCTTAGCCCTGCTCTGTTCACTAAGGAGCAAAAATTGTAAAATTGTTCTTTTTATAGTCAGAGCATCAGCCTATCAGCAAGTGTCCAGTGGTTATGCTCAGGTTAGTTTAAAGCGGCCATCCTGGTGCTGAAGCCCAGTACACACTAGGCATTGTCACACCTCCAGGCCTTTCAGAGGCAGCATTAACGTCTTAGGCGGGAATCGCTTACACAAATACAAGGGAATGGGTAGCAGAAGGGTTAAAAGCTAGGTTAGGGTGCAGCAATAAGTGGAGAGAGAGGAGTTAATAAAAAGGTGGGTTCTTGCAAGAGGAGGGTCCTTGCTGCAGGAACCCTGAAGTCAAAGATTTCCTGCCCAACCATCCCACCAATAGGAGTAAGTAATTTTGGTTGATTCTGGAATCACAGTATGAGAAGTTCTTCAAGACAAATGGAAAAAAGATAAGAAACATAGAGTTAAAGGGAGCGGTGAGATAGGGGGATACCAAGTAGGTGTAGCCGGATATGACAATAGCGCAGTCCACAGAGACACAACAGCCGAGGTTGGCTTAATGCAACCGTTATTTACAACAGTCGTAAAAGAACGCGTTTCAACCCTGTACTCTACTTACCCAATCACGGAGCGCTGATGGTATCCCGATGGAAGACAAACACCTCTGGGTCTGCCATGGCTTGTCATAGCCAAGAATAAAGATAATACAATGTATTATCTGAGTGATCATAGGATCAAATCCCCTACAGGGACATAAAAAATTGAAAAATAGTCAGAAAATGTCCACATAAAAGAGTAAAAAATAAAAACCTGTTTTGTGCACTATTCCTTCTTAGCAAAAAAATGAATAAAAAATATGCTTGACATCGTCGCATCCATAATGACCAGTGCAGTAAATTGAACACACTTTTTATCCTGCATGGGGGAAAAAAAGAGCCAAAATGCTTTCTTTGTTCATTTCACATTGGTAAAAAATGCAATAAAAATGATCAAAAAGGTCATAAGTACCCCAAAATAGTACCAATAAAAACTATAGCTTGCCATATAAAAAACGCCCTTATAGAACTCCGTTCACATAAAAATGAAAAAGCATTGCACTTTGAATGCAGCAATGTGAAAAAAAATCAATTACCATATATTCCGGCGTATAAGGCGACCTTTTAACCCCGAAAAATCTGCTCTGTAGTCGGGGGTCGTCTTATACGCCAGGTATGCAGTTGTCCGGAAAAAAAAAGCAGTACTCACCTCCCACTGCGTCCTGCGGTGCTGCTGCAGGCTGTCGCTCCCTCCTCCTCACCGACAGAGCATTGCTTTCTGGATGCGGGGCTTGAAATCTTGCCTCCAGAAAGCTAATGCTCCGATTGGCTAACTCAGACGGCGTCAGCCAATCACAGCCATTCAATGACATCATTGAATGGCTGTGATTGGCTAACGCAGCGCCAGCTTTCATTGGCTGACGCCGCCTGAGTTAGCCAATCACAGCCATTCAATTATGTCATTAACATAGTAACATAGTTTGTAAGACTGAATGAAGACAATGTCCATCTAGTCCAGCCTGTTTATCCTCCTGTGTGGTTGATCCAGAGGAAGGCAAAAAACCCCAAGAGGCAGGAGCCAATTAGCCCTTTTGGGGGAAAAATTCCTTCCCGACTCCCTAATGGCAATCAGACTGTTCCCTGGATCAACCCCTAATAGTTTCTACCTGCCTGTAAACTCGGATTAACAATTAACCTAAGATTTATATCCTGTAATATCCTTCCCCTCGAGAAAGACATCAAGTCCCCTTTTAAACTCCTCTATGGATTTTGCCATCACCACATCCTCAGGCAGAGAGTTCCACAGTCTCACTGCTCTTACAGTAAAGAACCCTTTTCTGTGTTGACGATGAAACCTGCATTGAATGACTGTGATTGGCTGACGCCGGCTGAGTTATCCAATCACAGCATTAGCTTTCTGGAGGCGGGGATTTGAAACCCCGCATCCAGAAAGCAATGCTCTGTTGGTGAGGAGGAGGGAGCGACAGCCTGCAGCAGCAACGCAGAACGCCGCGGGAGGTGAGTACTGTTTTTTTTCCTACACCGTATTCCCGGCGTATAAGGCGACAGTTGGGGGGTCGTCTTATACGCCCAGTCGCCTTATATGCCGGAATATACGGTATTTGCCAACAAAGTGTTTTTATTGTGCAAAAGTGGAAAAATCTAAAAAAACCATCATTTTGGATTGGTTGTATTTGTACAGGCCCGCAGAAAATAGCAACGAACAAGCCCTCATAGGTCCATGTCAACAGAAAAAAGTTATGGCGTTTGAAAAGTGGAGCTGAAAATCCCCCCCCCCCCAAACTGTTGTATCTTTAAGTACTAGGCTGTATCCTTAAAAGCTAAGGGTGGTTTTACTCGCAGTGTTTTTTGGAAAATCGACATTACAGTTTATGACACATTCTTTTTAGCCAAAAACCAGAAGTGGATCCAGCAGGAAGGAAAATCCACTTCTGGCTTTGGCTCAAAATACTTAGGGTCCATTTAGACGGGATGAATGTCAGGCAAACGATGCCCGACACTCGTCCCCACATTCACTCCCATGCTGTTGCACAGGAGCTAGTATCGCTAGCTCGCTCACAGAGCGACCAGCAGGGGGGCGGGGTGGCGGGAGGAGAATTCTCTACTTACGCTCCTCCGCCCCTATCCATTAACTTAACATAGCGACCATTCAATACTGAACGGCTGCTATTTACACTGAACGATGATCGGCCAGTGAAAATAGCAGCCGCTCAGTATTGAACGTCCGCTATGGTAAGTCAATGGAGAGGGGCGGGGGAGCGCGAGGAGAGAAATCTCCTCCAGCCACCCCGCTGTTAGCCAGCAATACTAGCTCCCGTGCAGCAGCACTAGAGCGAGTATGTGCAGGGGCAAGTGTTGGGCATCGTTTGCGCGACATTCGACCAGTCTAAATGCGCCTTTAATCAAAACCTGTGGCTTTTTTCCCCTGAAAAACGCCCGGTGGGACGTCGCCCCATAATGTTCTTGTCAGGTAGTTTTAGCTTGGGCATCTTCTTTAGCTACCCACTTGGACAGCAGACACTGAGGGAGACAGCGTGGTGCTCTTATTGGCATCGTTTATGTAACTGCAGCCAATAAGCTATTTTCTTGCCAGCAATTTGGAAATCAAAACTTCCTTTGATGCCAGGTCAACGCACAGATCCATGTGTTTACCGCAGCTAGATTGTCAGCCCTCAGCTTTAATATAATATACATTGTGGTTATCCAAATACTCATTTTGCTGCCAAAGCAAATATATTGTGTTTACTAGGTAGAGCTGCGCATCAGTATATGGGTATCCGAAAGCTACAGATGCAGCAAAGTTTAACATGACTTTTAATGTGTTGTGATAACTTTCCATGCCAGTTTTTTTGCTCTTTCAATTGCTTTACAATGGTGTTGGTTGTGTTACTATAAGAGAACAATAGCTTTGTAATGGCTTGAAAAAATATAACTTTTTGCCACAAGATATCACCAGCAAGGTAAACTCTGCCACATCAGTATAGCCATCAGCTATGGCACCCATGTCACTTCTGCAGCGGTTAGTTGGTGGAGCCTTCTCCTCGCCTGACAATTGTCCTTTAGGGCGCCCACCCACTGGCGTTTTTTTTTCCTGCGAAATTCGCAGCATTTTTTTTCTCCTGGGGTCTATGGGACTTGTAATGTTAAAATCGCGATCGCGCAAAATCGCAATTTACCGCGATTCGCGGTAAATTGCGATTTTGCGCGATCGCGATTTTAACATTACAAGTCCCATAGACCCCAGGAGAAAAAAAATGCTGCGAATTTCGCAGGGAAAAAAAACGCCAGTGGGTGGGCGATTTTCGTGCGTGAAAAACGCCGCGTTTTCCGTTTTTCGCGGCGTTTTCGGGGCCTTTTCCATTGATTTCCATTGACTTTCATGGGTGCATTAGGAGAAAAATAAAGACACATATGCAACTGACAGTTCCTATGTTAAAAATCGCAACGCACCGCAAAAAAAAACGCCAGTGGACAGGAGTACATTCAATTCTAATTGCTCTTGAGAAAAAACGCAAAACGCAAAGAAAAAAAAATCGCCAGTGGGTGGGCGCCCTTAGGGTGGATTCAGACAACCGTATATCGGCTCGGTTTTCACGCCGAGCCGATATACGTTGTCCTCATCTGCAGGGGGAGGAGGATGGAAGAGCCAGGAGCAGGAACTGAGCTCCCGCCCCCTCTCTGCCTCCTCTCCGCCCCTCTGTACTATTTGCAATGAAAGGAGGCGGGCCAAGGGCTGGGCTAAATTCAGCAAATTAGCTCCGCCCCCGTCCTGCCTCTCCCCATTGCAAATAGTGCAGAGGGGCGGAGAAGAGGCAGAGAGGGGGCGGGAGCTCAGAGCACTGCTCCTGGCTCTTCCAGGCTCCCCCCTGCAGAGAGAGACGATTGAATATCGGCTGGGCGTGAAATCCCAGCCGATATTCGTTCATCTGAATCCGGCCTAAAATGAATGTTCACTTTTGAGGACCATTTTGTTTTTGAAATCTGTGTAGTAAAATTGCACAATTGCATTAAAAACTGTCATAAACCCACGTGTATTTTAATGTGTTTGTTAAATGGGGGTTTAAAAACTATGGAAACCTTTGTTTTTTGTTTTTTTTACTTAAATGCATGTATTTTTGGCTGACGATTATTTTTGCATTTTGTTAAAAGATTTTCCACCATTTAACTTCTGCAGCTTCTGCATATCACAGTATATAGAAACTGCAGTCTGTCTCAATAGGAGATTTGTCAGTGAAGCTGGACTGACAACTTGGTTTTTAGTCCCTTATCTCTTCTCTCCTGCATTTTCTTATCAGCTATTTTATGACCATAAGGCTATTTTGGTGACATACTATGTTTCATCCATCAGTGGTTTGCAAAAGCAAAATGTTAGTTTGGCTTCTTCTATGCTGGTGTTGTGGGAGATGGGTTGCAGATCCAGGATGTGATGCAGACGAAGGAGTTACAAACATATACAATAGTTGCAAACAAAGGAAGGTCAGAGAATAAGTGGTTATTTCAAATAAACAACTAAACAGTTAAGGCTGGTTTAGACACAACGATTCTCGCTCAAAAATCGCTCAAAGCCATCAGGAGTTCACAGCGGGATACAACTGATACTATTGTTTCAGCTGGTATCCTACTCCGTGAACACAGTCGCGGTATGAAGAACACAGCGCTCCAGCTGTGTTCTGCATACTCTACACGGAGTGCACAGCTGTATACCAGCTGAGTGCTCCATGAACACAGTCAGGTTATGAAGAACACAGTGCTCCAGCTGTGTTCTGCATACCCTGCTCAGAGCACTCAGCTGTATAACAGCTGAACTCTCCGAGAAGAGAACAGCTTGGAACAGAAGACAAGCGGCCCCACTTGTCTTCTGTATACCCCGCTCAGGGGGCTCAGCTGTATACCAGCTGAGCGCTCCGGGAAGGAACAACTGGATGCAGAAGACAAGTGGATCCGCTTGTCTTCTGCATACCCTGCTCGGAGCGCTCAGCTGTATAACAGTTGTGCGCTCCATTAACACAGCAGGAGTATACAGAAGACAGTGCTCCAGCTGTTTTCTGTATACCCCGCTTGGAGTGCAAAGTGATCGCTCAAAACTGTCAACCAAACTGCCGTTTGAGCGATCACCTTGCCCTGTAAATGCACACAACGATTATCACTTAAAAGGTGTCTTTTGAGCGAGAATCGTTTTGTCTGAACCAGGCTTTACTGTGAAATAAATTGTTGCTAGCTATGGCTAAAGACCCTTTTACACGGACGAACAGTCTTTTAAAGGACTGCACGAGCGCTGACGTCACCGCTAAACTGAAAGACTTGCCGGCAGCTCGCAGGCTTCTCATCCACTTCTTGCTAAGCGCTTCACCTCCTATGGGAAGTGTTGAGCAGGGAGCGTCTACACGAAACGACAAGCCAGCGAGCCATGAGGTTTTTTAACCAAACAGCAACTCTATTGGGGTCTGTTCAGTTTCTGCTCTGTTGACTAGCTTTTAGACGGAAGAAAAGGAGCTGCATACCAAAGCGGAAGTTCCAATGCAAATGTGAAACCAACCTAACTCTAGAGTTACCAACACATTAGCTGCAATATGAAATAATAGCAATAATTGAGAAAACTATTAACGGAAATGATAACGATAAGTATAATCCCCCGTTCCTTTTGGTAGGTTTAGCACAGTCTCACACCATAATAACCGGGTTACTTAGAGAGGTTGGGCCAAGTTTAATATTTTGTTTACTATTATAAAGTATCCCAAAATGTAACATCTGCGCATTGATACTATTTTTAAAAATGCACCTTTAGTTGCCGTAATAAAGTCTCCCCCGACGGCATATTGGACCACCATTACCCATGAGCATGTGCTGCTGTAGATACATGGACAACAGCCAATCATGTGCAGGAGTACCCCTTCTCTGACCGCTTGCGTCCCAGCGCTAATTCCTTCTCTCCTCTGCAGTGGCACAGCTCATGCACAAAAGCACTAATCTCACAGCAGAGGTCATGATCGCGTGGCCCAGTCCTGTCTGCCTCCACAAGATTTTATTGCGGGTATTGGACTGCACATGCGCTGTACGCGCCCGCAGCCACCACTGTTTGACAGAGGGAGACTTGAAACGCATGTACAGCCGTCTCACATAGCACTGCTATGTTTGACAGAGGAGGAATTGGTCGCACAGATGTCTGCTCCTACAGCAGCCACTCTCTATGACAGCTGAGACCCATGGCGTGAGGTCTCAGCTGTCACATCAAAAGGCAGTTTCACTGAACCACCAATGAGATTCCATATAATGATTTTTTTTTTTACATACTCCTACAATCATAAAATGGTAGAGTTGGAAGGGACCTCCAGGGTCATCGGGTCCAACCCCCTGCTCAGTGCAGGATCACTAAATCATCACAGACAGATATTTGTCCAGCCTTTGTTTGAACACTTCCATTGAAGGAGAACTCACCACCTCCTGTGGTAACCTGTTCCATTCATTGATCCCCATCACTGTCTAATATCTAATTTGTGTCTGCTCCCTTTCAGTTTCATCCCATTGCTTCTAGTCTTTCCTTTTGCAGATGAGAATAGGGCTGATCCCTCTGCACTGTGACAGCCCTTCAGACTGGGGCGTAACTATAGAGGATGCAGGGGATTCGGTTGCACCCGGACCCAGGAGCCTTAGGGGGCCCATAAGGCCTTTCTTCTCCATATAGGGAACTCACTACTATGCGTAAAGCATTATAGTTGGGGGCCCTGTTACAAGTTTTGCAAAGGGACCCGGGGGCTTCAAGTTATGCCTCTGCCTTCAGATATTTGTAGACAGCTATTAAGTCTCCTCTCAGCCTTCTTTTTTGCAAACTAAACATCCCCAGATCCTCTAACTGTTCCTCATAGAACATAATTTGCAGACTGCTCACCATCCTAGTAACTCTTCTCTGAACTTGCTCCAGTTGGCAACGTCTTTTTAAAATTGTGGTGCCCAGAACTGGACATAGTATTCCAGATGAGGTCTGACTAATGAAGAGTAGAGGGGGATAATGACCTTAAGTGATCTAGACTCTATGCTTCTCTTAATACATCCCAAAATTGTATTTGCCTTTTTTGCTACTGCATCGCACTATTGACTCATGTTCAGTCTGTGATCTATTAGCATAGCCAAGTCTTTTCCACATGTGCTGCTGCTTAGCCCAATTCCTCCCATTCTATATGTATTTTTTCCATTTTTGTTTTGCCAAACTGTAGTACTTTACATTTCTCCCTGTTAAAAACCATTCTGTTAGTCGCTGTCCACTGTTCAAATTTGTCCAGGTCTTTTTGAATCCTCTCTCTCTCTTCTCTAGTGTTAGTCAACCCTCTTAGCTTTGTGTAATCGGCAAACTTGATCAGTGTCCCCTCAATTGAGCCCAGGACAGAGCGTTGTGAGTTTTTCACACACCTCAGCGCTACATATTTGCTCGATGAACGAGGCTTGAACGTATCTGCGTATTTTACTGTACTTTTTGTGCTCGCATGGCTTTTTTTGCGCATGGGACACAGCCATGCCCTAATTAAAAATTTTTTTTTAGCCTAATGAGTTCCAGATGTATTCTTTTTCTCACTGAATTGCACCCCAGTAGACTTCCAGGGGGACCTTTGGTGCGCAAATTCACCAAAGTGGAGCATGCTACATGTTCTTTGTACGCACAGAATGTGTGCACACATTTTGTGCACACAAATACGCATGCGAATATGCCTGTGCGAATTCACCCTAAGTTCTCCTCGTGACACAGCTAAAAAAAGTTTTATAGGGTCAGGGCTCCTTCTAGTAGGCTGTCTACTCAGCCGAGGAATCCTGAAGGGGAACGGAGCTTTAACCTTGTGGTACTTCCTGCTCCTCAATTCACTGCTATGTGGCTGAATCCAGGCGCACAGCTCTCTCTCCCTTCTATGGCTGACAGAGGGTAGAGTTCAGCGCCAGGCTCGGGGCCACTGGGCAGAACAGCCGCCACAGTAAGAGGGGAGAGCAGGAAAGCGCCCCCGCTCTTACATTGGTACAACAGAATGGACCAGTTTTGGATAAAAATGTGTTGCCCGATAACACCTTTAATAATAAAGAATTGCTCCGCATGTACTCGGGGTGAGAACATTGACGGTTTTCCAAAGACAGTTTCAGCTATCTTATTAGCTACGTGGCTAATCAGCATAGACATCGCATGATGTTTTTTTCTGGCCATAACAAGTAAGATCAAGTCCAGTCCTTCTTTTCAATACTTGGAAGCAGAATGTTCTTGGAACTTTTCATTACGCTCAAGGTGTCTCCAAGATGGTAACTAATTAGATAACAAGGATCCCAGAGAAATAAACAAAACTAATCACCATTATGCAAAGTATACCATCTATTCCCATACATTTCATTCAAGGCCAACCTAAAAACAAAGCATAAGAGTCATTTGCCTTTCATAAAGGTTAAACTAATGAGTTTGGAGTCTTTAAAGTGTATGTTGGTTGTATTGGAGGAACTATTCTAATTAGCTTTTTTTTCTGAAACAAATTTGGGGGAACAATGATGCTTGGAACTTTTTTTGGTTCAAGTAGGTTTTCATTTTTTGAAACCTATTCTAAACCTACGATTTCTGCTTGCTGCTTCCTCGCAGATGAACGGCTCTATCTCTGGATGGAACCGAATAGCGTCAGACCAACCCTATAGACTATAATGGGGTTTACCCCCTTTCCGCCCAGCTGCCTGGCTTTTGAGTCAGATCTGTGACAGAACCTCTGGCCGGACGTTCCGACGCAACGTGAAACCAGCCTAACTGATACAGTGTGGTCCATATCAGTGTGCCTGTAGGTGGTACTGCAGGTTAGTCTCACAGTTCAACACAGGCATGGACAAACATGTGTTGATTGCTGAAATATAGAAATTGTGGCCCCCTTCTTCTTGCTGATTCGTAGATGAATCAAGGGTTGATTTCCCAGTGATTGCACATTGATTATGACCTGAGAATAGACCATCAATATTATGTCCCAAAAACCTTTATGATTAACAAAATAAAAATTCAATTTGCTTGATTGTACAGTATCTGTTCATTAGAACGATTCTTGACATCCTCCTCTGACCCCTTTCGTAGATGAGTTATTTACATCCACAGGCTTCTCTTTTGCTGTTTTTTTCCCCCTCGATCACACTATTCTCAATGTACTCCTGATATTGTTGCACAAGAAAACCCCACAAGGTTGGCAGTGCATGAAATCCTGTCCCGGCTAGTCTAGTACTGATGACCCGGCCTTGTCAAAAGTCGCTCAGATCGCTGGATTTTCCCATCTAATGTGAATTCACACTGAAACTGATCCATGGAAAACTTGTTCACTTGGTTTTGTGCTGCACTCCGCGGTCACGGGTCTAATTTCCATATATGGAAGCGCCAATCATGAGAGGGTCGATGTATCTAATAAGGTGGCCATTCAGTGTAGATGATGACATGGCAAATTAAAAAAAAATGTAAAAACATGCTGAATATAAAAACACGATTCAAACAATAGGTCATTTTCTGATAATAGATTTCATTTAGGTGACATATTGGAAGACCGTGAACAACATAAGTGTATCACTGCGGGAGAAAGCGTCTAACATGTTTACAAAATCTTGCAATTGTCACAAGTCCCTTGTAAAACATTAAGGTAGCACAATGGTCTGGACCACTAACAAGTAAAAAACTATGATAATGGTAAACCACATTCACCTCCTTAAAGGGGTTGTACCAGTGTAGTGGCTTGGATTGGAGTTTACAAGGTTACAGTAAACGGACAGAACCGACCGTTCCCGGTTCTTGTTCAGAAAGTTGCCCTGTGTGTGGACTACTTTATTTCATCTGGAAGATCCGCCCCAGAGGACAGAACAGTGGCGTCACGAGTGACAACAGGACTTAAGGTAACCCCCGGTTACAACCCCCTGTTATCTCCCCCAGCGGTAATGGGGTTGGGTCCTGAGGTACCCCCAGGGGAGGAGATGGTAGAGCCCCGTGACAAGGCCTTTCTCTACCCAGCTGTCTCTTCGGCTGTGGGACCGCTCTTTGGATGCTGCACCAGAAACACAAGTCGCCCCATATTCAGAAAATAACTTGATCAGTAGGGTTAGATCACTGAGACCCCTACCGATCCCAAGATCGAAGGCCCATGTCCTCCCACCTCTTCACTGTGGGATTGCCGTATCCCCTGCAGTGAGGAGGAGTGTAAGTTGAGTGCTGGTCATGCAATCACACTGCTGCTCCCTTCATTTTCAATGGGACTGAAGGATATATCTGAGCGGCCACTGCTCAGGTATTTCTGTCAGCCTCAATGAAGTGAATTCCACTCCATTAACATTGACATCATTGCAGGGGGTGAAGCTACTCTGCATGGGATCCCCGTTCTTGGGATCAGTGGTGATCTCAATGGTGAGACCTCCACCAATGAGCAACATAATTCTGACACAACCCCATTAAACGGCCAGAGCTGCCCCAATCCCCACCAGAAGAAGCTACAGCCGTTACATGTCATTCGCTGTACACATGACTGCTCAGCCAATCACAGGCCTCAGTGGTGAGACTGTCATCAACGTGATGTAACTGCTGAGGCCAATAATTGTCTTCGCGGAAACATATAGAATGAATGGCATGTAGCTGCTGCAACTTCTGCTTGGGTTTGGAGTGGCGGGGATCGGGGCTACTGAGTTTTATTGGAGGGGGGCATGTAAGTAGATGACTGTCGCTTGTCGCTTATTTCTTAATGTAACACCACTCTCTGCTTATAAGATTTTTGATTCTTGAGTCACAAAAAACCCTTTAACGTTTCTTCATCTTCAGAAGAGTCACTGTTTCGAACATTAATACATTCCAACACGGGTTACACTTTAATATATGCATGCTCGGTATCTCACAGCTCCTTCTGGCTTCCAAGGTTTGCTGCATACGGCATATGTTTTTCGTTACACAGTTAGAGGTTACACATTTATGGCTTTACTCATTTATACACTTATTAGAATACATTTTCCAAAGTTTTTTTTTAACGTTTTCAATTACGCTCATCTTAGAGTAAAGGTGATGCTCGCTAAGGTCGTGGGAAAGTGGAGCACACGTGTGTGGTATGATAATCCAATATGTTTGGGAAAGCAGTAGCTTTATTGCTTTATCAAGAATCATTTTTCGTACATCTTACTAAGGGTGGTCTTATGGTAGACTTATATTTTCCAGGTTGTCCTAATGGAATTAAGAGTGGTGGGATCAACCTCCAAAACAATGGCACATAAAAGAAATCACAACACGCCACTGATAGGGACTGTATGTTTTTGTTTCTTATCATCATAACCTTTAAAACCCCATAAGCTCTGGTGCCCCCGGCGGCAAATATTATTTCAAGTTCTCATTTTTTTCTTTTTTTTCCCTCTTCTATGTGTTTTCGTATCTTACCCCTCTTAAAGTATAGTTTGTTTTAAGACTACTTTAAAGGGGTTGTCAGCTTATCTGCAGGATAGGTCATAAATAGTAGATCGGTGAGAGTCTGACATTCGAGGCCTCCTCTGATTAGCTGTTTGCTGGGTCAGTGTACTTGTCTTTGACCAACAGCTATTTACAATGTAAGGACAGCTTTAGGGCTCCTGTCCAGGGGCGAATTTTTACTACGTTCCCCACGGCGATAATTCGGCCACGGGGAATGCAGTGAGCACTTTCCATAGCCCCCCTGTCCATGAGCGGAGAATCATAGCGATTCTCCGCTTGTGGCCGGCAAATCGCAGCATGCTGTGAATTGCCACAATTCTCCGCGGTTAGCCTATCTGTCAAATAGGCTCACTGCGGAGATCTGTCTGTTGGCTCCTGCTCCCAGGTGGCGGCTCCCGCGGAGGAGATCCACTGCAGGATGCCTCAACGCCTGTAGACAGGCAGCCTTAGGTAGATCTCATTCCTCTAAACTAGTTATAATCTCTTTATGCCTTCTTTGTTGCAGAGGTTTTCCTACCTAAGGGTAGCCTTAGTACTGAGCAAACTAAGCACAAACCCACACCGAGCTTTCAGCAAAGTTCAACCGGGTTTTACTGGTTCGGTTCGCTCAACGCTAGTCTTGGTGTATATGACTTTCTAAGAGCCATAAAAGCCCTCTGAGAGTTTTATACAGGGTTTTTATGGTTCTTAGACAGCGTTATATAAACCAGTAGAACCCTGGGTAGAACCTTGCTAAATACTCCGTTTGGGTTCGTGCTCAGTTTCCTCAACACTATGGTCACCCTTAGGTAGGAAAACCTCTTATGGCTTGGTTTGAACAAATTCAGACGAAACCAAACGTTTTGTAAAAGTTTGTGAACCAGCCGAACCGAACTTTTCAAAATTTCGCTCATCACTAGGTAGCCTAAAACATTAGATAGCGATTGTCCAAGCCCACCAATTGTTTGCCTGAGGTGTTTGACAGCAGCATTCTCCCCTCTGTACCTTCAGAGCACGTGAATGCTTGGCTGAGCCAAACATAATATGTATGGGCTATGTAATGTGTATGGGAAGCCTTCAGAAGGAGAACCCTGCTTATAAGGCCTCCTCAAGATGGACGATTTTGCGCCCATTTTTGCACGCAGATTTTCTGTCTTAGAAACCGCATCCATTAAGACCCATTGATTTCAATGGGTTCCCTCACATTGCTTGTTTTTCAATGCGCATTTCCGTTGCGAGCGAAAATATGCTACATGCTCCGTTTTTGTATTGAATTGCGCACCAAATGCCCCACAGGAGTCTATGGGGGCTCAGAAATGCACACAATCTGTGAACGAACATGCGTGGGAAATGTCGTTTTTCCGCAGTCACCTGTCAGGGTACTATAAAGTTTGCAGCTAATTGCAGGGAAGTCATGGCAGATATTTTGGAGAATGCTTAGGAGAGTCTCCTTTTGAAAGCCTCCTCCATTGAGAGGAAATGGAATTGCTCATAAATTTCGTAGATCACCCACCTCCTTTTTGGAACAACCTCCACCATCTCACGTGCCTGCCAACATCTGGGCGACACCTACCAAGGCAAAATGGCATCCTCGTCATCAGAAGACATGTCTCCAACCTCAGCTACTCTCTCACAAAGCCAGAAAGTACAAAAAACACCGTTGGAGAGCATCTCACCGCACATGTTGAATATTTACAGGACCTGGGTCAATGATGCCAGCATGCCCAAAATCTGTGCCTATCCCATTGTGTTTCTACACAACACCTTTGTAGTACGCAGTTCATATGAGATTATATAGGTCATGGTAAAGAAAGAATTCGTAATTTGTCCAAATTGCATCACCTCATGATCGTTTCTACGTACAGATTCAAAAGGACTGGGGATAGAATGTAGCCTCTCCGTACGCCCTTCTCGATTCCGAACCAATCCGTGTTTCCATAAGTCGTCCTGACTGTTGCTTCTTGGTTGTTGTAATGCGACCTTATAAGCTGTTCAATATGTTCTGGGACGCCCATTTGCTTCAGACACTTCCAAAGCTTCTCCTGTTCGACACAATCAAATGCCTTGCTGTAGTCGATGAAACACATGTACACGTCCTTTTGATACTCTCGGGTCTTCTCCATGTTCCAGCTCAGGTTCGCGATTTGGTCTCTAGTGCCACGACCTTTGCGGAAGCCAACTTGAACGTCCAGCAGTTCTTGTTCAACAATTGTCGCAATGTGTTTTTGTATGATCTTTAAAAGAATTTTGCTCATGTGAGGTATGAGGGCCATGGTGCGATAATTGGAACATTCTTGAGCATCACCTTTTTTGGAAGAATGATGAAGACAGATCTTGACCAGTCTTTGGGCCACGATTTGGAGCTCCAGATCTTTTGGCATAGGTCAGTTAGGATCTTGACTGACACTGGTTTGAGCAGTTCGTCTGGTATGTGATCAACACCCAGAGCTTTCCTGTTTGGTAGTTTTTTCACGGCCCATGTGACTTCTTCCCCCAGAATGCCCGGTTCTTCTTCTACGTGGTGTATGTGATCCAACGGGTTGTCTGTTTGATTGCCTGCATACAAGCTCTGCTGTATATTCTCGCCACTTATGCTTGATTTGATCTTCTTCTTGTAATAATTTGCCATCCCAGTTTTTGATAGTTGCTGCCTTGCGTGGTACAAACAGTACCTGGGTCTGCTTTACATGGGCGAAGAGAGCTCATGTGTGGCCTTGCTGGTTTGCTTCTTCCAGTTTCACGCAATGGTCGTTCCAGTAGCGCTCCTTGTCTCGTCTGACTTTTCTTTGAAATTCCACATTTAGCTGTCTGAATTCAACGATGGTGCCCGCTGCTTTAGCTGCTCGGAGCTTGTTGGCGATTCTGATGGATTCATCCGATAGCCATTGCGGCTGTTTTGCTGATTTCTTGGAAAGGGATGATTTGTTCAGCTGTATTCCGCATGATGGATTTGATTTCCTCCCATAATTCATCAGGGTCTTTTCCGGTGGTGCTGAGCACTTCAAATAGGTTATTCACTTTGACTGCATACTGTGAAGGGGAGTCAAAATCGGTGGCAGAACTGTCAACAACCTCCGATATGCAGATGACACCACCCTGCTTGCGGAAAGTGAAAGGGACCTGGAATACCTTATCCAATGAGTGCAAAAGGAAAGCGAACGCATGGGACTGTACCTCAACAGCAAGAAAATGGAAGTCATGACTGCGGTAGGCAACGGTACAGTGAACATAAACATCAACAATGAAGAAGTCAAGTCGGTCCAAGATTTCATCTTCCTTGGATCCAAAATCGATTGCAACGGGCAATCTGGACCCGAGATCAAGAGACGGATCACACTTCGTAGGATTGCTATGCAAGGAATGGAGAAAATGTGGAAAAGCAAGGTTATTAGCATTGCAACAAAAACCAGACTGGGCAATGCAATCGTCTTTTGCATAACAACCTATAGTTGCGAAAGTTGGATGCTTAGGAAAACACAAGGAAAATTGCATTTGAACTATGGTGCTGGAGGAGATGCTACGGAGCTGTCTACTTTCTGTGGAAATCAACTTAGTGCATAAGTGCATCAGGCTGGTGAACAGCTGATCAATGGAGGTCTCAAGTGGTGGACTCCTGCGGGTCTACTAGTGTCACGTCTGTCTCCTGAGATCGGTTGTACTACAGGTTCTCTGGAGCTTTCCTGCTCAGGTGTGGGGGATTATGCTGGCTGGGCATTTGTGTGTGTCCAATCAGATTGTTGGGGGCCTGTGTATGTGTCCTAGCCTGGCTGCCTGGGTTCTTATGGGCAGCTATGGCCCAGATCCGAAGACCGCTGAGTCAACCTTTATTGGGGCCCAGGTATGTCCTTGGTCATCTTTCTTTGTAGAGGATAGGGAGAGGTGTTAATCGGTGGTTGTTTCACCTGGTGTTCCCTATCCTTAATGTTCGTGTGGGCCCGGTGCTCACTTGTCCACACGAACTTAACAGATAGGTCACCAATAGTTTATACCTGGACAACCCCTTTAAGTTAAGACAACTTGTCACACAAGGTTATCACAGTCAAGTTCAACTTTTCAACATTTTCTTAGAATAGGTCATCAATAACGGATCAGTGCAGGTCTCCCATTTGAAGTGAATGAGAGAGAGCTGCAATGTCAAACCCCAATTCCATGGGCGGTGTTCTGAGCATTCCAAATGTTCCCAGCAGCCTTAGATCAGCTGATCGGCGGAGTGGGTGGTGATCCTCTGCCGATCTGTTACTCATGACCTATCCCAATAGTTTTAGCTTGGAAAACCCCTTAACCATATTTTATGGTAGTACTGGATTTGCCAGATCAGGAAGTTGTATGATGGGGATATAGGAGCCGTCCTGTGTTTGCTACATTGTACTCTAGTTCTCTTTTTACTTCCTCTACAAAAATACATGATCACAAGATAATTCATGAGTTTATTTTCTACTTCATGTTGAAAGGTCGGAGACATGGGGTGTGTAACTCTCTGATATCAGATGCTGAGAAAGAAAATAATGTTAAACTCAAATGTTGCTAATTTTGGCTCCATCTTTAGTCGAGAGGAAAACTGGAGACACTTTAGTTCCTTTTTGGAAATGTTATGATGAGCCATACCCCCCGCAGTGTGTGGCAATCATTGGTGGGGTTGAAACATGTTCCGCTGTCTATCAGAGAGAAGATCTATAGTATAAGCAATCCAGACCTGGAAGGCAGAAAAGGTCTTTGGAGTGTGAAAGAAGCAAACGCCAAGAAGCTGAGACAGCGGCAATTATGAATAAAAGGTGTTAGTCAGTTACACCCTTCTCCTGCCAAATGGCCAGAAAGGAAATTATGCTGCAAGTTAAAGTGCCATGTATCCCAATCTCACCCTATCAGAATGCTACAGGGGTTTTCTACAGCTAGTATATTGATGACCTGTCTTTGGGAGAGGCCATCAATATCACATCAGTGAGGGTTCAACTCCAGGCATCCCTACTTCCCAACTGATTGCAGGGCCGTAGCACTGCATGTCTTTCAAGGGTTACAAGGATAAGTATCGCTTCTCCTTAAGGAGAGGACCTAGAAGGTGTGGGAGGAGACTTCTAAGGCCATCCATGCTCTTCTGGGAAATATGCAAATGGAAAGCTGGAACAATACCTCTGCAGTGCCACCTATTGGAAGGCAGCATTCCTGAAAGTCAATGTCAGACTTTTTAAACAAGACTTATAACAATGACTGGGGATTGTGAGCCAAAGCCAGAATAATCATACACTGACAGCTGTTTTGCGGTGATTGCCCCTCATCATTGTACAGCAGGTTTCTGGCTTGGCTAGTGAGAGGTCTATAGACGTAGGTCAGGAAGTGTATCGTTTCTCCTTAAGAAGAGCACCTAGAAGGTGTGGGAGGAGACTTATAAGGCTATCTACTGGAAGGCACACTGCTCACAAATACGCTGTGCAAATACGCCCATTTGCATCCGGCCTTAGGACTCACTCACACATGTATATGTGAGTGCATATTACGCCTGTATTTTTCACGCGGGAATATGCAGCAAGTACACATGTACATTCGTATTTCATAGAATCCTAGAATGGTAGAGTTGGAAGGGACATCCAGGGTCATCGGGTCCAACCCCCTGCTCAGTGCAGGATCACTAAATCATCCCAGACAAATATTTGTCCAGCTTCTGAAGACTTCCATTGAAGGAGAACTCACCACCTCCCGTGGCAACCTGTTCCACTCATTGATCACCCTCACTGTCTAATATCTAATTTGTGTCTCCTGCCTTTTAGTTTAATCCCATTTCTTCTAGTCTTTCCTTGTGCAGATGAGAATAGGGCTGATCCCTCCGCACTGTGACAGCCCTTCCGATATTTGTAGACAGCTATTAAGTCTCCTCTCACTCTTCCTTTTTGCAAACTAAACATTCCCAGATCCTTTAACCGTTCCTCATAGGACATGATTTGCAGACCGCTCACCATCTTGGTAACTCTTCTCTGAACTTGCCCCAGTTTGTCTATGTCTTTTTTAAAGTGGGGTGCACAGAACTGGACACAGTATTCCAGATGAGGTCTGACTAAGGAAGAGTAGAGGGGAATAATTACCTTAAGTGATCTATTTGCTGAGTTTGGTCAATCTCCATAGACTATCTTGGCGTGTATGAAGCCGCCTTAAGGCTGGCCATGGACATTCGATAAAAGTGGATCTGGCCATAGACATTCGACAGAAGCGGATTGGGCAATAGACATTCAATAGAAGTAGATTGATGGAATAACAGCTGATCATAGAAGCTTCCAGCAGCATAACCCCCACGATGAGCTGTTCATGGGTGTAGTAAATTCATCTAAAATAGGCTTTGTTCTTAAATGAGGTTGTACAAAATTAGGAAAAAACGTGATCACCTTCTTCCAGAAACGGCGCCATACCTATCTATAATTTGTGTGTGGTATTGCACCTCCATTCACTTTAGCTGAACTACAACTCATAGGCAGATGGGCACCGTTCCTGAAAGGAAGCAACTATGTTTTTTCTATACTGTTAACTTAAAGTCTAAGACCTTCCAGTTAATATTCATTTGGCAAATGTCCACCTATACATATGGTAATTTCTTCTACCTCTATAGAATTAGTCTATCATAATTTAATTAAATCCAAGACAATTAATTTAGCTTTATATTACTGTCATTGGTGATAAAAGAGATAGAAGAGATAAAAGATTAAAAGTTATTAGCATTTAGAAAATAAACATATGTCACATTAACACGGAGATTACTGGCATGCCTCATGGTATTAGAACTAACAAACCCATTGGCAAAATAAAGATCAAGTCTGGTCTGTGTTAATGATTCCCTCCTCTGCCCAGTCCTCGTTCTGCAGAATTGTACCTCTTTTAGAGATGAGCGAGCACGCTCGGTTAAGGCTGATGCTCGAGCGAGCATCGGTCTTCTCGAATAACTGAATACTCGTCCAAGCAAATGCGGGGGGCGTCGGGGGTGAGCGGGGGGTTGCGGGGAGGAAAGAGATCTCTCTAACTCTCCCCCCCGACGCCCCCCGCATTTGTTCGGACGAGTATTTAGTTTCTCGAGAAGACCGACGCTCGCTCGAGCATCAGCCTTAACCAAGCGTGCTCGCTCATCTCTAACTCCTTTTCAACAAGCCAAGATACTTTGTAAGTCATGCAATTAGAGCTATTAACTTAAAATTGGAATGTTTGATCAATAAATTTGCTTCTTCAAGGCTATGCACGCCGTCACTGCTTTTTTTCTGTTAAATCCATGTCTTTTTACAGAAAAAGCATTTTTGCAATCAGATGTAACTTTTTTTAACCATTTATTCTCTGTTCCTGCAGTGTATACCAATGCATTGCAAGCTGGAGGACCGATGTTCTGAAGTACAATATCACACACAACTCATAGACAGATGGGCCACTGAACAGGAGGTTGGACCCCATGACACTGGAGGTCCCTTCCAACTCTACCAGTCTATGATTCTTGCAAAATCCATCAATCAAGCTAATTATAGGAGCAGGGGGAGATGACTAATCTGAAGCTTACAATAAGTGGATGGAGATGCTATGTACAGTTGACAGTATTAGGAGCGATTGCATGAGATCTCAGGTACACTATTTATCTGACTAGTGCAGGTGGTCAATGCTCCTAACCAGAGGCGTAGCTAAAGGCTCATGGGCCTGGGTGCAAAAGTTTATCTTAGGGCCCCCCAACTTCTCTTAACCCCTTAACGCATAGGTATAACCCGAAGCTCCTGTAACAGGGCCCCCAACTATAATGCTTTATTCATAGTACTGAGCTCCCTATATGCAGAAAAGAGTCCTTATGGGCCCCCTAAGGCTCCTGGGCCCGGGTGCAACCGCATCCCCTATAGTTACACCAGTGCTCCTAGCTACCTTTTATTTCAGGTGCTCCACTGAATTCATCAGCTCCATTCTGAAGGCTGAAGCAAACCCTCAGTTTTGAGATAAAATTCTGTCTTGGGACCAGAGGAGATGGAGGTATATTACTTGCACTTGCTCTTCTCTGCCATCTCTCCGATCCGGTGATTCCAGATCCTGTTTTTGCCTGACACAATCTTCAGACTGCCTACTCTTCATCATGTGATGAGCACTGTCCAATCAGAGAGCAGCGCAAAGTGTGATTTAGCTAGATGAAAAATTGTAGTGGCTATCTTGGATGTCTGAAAACGGCGATGAACCAGTGCAGGTAAAATACTACCTGCCCCTTCCTGTCCAGGACAAGAACTTTGTCTGAAAACTGGAGGATTGCTTTTATTTATTTCTCTTTTTGCTCTCACTGATACTGTTGGCTGAATGAAAAAGAAGTCAGATTATACTGGCCACAGCAATAACAGGAGAAAGAGCAAATCAATTATTCTTCAGAATGGAGCCGGCCTGCATCTGTACTGACAAGTAGTTAGGAGCGTTGACCGCCTGCAGATCAGCCACACTTTGTAGTTAGACTAACAGATTTTGCAAGACTTTCAGTCCTCCAGCTTGCAATGCTTTGGTATACACTGCAAGCACAGAGAATAGGCAGTTGAAAATTTTTTATGACATCCAATTACAAAAAGTCTTTAAATACAAAAAGACGTGGATTTAATAGATTAAAAAAAAGGCGTTCATACCCTTTAAGCCAGAAAACAAAATTTTTCATAATGCCTAGGTGTGATGATAAATGGGCTATACATCATTATGTATCTAGAAGTATATACTGTATGTATCACTTTTTTATACATTGTAAACAAACACATCTTAGGGTTTCCATTCATTGAGAGGAGACGTGAAATATTTAGAATTCTTGGACCTTTGGTAACTTTTTCACACATCCTTATCCTGCTTTCTATATAAAAGAGCTTTATCTGGAGTGTTAGGACAATATTTTCATGTTTAGATTTTTATCTTCTAATAACACTCTTGGGTTTCAGAATCCAAACTCTCCTTTGCCTAACAATTAATACCAGATTTGCAGTGAGACCGGCAGTCATTCCTAATTAATCCAGGGGTTTAGGTCCAGGCCAGTGAGACGTCATTCATTAGCAGTGGAGATAGAAAATCTCTACTAAATGGCTGGCTTTTTTGTGTCTATGTATTTTCTTTTTCCCTTGAAAAAAAAACGGACTTACTCTTGCTCCAGATATAATTTGGAAGGGCTACTATGTATCACTACTGTTCTTTGTCTGTGAATGAGGTTGTGCCATTTATATATACACATATATCCACCTCTGAAACCATTTTGTATTGCTCCCGTGCCCCTTAAATGAAAAAAGGAAGCAAAAATCTCCTACCAGTTTGGTTATGCCTTGTCTAGTATTTATTTCCCAGCCTTGTGGTTTTTGCCTGCTTCTTCCATATTTGTATCAGCATAGGGTTGTCTCATGGTTAAGCGTTGCTTTATTTGGATTTTTTCTTGTCTCTTGCTTCTAATACTCTTTTTTTTCTGGGACAATGTTTCACATAGGGTTGCCCTTAGGAATATGTGAGGGTTAATCAGGGACAGTGGCATCTGGTGTTAGGGTCAGTGTCAGG
The DNA here is from genome assembly GCF_035609145.1 of Eleutherodactylus coqui. Taxonomy (NCBI): domain Eukaryota; kingdom Metazoa; phylum Chordata; class Amphibia; order Anura; family Eleutherodactylidae; genus Eleutherodactylus; species Eleutherodactylus coqui. The sequence continues at coordinate 31,199,633 of NC_089846.1, forward strand.
AATAGACCAGGGAAAGACTTGCTAGTGTTAGGTATTGTTAGGTTGATAGTTCTGTTTCCACCAACCATCTGCTGCATTATCCAACTGCCATTCTCATCTGATTACAATCACCATTTTGTTCCTGGCATCTATTGGTGACCTCCTAGTCGTGCATTTGTGTTCTTTGTATCAATATATGCTTCATAAATTTTTTGCTTGCAACTACCTGGTTGTTACACAATTCAGCTCCGTTGTAGGTTCTGGGCTACTGGAATGGAAAGGGTATAGTTTCTCTTTTCCACTGGGAAATTTAGTATGCAAATAGGAGATAGTAAAATGCCTCGGCAGCGCCACCTATTACAAAGTAGCTTCCTTATGCCTACTGGGAGTACTGGGAGACACAGTAAGTATTCACGAAAGAGAACTGCTATAGGGGATGTTACGTTCTACAGTCTAATGTCCAGCTAGTGTTGTTACTCCCTTCTATCTGTCCCCTACTCTGTGCATCTTGCATACATTTATTAGGATAGCAAGGATTTCCTGGCAAGTGGAGAAGAGTATGACTCTAGGCAGGGGTGTAACTATAGGGGATGCGGTTGCACCCGGGCCCAGGAGCCTTAGGGGGCCCATAAAGGTTTCTCTTTTCCATATAGGGAGCCCAGTACCATGACTAAAGCATTATAGTTGGGGGGCCCCGTTACAGCTTTTGCATTGGGGCCCAGAAGCTTTAAAGGGGTTGTCCCGCGGCAGCAAGTGGGTCTATACACTTCTGTATGGCCATATTAATGCACTTTGTAATGTACATTGTGCATTAATTATGAGCCATACAGAAGTTATAAGAAGGTTTTCACTTACCTGCTCCGTTGCTGGCGTCCTCGTTTCCATGGAGCCGACTAATTTTCGCCGTCTAATGGCCAAATTAGCCGCGCTTGCGCAGTCCGGGTCTTCTTCTGTTCTCAATGGGGCCGCTCGTGCAGGATGCCGGCTCCGTGTAGCTCCGCCCCGTCACGTGCCGATTCCAGCCAATCAGGAGGCTGGAATCGGCAATGGACCGCACAGAAGCCCTGCGGTCCACGGAGGGAGAAGATCCCGGCGGCCATCTTCAACCGGTAAGTAAGAAGTCACCGGAGCGCGGGGATTCAGGTAAGCGCTGTGCAGTTTTTTTTTAAGTCCCTGCATCGGGGTTGTCTCGCGCCGAACGGGGGGGGGTTGAAAAAAAAAACAAAACCTTTCGGCGCGGGACAACCCCTTTAAGTTACGCCTCTGACTCTAGGGTAAGGCTTCGTGTCTGTGACATTGACATATAAGATAGAAGCTGTGGACACAAAACCATAGGATGTTTTTAAGCAAGACTATTTCCAAAGTTCCCTTTTTTAGATGCTTTGCATGTGAAGGTGGTCTTCAAGTACAAGGCCAAATATTATAGGCAACCCATAATCGATGGAATCATTGCATATATTTCTGAAAATTCTTGGTTCATTAAATCTTCTGCAGAATGAATTAATGGGGCTGTCCCTCGAAAACAAGACACCCCATATTCACAGGAGGAGATAACTTGCTGATCGGTGGGGGTCCAACCACGGAGTCTGAAGCGATCCGTAATGAAGGCAGAGGCAGGCAAATACTTGACCTTGGCTATCCCCAATGCTCCTTGATTTGTTACGTTCTATGGGTTGGATTCACTACAACTTGCGAGTTGCAATGAGACTGCATTGAAATCTGTTATTTGACTTTGCATCCCATGTTGCAGCCAAAGTTGCCATGTAGCCCTAGTCTTACTTAACGCAAATTAATGAGGTGTATTTACAAATTCGCAATGGGCAATATTGTTGCTAGCTACAGCTAACTACTGTGTATATCCTAGGAATATTAATATTTTGTGCACAATGTGAATTAACAGCAGGTGCTTGGAAAAAATGCCATTCAGGGCTTATTACAACGTGCGGATATCGGCCGGGTTTTCATGCCCGGACGATATACGCTGTCTCTCTCTGCAGTGCACTGTGCTCCCGCCCCCTCTCCGCCCTCTCTCCACCCCTTGCCACTATTTGCAATGGGAGGGGGCAGAACTTAGCTCTGCCCTGTCACGCCCCTCCCATTGCAAAAATTGGCGAGGGGGAGAAAGGGGGCAGGAGCTCAGTACACTGCTCCCGGCTTGGCCCACCTCCTCCCCCTGCAGAGAGAGACAGCATATATTGGCCGGACGTGAAAACCTGGCCGATATACGCACGTCGGAATAAGCCCTAATGCAGTAGAAAGATCAGTCCCATAGAATGGAGTGCAAATCACATAACATAACACAGTTCATGTTTGAAAGGATGAACAGTCTACCCTTATCAATACGGTTTATTTAGAAACAGAGTTCAAACTCCCTTTGAGGTGCTTCTACTATGTAGACTCATGCCCCTGTACCAGTATCTCAGCCTGTAGAACCCAATTTAAAATGTCTCATTAAGCATTAACTCTCACACTGCCCTTTGTATATTAGCTTCGTCCTAAAGTGGCAGTGTGTGTAACAGTAGTTCATTCAGCAATATAATCTCCCCAGTGCAGTACCTTGGTCTTCAACAGGCCTGTAGTTTACCTAACGGTGTCCCTCAAAGTGCGTACATCTAATTTCAGAACTGAGGCCTGCCTCACTTACAGTTCATCGCTACCATCAACGCAGGCTAGTCCAAAATCGGAAGGACGACTCTACCACAATTTCTTTGGTCTCTGTCACTGTTCAGATGCCCCACTGGGTTGGGAATATAGAGTTGTCACTCTCCTTTTGGTGCCAGTTTGTGGGTAGTCTCCAGTTATTGCGCACAATTCGCAAGCTGCTCTCCAAGCAATTCTCTCACAGCCAGAGTCCGTTCTCTCTGCGCCTCTTTTTCCCACAAAGGCACTGATTCCCACAGTCTATTGTGCCTCTTTTCTTTGCTCTAAGTCGCTGCTGTCTTGCAAGCAGCAGCTTTTCTCACTTTGCAACACTGTGGCGCAGCAACAATTCTCTCTTTTATAGCTAGAACTCGGTCAATCCACAAATATCCCTGGATCACGCTCAATTCTGTTTTAAGTTGCCATCTTGGCGCTCCATTGTGATACCTAATACATCCTAGGCATTGCCCCACCTTTCAGAGGCAGCATTAACCCCTTAGAGTGAGTGCCTTACATGATGAAGAAAAAAAGCCTGCCGTTTTGCAGAAACAGCACCACCATTATCCTTGGAATGTGTTTGGCCTTGCAGCTCATTCATGTGAATAGGGATAAATGGAAATACCAGACAGCCCATTGACAAGTGGGGTGCTATTTCTGGATACGAAGCAACCCCTTTTATATATATAACCCTCTCATACATCTCCTTTAAGTGCAGGTCTACACTTCCAAGTCTACTAACACAGGTGCATGCTTAAAAATGACAAAAATGTAAAATCATCTACCAGACCAATATCATATGTTAAGTAAGTATTGAGATTTATAGCAAATGTCACATTTTTGGGTTATGTTATCACCTTCTTGGAATAGACTTAAAAATTAAGCACTAAATTAGATCATATTTTCCCCGGTCACTAAGTGCAAACTAAATGTATCTTGTTGAAGAATCCGTAGCATCTGGTTGTATAGATGTTCAAGCTCCTGATTTCTCGGATGCCTTTGTTTTAAGAAATCTGACATAAAGAGCAATCCTAATGTGAAATCTATAACACGCAGCCCTATTGAAGGGGGTCCTGTACGCAATCAATCCCTTTGTGTCTCCGTACAAAAGTATATCAAAATTTCATTTATTAGCGTGGAATTTCTGGCTGCTCTTGACACTAGTGGTTAAAATTTCCTGGGCGTTTTTTTTTATTATTTGCTAACCTCAAAAAGAAAAGATTTTTTTTTCTTTTTTTTTGCAGAGTCGCAAATTCCTCAGCTTGGAGAGGAGCACTGAAATAAAAAAAAGGGGCTTTTTACGACGTGAAAAGAGAACGCATGTTTTAGATCCTATAAAAGGCTAATCCGTCTTTTGCTAAGACACTTCATTGCCTTTAAGCAGAAGACAAACTACATCATAAAAAGAGAACCAGTGTAGAAAAAGAGAGAAATAAGTCACAGCTAATTTGGGCAATTTGCCTGAAAAACAGAGTTTTTTCGTTTAACTCCGGGGGTTTGCAGAGCAGGATGTGTATGCTGCAGGTTTCTCAGCTATAGTACTTTAAATACTGTACCAGCCAGGTTTACCTCAATAAATGTCACACAGCTGGACCAGCACGGGTCAATGGTCTGATTTACTATCTGCTTTGATGCCATCGGGCCAGAACTGATGATACAAGACTGTACTCAGAGGCATAAGTAAGACATCCTTTACCTGGGGCAAAGATTCAGTTTGCTGCCCAAGTATGTGAAAACCATGGCAAAGAAAGACTGGCTTGTTGGTGCTCCGGACACCCGGGGCACATGCCCCACCCGGCTTCTTCCGCTATACTTCTGGGGTATTAGTATGCACAGTCAGACGTCATGCCTACATTTCATAATTACTGTATTACTACACTTGGCCTGTTCTGGTGGTAAGAGGGAAACATTATCAATTCACAGCTAGTAAGAGTTATTTTGGAGAATGAATGGAAAGTTCATTCACCTCAACCTGTGATTGATGGAATGGTTTCTGCATAGGGTTGCCATCTTTGTCACATAAAAGGTAACATATTATGCAACAAGGTAAAAGGGTCTTGGTGAGAGGCGTAGCTGGTCATGATGTATATTTTTACCTCCGATATTCTAGTGGCTCCAATTAGTAACAGTGCCCTCCTTAGTGACGCCAATAGTAATGGTGCCCCCAGTAGCAATAGTGCCCCTTTAGTGGCTCCAGTAGTAATAGCGTCCAATTTAGTAGCCCCAGTAGTAACAGTGGCCACCTTAGTGGCTCCAGTAGTAATAGTGACAACCTCAGTGGTCCCAGTAGTAATAGTAACCCTCTTAGAGGCCTTAGTATTAATAGTGTCCCCAATGGTAATAGTGCACCCATTATGACCCCTCTTTTTGCCTCTCCACCCTTAAACTGTGGCCGGGGAGCAATCCCACACCATCAAGTATTTCACTCACTGCATAGCTCCAGTCCCACCTCTGCTGCTATCAGAGAATGTGACCCCTGAACTCTCCCACCCCCTATGTCTGTGCTACAAACAGGATGTGCAGGAATGCAGATGTTGGGAGGTGGGTGAAGGTCAGGGGTCATAGTCTCTGAATACATCATTGGTGGCTGTAAAGTGAGTGAAATACTTGATGATGTGGGGTTGCTGCCCAGACAGAGGGGCTCACAGATGAAAATTATTTTTTACTGGACATTAATGTGACTGGTAAAAAATAAATACCAACACCTGCCTTTAGAATTAAAGGGGTTGTCCCGCGCCGAAACGGGTTGTTTTTTTTTCAACCCCCCCCCCCCCCCCGTTCGGCGCGAGACAACCCCGATGCAGGGGTTAAAAAAGAACACCGGACAGCGCTTACCTGAATCCCCGCGCTCCAGTGACTTCTTACTTACCCGGTGAAGATGGCCGCCGGGATCTTCTACCTCCGTGGACCGCAGCTCTTCTGTGCGGTCCATTGCCGATTCCAGCCTCCTGATTGGCTGGAATCGGCACGTGACGGGGCGGAGCTACACGGAGCTACACCGAGCCCCATTGAGAAGAGAAGAAGACCCGGACTGCGCAAGTGCGTCTAATTTGGCCATTAGACGGCGAAAATTAGTCGGCTCCATGGGAACGAGGACGCTAGCAATGGAGCAGGTAAGTGAAAAACTTCTTATAACTTCTGTATGGCTCATAATTAATGCACAATGTACATTACAAAGTGCATTAATATGGCCATACAGAAGTGTATAGACCCACTTGCTGCCGCGGGACAACCCCCTTTAATGATTGGCTGGGCCGGTGAGGTATTGACCGCGTGGCAATCTTATTTTGTATAGCTTTTACTAAACTATATGTTATGACTGCAGGGACCCATAGAAGAAAAATGCCAGGGAGATTGAGGGTCCATCTGTAATTAGTTAGGGTAGGATCTGACAAGTTTACAGTTAGTTCTAAGATTCCACCGAGCTATTACAGAGGGCTGTATGGCAGTGCTGGGGGATGGTAGAGGAGATCAGAGCAAAGAAAGCTACTATTACAGAGGGCTGTAATTCACTCTGGATGAATTTTCTGCTCTCATGAAAATCAGCAGTGAGGGGGAACACACCAGCAGCTTACTGCAAATGAGATAGAGAGATAGCTGTGTAGTACTGAGGGGGTGTGGTTATGCTACACAGCCTATGAAAGTGGAGAGAGAATGGAGAGCTGAACTTGTATGAATTCATGAGAGACCAGCTGATCAGTGCTGGGAATGCCCCTCAGCCAGAAACTTGAGTGTAGGAGAGCCTGCAAACTAAGTATGAGGCTTTCTAAATGCATGAGAAGGAAAACTCAATGCAAAGAGTGCATCAATTTTTCCCTGTAGGACTTAGTAAGTTATGTGTGTGTATTGATTTTTCATGCACAAAGGCTTCCACAGTTTTTACAAAATAACTGCACTTTTTAAAAAGTGCTGTGTCAAAATTTTTGATCAGTAGGGATCCAGGTGCCAATCTGTGTGCTGTGCGCCTTAAGCTATCTATGTTGCCTATTGATTTCTCTATGCAGCTGAAGATGGATACATAGATGTCAATACAAGTGTATGCACCTGTCTTCAGCTGCCGCGAGGAGCGGAAAGGCAGCAAAGACAATCGAGGGGGCACAGCACTCGGATAAGTCTTGCAGCTTCATTTGTGAGTGCCAAGTGTTAACATGACACTGATGAAGTTTAAAGGGGTCGTCTGCTCATCTAGAATGTTATTTCATGGCAGTATTGAAGCCCATCATTCATAAGAAGCAGGTTTAAATTTGGGCATTTATGCTGCTCTTACCTTGTACCTCAAATGTAACATCTAATTTTGCTGCAACAGCAGCTTGGGAGCACTGATGATGATACATATCACATTACTCATGTGTCTTATATGCAGAGAGATCTGATTATCATACTGGCACTGCAGTGAAGAGCAGAGCTGCAGTGGGTGGCACGGAGCTGTTGCTACAGAGTATTGGAAGCATTGTGACAGGAGCCACTGAAAAGTGCTGGAATCCGATGCCAGGGAACTGTCAGAGTAGATGCCTACAAGTTGTCTAAAAAAGTCGGCATATAATAGTGAATTGGACAGTGTGTTCATTGGAAAGGCAAAGTACCCCACCATCAATACCGCCATCATCTTCATCTATTGCTGTTTAGTTCCAACCACCATTAAAGAACCGTTCGCCCGTTTTTAGCCCTCAAACCCACTTCTGAATAAATTAAGGTATGCACTTAGAATAGGAGGACTACTTAGTGCACACCTCAATGCATTCAGTGGTGGATTTGAGCGCTGAAAGCGAAGAATGGTAAGGATAAAACTTGCATTTTCGGACTCAGCTCGCCACCTACTTTCAGCCCATAATCTTAGCTTAGAGGGCTAAAAGTAGATGACAGATTTCCTTTAAAGGGATTTTCCAGTTCTAAACTAATGATGGTCTATCCTGAGGATAGGTCATCAATGGTAGATTGGCTGGGGTCCGTTGCTTGGGACCCAAGGCCATATTTACAGCTCACAAGGCTTTGATTTGACAATACCATCATGCCGTGGCTTCTAACACTACCATATTGACATTACATAATATCGCCATTCTGGGACTGGATAGCATCACTATACAGTAACTAAATAATGCAGCATTACTTGTTCCATTAAAAAACTGAAACATAAGGGAAACTTCCATTAAAAAAAAAACACTGAAATCAATGGGGAAAATGGAAACTTTTGTTTCCATTTCTCTGCTCCAAAAACGGAACAGAAAGATGCAAAGCCCTAAAAGGAACACAGTCTAATAGTGGTCTCTCTGTGCCCCTGACCCCTTGCTAAGTAACAGTGGTCCCTCTATGCTCCTGTCCTCTCCCCCAAACAAGGGTACTCCTTCTGTGCCCCTAAACCCCTCCCTAAGTGTTCACAGAGCCTTATTTACCACTGTGGAGCCCCGTATAGAATTTCAGTCTGCACAAAAGCGCTCCTCTCACCTAGAAGTAGGTGTAGCGTCATCCCCAATTGCTACTGAGCACCGCTGCTGGTCAGGTGACTGGCATAGCGCAGTACTCCTAGGCAGAGGCGTAACCTCAAGCTTCTGGGCCCCAATGCAAAACCTGTAACAGGGCCCCCAACTACAATGCTTTATTCATAGTACTGGGCTCCCTATATGGAGAGGAGAGGCCTTATGGGCCCCCTGAGGCTCCTGGGCCCGGGTGCAACCGCATCCCCTGCACCCTCTATAGTTACGCCCCTGCTCCTAGGTGAGAGAAGTGCAGGCTGAAGTTGGATGTGTATCCGCAGTTGATTTCAAGTCAAAACCCACGCCAATGATGCAATAGATTTTGATGTGGTTTTTGATACAAAAATGGAACACAGCAGCCCTGATCAGGTGACAGAAGAATTGTAAGGTACAGAGAGACTAAGTGTGGTTGTGAATTCATTGCTGTCTCCATCCTGCTTCATCAACAGTTTTGCTAGGAAGTCCAGTGGGAAGGGGGTTAAACCAAAAGGAGAAAAACAATTTGGAATTAGCTGTCCCCTAAGACAAGTTGCTCCAGGCACTGGACCTCCAGTGCCTATGGGTAAATACAGCTCTGCTGGGCTGCTGCACATGTGTACTGCACTGAATTCTACAGGAAGCAGACAGCTCTGTTCTTACTGTAGTGGCCAGGCTTGATATTGCAGGCCAAGTTTCCACTGAAATGAATGGGCGCAATACCAAGCCTGTCCACTGCAGTGGAAATGGAGCAGTCTGTTTCCTGCAGACATTAACTCAATACACAAGCACAAGCTGATTTCTGGAGGTTCGAGCAACAGACCCCAATTCCCCAATCTACTATTGATGACTTACCCTGAGGATAGACCATCAATAGTTCCCAAACGGAAAACCCGTTAAAATTCCCTTAGTTTGAAATGTGCTTTTAACTCAGTCAGGCAAGATATAAATTGTTACTAACCATCCCACCCCTGTTTAATAACAGTGGAGTGGTGGGGGTATGATGCTGCAGTCTGTCTGTTGCATCCCATGTAAAAGACTCATGCTGTGAGAGAGGAGTAAGAGCTGCAGGAGGGCACTTCTTATTAGTCAGAGTACACAGCACATTCCTCCTGCTCCGTACCTGGATACCGTCTGCTCAAAGAGAAAATAATCTGCATTTATACACAAAGTGGAGAAGTAAGGAAGAAACCGAAATATGCAAGTTAGACAGTCCATCTATGACACATCTACATCTGCAGGTACTTTTTAATAGATCTATAGTCAAAGAATTGCTAGACACAACTATATTTTCTCCCATAACAAGACATAACAGTCTGCACAATGTAGCTTAAACATGTCTTCAAGAACTTTCAAGGTCAAAACTGACATTGTCTTGAATCATTCAACTCTGTACAGAACAATTATACAGCAAAGAAATGATAGAAGAAAGAGGGCTGGGAGCAGGAAAACAGAGGAGAAGAGCGCCATGAAAGAACATGGTCTAAATTATGAGTCTATTCTGTCACTGGGAAATGTTAACTATTGTATGCCCATAATAAAAGCTCCAAACTAACAATGATAAACCAGTCAATATGAGCTGCGAGAGGTTTTCTATTGTTGTCCTTGCATTCCAGTATAACAAGGAAATAAACAGACGAAAGGGATGCGACCCATGTGAAAGTTTTAGCATTTTTTTTTCTTGGACTCCTAAGAAGTATCATTTTCTAGTGGGTCTTTCTCCAGCATCGGTGCCGTTGTCTTTACTGCCCCTTTAAGAGTCAATTAATAAAGTTTTAAAGGGAATGTCTAGAGTCAGGAAGTTTTTCACCTCCCTAAGGAGAGCACCTAGAAGGTGTGTGAAGAGACGTATAAGACCACCCATGCTCCTCTGGGAAATATGCAAATGGGGGAGATGGAACAAGACCTATACAGCACCACCTATAAGAAGGCAGCATTCCTGCAAATCAACGTTAGACTTTTTAAACAAGTATGTCTAGAAAATGAACAAAATGGGCACTAGTTGTGTAGCTTATTAGATATCTAGCCTAGCATGCAAGTAGGATGGGTAAATGAGATCTGAGATGAAGAGAATTGAGGCTGGTGCCACCCTTAGGCACTGGGGAAGATAGCGGGGTAGAGAACTTACTCTGTCATTGGTGGCTCTACCATCCTCTCCTCTTAGGCCCATGGTGGAGTTGCCCCAGCTGCTCACAGGACCTGCAAAGTGTCACCCATGTAAAGAACCGCTTGATACCTGGTTGTCTTCGTGACGCCAGTGCCCCTTTATAAATAGCCGACGTAAATAACAGAGTCCACAGTCAAAAAAATGGTTTTCCAAAACTAGAGGCACACGTTTTCTTACTTTACTTGCAAATCAAACGGTGCAGTTCCATTACACGGCATTAACGGTCTTAAGCATAAATATGCAAACACTTGTTCCTAGATTCTTCCCTAAACAAGTTTGTTTTCAGGAGTCATTTTTTTCCCTTGGTACATCCGTAGTCTAAGTTATCTGTCTGACCTTTGCTAGGGTGCTCCCGTGGCAAATTAGGCACGCATCTCAAAACATTTCTCTTCTTCATTACATCCATACTCCCTTAAATCCAGTTACTCATTCTCTCTCTTGCAGACTCGTTAGTGGAGCAGATGTATGGAGGAACCATGTACACACCACCGCCAACTCAAAGGAAAACAAGATCTGTTCCCCGAACTCTCCGAAGGAATAGTACTCCATGACAGCAGGAGTTTGCCCCAGACACGGCATGGGTAAGCTCCAGGCCTATCATCTCCTGACATGACTCTCTTCCTCCATCGCATCTCCACTCTCCAACCACCTACTTTCACATCCTTCTCCCGACTACTACTCCGTTACACAAATCCTTCCCCTGATCACCTGACTCATTCCACAAACGTCACAGGCGCACAACAGGTTTGGACAGACAAGGCACATAACCAGACTAGACTGACACAACACCAGACATTAACCTGTTGTTGACCTGCCTGGACCAGTAGACATCACATTACCCAGTCTACAACACTTAACAGTGCCAATATGACAAACACATATACACCACAAAAACAATCACCAACGCACGCCCACTCTGGGCCACTACATATGCAATCACACTGCCAGTTCCTGTCATGCTGGTAGGAGCAAGCACTGTGCTGTCAGGTTTCACACCCACTGCCTCTCAGGTCTCATAAACCAATCCTAATTACATTGTAGGGTGCATTTCTATACCATTCTATGATTCTATGATTTCATGCTGAACAGACAGAGACCATTTTGCTCATTTCCTAGACAACCCCTTTAAAATGCCCATAAACATAGTCTAAAACAGCTGTAAACAGACGATTTGAACCAAGATGAACATACATCCGGTGAAATTTACCAACAATCATTTTTTTTTTTTTTTGTAAATCAGATTTTATTAAGATTTTTTAACAATACAAGGTTATGTCCCTTGACAGGGGGTAGATTTTCATTAGACAATAAACATAATATAATGCACATATTTGCGGATCTCCGATCGTCGGAAAGATGGACTGTTTTAGCAAAGAGATCTTCCCTTATGTCTAATCCTTATATATTAGCTGTTGAATTAAACCTTTTGAAAAAGAGAAAAAGAGGGGGGGGGGGGGGGGGGGGTATGTCCGAGGGGAAGGGAAGGAAAAGGAGGGGGAGGGGGATATAGAAGCCGACAACATCTGCTCACCCCACTGATGTCCACCACAGAAGGCCCGTCGGAGTCGGGCTGACGTTACCAGGAGCGATCCAGCCAGTCCCAATGTCCGAGGTCTCAACTAGCCTTGGTCCCCATTCCACCCCATAGGGCGGGAGGGGGATGCGTCTACCGTCTTAGTTTCCTCCATGGGTCCCATGTGATAATAAAGTCCTCTTGTGTGCCTCTATTCCAGCTAGAGAGTTCCTCCAGGTTGCAGATTGAGTCCACCTTCATTTGCCACTGTTTTAGTGTAGGGGGTTCTCTTTGGAGCCATTTAGTGGGTATTAATGCTTTTGCTGCGTCAAGTAGAAAAGCGATTAATTTATCTTTTCTGGGATGAAAATCCCGGGATGGCTTCCAGAGGAAAATCATTTCCGCTGAGATTGTCAAATCTGTTTTGAGGGACCGTAGTACTTTTTCAATGTCTTTCCAAAAGGGGGCTATCCTGGTGCAATCCCACCATATGTGCTTAAATGAACCTTCCTCAGTGTTGCATCTCCAACACCTGTTGTGTGGAGCAAGCTTATAAGCGAAGAGCCATTGAGGGGTCTTGTACCAACGTAGAAGGAGCTTGTAATGGCTTTCCTGTAAGAGTATGCATTGAGATAGGCCGAGTGATGTTTGTAGGATCACTTTTATGTCTGTTGGGGATAGGGATATATTTAATTCTTTTTCCCACGAATTTAGGAAGTTTGGTTTGTATTCTACTGGTGTCGAGATAAAGTTTCTCCTTATGAAGGAGATTGTCTTGTTCCTCGGGGAGTTCCCCGTTACTGATTTCTCGAAGGGAGTAGCGGGTCTAGTAGATCTGTATTTCTCCTTGAAACCATCCAGGACCTTGACGATATGAATTCTTTGTAGGAAGGATAGGGATGTTTGTGGAATTAATTCCTGTATAATTTCGGGCGTTTTTTTGTGTGCTAAAGCTTGTAGGTCTGATATTCGCAGGTCCCTGAATTTTGCCCACAGGCTCCTAGTTGCTGAATCTGTGGGTATGTTAAGCAATTTTTGGGCCAATCTCAGTGGAGTAATGGGAGAGGGTTCGGGGGCCAAAGATGTTTTCAGTTTATCCCACGTTTCGCAGGGCCCTCTAATAAGTGGATTAAAACTTTTGGACCTGTACGAGAGTCTGCGGGGGAACCATAATTCCTCTAGGAGAGAGCTACCATGTGAGAATGTTGCTAAAGAGAATAACATTTTGTCTTTTGTTGGATGAGTCAGGTCCATCCAGTAACCAACAATCATTTTAGCCATCTGATGACACACCATCATCATCAGTTCCTAGTCGACTTATGATTTTTCCTTGAAAGAAAGTTCCTAGAAAGATCGTTTGTCTATCGCCCGGTGTCAATGAACACGTGTAGGGAGTTTGAACAACTATACTCATTGTAAAAAAAAACCGAAAACCCTAGGAGTTGCCATGCTGTTGCAAAATTAGTATGAAGTTATATCTCAGGCAGATATGGAAATGATTGGAGTTGTGACGTGATTAGATGAACCAACCAATCATGAGGCCCTAAAAGTGGTTCCCCCCTTGTCCTATAAAAGACTCTCTGAGGCTCCTTGTGTGTAGTGACCTCTTCTTCTACTTGTGTAGAGCTTGTTGACCACTAGACGCCTCTAGAAGAGATTTCGCCCAGTTAATTGATTTTGAGAGGGGTGCATTTTTGGAATGTGAGAAGCTGGATAGTCGTATTGATGAATAGCCCACCACCTGGGCCATTCTGACCATACTGTTAGGAGCTGTTGGGACTAGTGGATGCGTGAGGACCTGCAGACAAGTCAAGAGGATTTTGGTGTATGTCCGCAGCAGACTTCACCCCGTCAATTAAAAGGGTGAAATCTGCTGCAGGTCTGTGTCAAAATCCACAACAACTGGTGCAAACATTGGTGCAGATCTGCACCAAAATACACACTTTTGTGTGAATACACCCTTTACAAGTAACAATTATCACTCAAAATTCGTTCAAGCGACCGCAAATGAGCGATCATCATTACATGTAAACGCAAGCATCGTGCACTTTTTGTCTGAACGATGATTTTAAGGTGAACTTAAAATCCATTGTTCAGCCGCAGAGAGATAAAGTATTTCTCAACAGACCGCATGCTATGTTCTCCACGGAAGCCTGGAGATTACATTGTATTCTGCCAACAGCCCCGACAAGAACAATGCAGCTGTGTGCACAGCTGGGCGTGTGTTTAATCACCCACTGGGCTCCGCAAACAGCTCCTGAAGGCTTTTTTGCATACAAATGAAAATGATAAAGTGTTAATGGACATTACCGTCCATTAAAACTTTATGCAAAAAGATTTCTAAAACTTTCAATCTTTCAATTGTTTGAAAGTTTATCTTTGCATCTAAATGGGCCTTTAGAGTTTCATTTACATAGCTCCTCACACAGGTTATTCTTCTAAGACTCAGTTGCTCCAGGTTTTGAATACTCATCTATAGACATTTGGAATCTTTCTAGCTGAAGAAATAATTGCAGATTAGTCCGTGCTTTCACTAATAGCACCACCACTAATATTCCAGTGGTACCCCAATCTCAGATACAACTGTGAGAAAACTAGCCAGCAGTGGATAAAGGCTGGGAAAGTACTCAGTAAAACTTCAGGAATTCACGGACATGCCTGGTTATTGCATTTTCCATGAACAGGTAATCTTAGCCAGAATTAATATATGGTTATCAGATCTAAATATAATACACTTGGCTCAATAATCTAATGGGATTTCCGGTATTTTGCTACTGGTTAAAGAAACTTATTCTTTTACAGACCCTTATGGCCTGATTACATTATTAATTTGCATGCTCTATTACCTTTTTATGGTCTTCATCATAGAGTATAGTAGATGTTATATGACTGTTATCTTTAAAACTTGGTTTTGATTCATCTTCTTGAGAATTGATGACTTGATTCAATAGTGTATGGAGACTTTTACCAATATGCCAAGTTATAACTTACTGTACAGTGGTAGATATCAATTAAAGTTGCTGTACTGAGAATTGGGTATCATGGTGGCTTAATAGATCATAGATGAGTTTTCCACATGGGTAATTAATAGAGATGAGCGAACGTACTCGTCCGAGCTTGATGCTCGTTCGAGTATTAGGGTACTCGAGATGCTCGTTACTCGAGACGAGCACCACGCGGTACTCGAGTCAATTCCATTTCCTTCCCCGCATGTTTAGCGCCATTTTCTAGCCAACAGACATGCAGGGAAGGCATTACCACTTCCTCCTGTGACGTTCCAGCCCTATCCCACCCCCCAGCAGTGAGTGGCTGGCGAGATCAAGTGACCGCCGAGTACTTAAAGCTGTCCCGCCCGCGGCTCGCCTCAGACACACGTTGGCAGAGATTAGGGAAAGTGCTGCTGCTCATTCAGGGATAGTGTTAGTGTAGGATTCTGTCTTCAAGAACCCCAACGGTCCTTCTTAGGGCCACATCTGACTGTGTGCATTACTGTTGTGGCTGGCTGGGAGCAGTAGTGCACCATTTTTTTTTCATCTTGGGCTGTGCAGGCCATTACAACTATAGCGTTCTCAGTCTGCAGTCTATTATACAGAGTATAGGGAAAGTGCTGCTGAGATAGGGAAAGTGTTAGTGTAGGATCCTGTCTACAAGAACCCCAATGGTCCTTCGTTGGGCTACATCTCACCGTGTGCATTTTACTTGGTGCCTGCTGGGAGTTGTACTGCTTCCATTTTTATATTACGCAGCTAGGCCTGTTTGCAGCGTTTCATAATATTTTTTTCTGGCTGCAGTGCCGTACAAACAATAGCGCTCTCACCGTGAAAGTGCACGCAAATAATTCCTAGCCTGCTGCGAACAACTTAGTTATACCGTTCTGTGTCCGCAGTGAATTAGATGCAGTGCGGTGGGCCACAGCCACTTCTAAAGGGAAAGTGATATACACTATACAGTCCGTATCCTCTGTGCAAAAAACCAAAAGCTCCTTCGTTGGGCTACATCTGACCGTGTGCATTTTACTTGGTGGCTGCTGGGAGTAGTAGTGCTTCCATTTTTATATTAAGCAGCTAGGCCTGTTTGCAGCCTTTCAGTAATACTTGTTTCTGGCTGCAGTGCTGTACAAACAATACCGCTCTCACCGTGAAAGTGCACGCAAATAATTCCTAGCCTGCTGCAAACATACTTATTTATACCGTTCTCTGTCTGCAGTGAATTAGACGCAGAGCGTGGGACCACAGCCACTTGTAGAGGGAAAGTGATATACACTATACAGCCTGTATCCTCTGTGCAAAAAAACAAAAGCTCCTTCGTTGGGCTACATATCACCGTGTGCATTTTACTAATGTGGTGGTTCAGCGGTTTCTTAAAAACTACCCTCACTTGTCTGACCTGCTCTGCAAGGTGCCCCACGTCTGCGCACATTTCCGTAAGCCCACCACGGACGCTGACACCCTGAGGACCCTGCAACATTGGTTTAATCTGTCAGAGCACCGACTGCCATGCGACGTGCCCACATGGTGGAATTCTACGTTGCACATGTTGGCCAGGCTCTATGAGCAGCGTAGAGCAATAGTGGAATACCAACTCCAAAATGGGCGGCGTAGTGGTAGTCAGCCTCCCCAATTCTTTACCGAGGAGTGGGCCTGGATGGCAGAAATGTGCCAGGTCCTCGGAAACTTTCAGGAGTCTACCCAGATGGTGAGCGGCGATGCTGCAATCATTAGCGTTACCATCCCGCTGCTATGCCTGCTGAGAAGTTCGCTGCAAAATATAAAGGCCAACGCTTTGCGGTTGGAACAGGAGATGGGGGATGAGAGTATGTCGCTTGATAGCCAGACCACCCTCATGTCTATATCTCAGCGTGTTTTGGAGGAGAAGGAGGAGGGGGAGGAGCAGGAGGAGGAGGAGGGGGAAGAGACAGCTGGGCACACTGCAGAGGGTACCCATGCTGCTTGCCTCTCATCTGTTCAGCGTGTATGGGCTGTGGAGGAGGAGGATCCTGAAAGTCATCTTCCTAGTGAGGACAGCGATGTGTTGCGTACTGGTACCCTGGCACACATGGCTGAGTTCATGTTAGGCTGCCTTTCTCGTGACCCTCGCATTAGACGCATTCTGGCCAACACGGATTACTGGATGTACACCCTTCTAGTCCAACGGTATAAAGAGAACCTTTCCACTCTCATTCCTGAGGAAAGGGGTACGAGAGTGATGCAATACCACAGGGCCCTGGTGGACTGTTAAATGCTAAACTTCCCATCTGACAGCGCTAGTGGCAGAAGGCGCAGTTCTGAGGGCCAAGTAGCAGGGGAGTTGCGGAGATCAGGCAGCATGTTCAGTGCAGGCAGGGGAACACTCTCCAAGGCCTTTGTCAGCTTTATGGCTCCACAGCAAGACTGTGTCACCACTCCCCAGTGAAGGCTGAGTCGGAGGGAGCACTGTAAAAAGATGGTGAGGGAGTACGTAGCTGATCCTACCACCGTCCTCCATGATGCCTCTGCTCCATACAACTACTGGGTGTCAAAGCTGGACATGTGGCACGAACTTGCGCTGTACGCCCTGGAGGTGCTGGCTTGCCCTGCCGCTAGCGTCTTGTCAGAGAGGGTGTTTAGTGCAGCTGGGGGAATCAGCACGGATAAGCGTACCCGCCTGTCAACTGCCAGTGCCGACATGCTTACACTCATAAAGATGAACAAAGGCTGGATTTCCCCGGACTTCTCTTCTCCACCGGCGGAGAGCAGCAGAACCTAAAGATTATTTTAGCTGCAACCGGAGAAAAAAGCATTCTCTATCACCGAAAAAAAAGGGGGAATTAGCTTTGTCAATTTGTGACGGAGGTGGCACGGGATTGGAATGATGATCGTACGTCAATTTATCATCAATTCTCAACAGCATTGTGGGCTATCACCCACACTTTCAAAGAGGGTCGCTGCCTGGCCCTGCCAACCCTCTGCAGTGTGTGCCTCTGGTTCCTCCTCATCCAATACACGCTTATAAATAGGCATGAGGGTGGTGTGGCTATGAAGCGAGCGTGTGGCATGAGGACAGCTGAAGGCTGCACAGGGAAACTTTTGTGTGCGCTGTGGACGCAAGGTCGTGCGGGGGGGTTGGACAGCATGTAACCCAGGAGAAGAGGCAGCAGTGTCACCCGCAGGCAGTAATTGTCCTTGGTTGCAGGTAGTGTGGTGCTTAGCTAAGGTGTGCCTTGCTAATGAGGGTTTGTCCGAAGCAAAAATTGTTAGCCATGCATGCTGCCCCTGCCCTTTTGTATCCGTTTCTGTGGTGTTTCCATGACTTTCTGAGGTTTTCCAGAGTTTCACAAGTCATGAGCTATGCGGAGCATCGGTCCAATTCCAAAATGCTCGAGTCGCCCATTGACTTCAATGGGGTTTGTTACTCGAAACGAGCTCTCGAGCATCGCGAAAAGTTTGACTTGGGCAACGAGCACCCGAACATTTTGGTGCTCGCTCATCTCTAGTAATTAAGACTATCTTCATGCTGGCATTGGGCTATATGTTAAGCCACACTTACACACAATGATTCCCTCAAAATTCCTTCAAATGATTGTGTTTCAGCGATAATCGTTGTGTGTATATGTTTCCATCTTTCACTCTTCGGTTGAACTATGATTTTTAGGTGAGCATCAAATCCGTCATTCAGCCAGAGAGAGATAGCAGGGAACGCACACTGTGTTCCCCAGGGAAGCAGCTGATTACATTGTATTCAGCTAACAGCCCTTGGGAGGAACAAAGGAGCTGATTACAAAACTCAGACCACCTGCTGTGTTCTGCAAGCAGCTCCTGGAGGCTAATTTACATGCAAATGAAGCTGATAAAGTGCTAATAGGCATTAGTGCCTATTAGTACTTTATGCAAAATGATCACTGAAATTGTCAGTCTTTCAATCAGTTGAAAGATTGTCTTTGCGTGTCAATGAGTCTTTAGTGGCTACTTTGGAATTCCCAGCACTTTTATATGCAATCATAGTGCAACATGTAGCGGTATTGTTATAATCCAAACAAGAGAAACCTCAGCAGACCCAGACAGAGCTTATTATGTCAGTGGGATCCATTGTAAGTCACTGAGAACATTGCCTTATATCCATTGGCAGTGTCGGACTGGGGTGCCTAGGGTCTAACTGTAGGACTGACTCTGGGGGGCCATCCTCCATTTACATGTTAAATCTATGTGTTCATGTTTCAGTCTTCAGGACATAGCACTTATTTTAGTTTTTTCTTATCACAGCATTCCAGGATAAATAACTTTTTAAAATTTTTTACTGATATTGGGGCTGCCCAATCTTCCCCGCGTGATATATTTAGTACTTGCGGGAAAGATAGGGCAGGTACATGTAATGCTTGAGAATTAGAGATGAGCAAGCGTACTCGCTAAGGCAAATTACTCGAGTGAGTATTGCCATTTTCGAGTACATGCCCGCTCGTCTCAAAAGATTCGGGGGCCGGCGGGGGTGAGCGGTGAGTTGCGGGAGTGAGCATGGGGGAGCGGGGGGGGGGGGGGGGGGGGGGAGAGAGATCTCCCCCCCGTTCCTCCCCGCTCTCCCGCGCCGCCAGAATCCAGATAGTGAAAACAAAACCACTGAAATCTATTGTGATCAGTGTTTGGTTTTGTGCTGTCATCACGGCCGTGTAAGGGGAGAACAAGACGCCCATGTGTTTTTGCCCTCATTTGAAGGCATACAATGATTTGACATGCTGTAGGTTTTAAATCTGAACCACAATTCAATTTAGGGCAGCTTTAGACAAGGGTGTATTTCTCCTCTATGCACATAACGGGACAAAGCAAAACTGCTGATTTCATTAGGTTTCGTTTTCACTATTGGGATTCTCGCCCGTTAATGGTACAGCCAAGAAGAGATAGGACCTGTAGTAAATACTATGTGTGGAAGAGATCGGGCAGCAACTATCTTCCTGCGGTCTTTTTCAAACTCCTGCGCTCTTGCGTTGAGTTTGAAAAGCCGACAAAGGGGAAGAAATTTCCCTCGTTCAGACGCACCTATGCTCCGTACTGGCGAGCGTAGTTGCGCCTAGGGCAGTGTTTTTTTGTCCTACGGCAAGCACACACAAGCATATGTGCAAAAGCGCATATAGTAGCGCAACTTTTTGAATGTCGCGCTATCTGTACATTTTACTGTACTCTTTGTGCCGCTGAGGACTGTTCACATCGGTGTGGGACACAGCCGTGCCGTGGTTTAAAAGGCTGTGCAATCTAATTAATAGTCGGTGTTTTTGATTCCCAGCTAAATTGTGCATTGTATTGCGTAATTACGCAGGTTCCTGGTGCCCATTTGCGCACACCCCATAGGCTCCTATGGCTTCATACACGCCAAGATAGTCTATGGAGATTGACCAAACGCAGCAAATAGATCACTTAAGGTAATTATTCCCCTCTACTCTTCCTTAGTCAGACCTCATCTGGAATACTGGGTTCAGTTCTGGGCAACCCACTTTAAAAAAGACATAGACAAACTGGAGCAAGTTCAGAGAAGAGTTACCAATATGGTAAGCGATCTGCAAATCATGTCCTATGAGGAACGGTTAAAAGATCTGGGAATGTTTAGTTTGCAAAAAGGAAGGCTGAGAGGAGACTTAATAGCGGTCTACAAATATCTGAGGGGCTGTCACAGTGCAGAGGGATCAGCCCTATTCTCATTTGCACAAGTAAAGACTAGAAGCAATGGGATAAAACTGAAAGGGAAGCGACACAAATTAGGTATTAGACAGCAAGAGTGATCAATGAGTGGAACAGGTTGCCACAGGAGGTGGCAAGTTCTCCTTCAATGGAAGTGTTCAAACAAAGGCTGGACAGATATCTGCCTAGGATGATTTAGTGATCCTGCACTGATCAGGGGGTTGGTACAGATGACCTGGAGGTCCCTTCCGACTCTACCATTCTATATAGGCAAGAGAAATAAACAAAGCTTGTTTGCCTGAAAAAGTAAAGTACAGTTTTGTTGCATCGTACAATGTGACGCTACTTCTTTCCTTGCTGCGCCATCAAAACGTCTTGTCTTATGGGTCATGTTCTTCCAATCCTGCTCCTTATTGCAGGGGAATTACTGCTTTGCTGTGAAATATCGTGAAGGGGCCACAGCCATTGGCCCCTTTATTTTTTCCAGGTTTGGGGTACCAGAGGTCAGACCCCCACCAATGATACATTTTGCCATTATACACAGTAGCACTTGTCTATTCTATCAATATATTTTATGATTTTGGCTTATTCAAACCCACATCACATTTTTCTACGCAAAACAGCTCTGAAAGAAATAATTTCGTGTAATATGTAAGCTCAACCGATTTTTCTTTTAATTAAACAGAATCAACTCATATATTTTTGGGGCCAGTTCAGTGGATTAGAGGAACACAAGACGACTTTGAATAGCTTAAAAAAATAACAACATGGGTGAATATTTTAAGTCTCTATAATTTCACTTTTTAATTAACTGGATTACTAAAAGATTAGTATTATATTACATTTCACACCACTGGCCAATAACATCTCAGCTGAAGCACAAGTATTTTCAATTATATTTAAGGATTTGCATTGGGCTCAGGTTAACCCTTCATTTACAGAAAGATGGTCTGAACAATTCATATCAAGATCAAATCCAAAATCATAAAGATGGCTATAGACCCAGAGATCATTTATTCAAAAACATCAACCATGTGCAAGACATTAATGGTCAATATTAAGCTTTTTTTTCAACCATGATGTTGGGTCCAACCGGACATGCAATATCCAAAACAAACGAAAAGGCACAACTGTGCAAAGGAAACATAAAACTACGGGAAATCCTCTCCCTATAAACCCCTAACCCGGGAGGGGGCCCTGCCTACTCGGCGGGCCGATTGCTCTGATAGGTGCGGACCCGCACTCGTGCCTGGGCCACTGACAAGTCCCTATCAGGGAGCCCTAGAACAAAAAGAAAGGGAAACAGAAAACCAAACAAAACAGATATAGGAACTTAGCTAGCACGGAGGAGCTTCAACCAGGATGTGTTCCCCAGCAGCTATCCAGCGGCAACTGAAGCATTGACCAGCACAGGGGTCAATACTAGCACTGCTTAAATAGGAGCAGAGCTACTCAGCACCAGGTGATAACTGACATTACTCTTACAACCACCACACCCCTCAGCTCCAGGAGAGCTAGGAAAACTGCTAAACCCTGGTCTGGCCTGAAAGCAAGGTGGGAACCTCCGAACGGCTGCAACACATGAGTATGTTACAATCAGCAGGAATTGTCCTGCTATATTATAATCTCCTGTCTTCTATTTTGTTGTTGGGGCAGTCCTATAGTTAGTTCATGAGAGTGTGTCTGGTGACCACACTGATGCAGTCCAGCCTCGTTTGGAGAGTAGTTCCTCTCTGGCTAGCCTCTTTTAATGTTCTCACTTCTGCAGTGTGTCGATGGTTATAGTGTAAGTTATGTGCATTTTTTTATCAAGTATTCCTTGTTTGCTTCTAGTATCTAGTTCCTAGCCTAGCCTGTGATTTGTTTTATGCTTTTAGTATTTTGTTTCTAGCTTAGGTTTGTCATTTGTCAATATAGATTTTTCCTGTGGTTTTCTAATCCAGTTCTTGCTCCTAGCTTTGTAGCTTGTTAGTTTTTCCCTGTTTGTGTCTGCCTTGTTCTTACTTCTTGTTCAATTCTGTTTAAGTTTTGTTTTCTTGTCTCTTGGTCCTAATGTCCTTTTCATTATTTGTCATGTGCAGTGTTTCAGTTAATGTTTTTTTTAGGAATATCTTAGGGTTAATCAGGGACAATGGTGTCTGGTGTTTAGGCGTTATTCTCACTGGCATTTTATCGCAGCGATTTTGCAGCGATAAAACGCGGTTGAAAATCGCGATTATCTAAAGCATTGGATTTCAATGCATTTGTTTAGATGGGCAATTTTTGGGGGCATAAAATCAGCCGGCTGGAAAAAATAGAGGGTGCTTTTACACTGACTGGAAAAGTTAGGTCTGGACCTATCTTTGGCCGGAATACTGCAAACGGTCCCATAGAATCCTATGGAGCCTAAGGAGCTGCCCCCTTCCCTCCCCCTCTCCTCCTCTTGCTGGCTGTTGGCAAAGGGAGGAGGTGGGACAGGGCAGGGGATTAGCACACTAGCTCCCATCCTATCCTGCCGCCTCCCCTTGCCGGCAGCCGGCAAGGGGCGGAGAGGGGGAGTAAAGGAGGCGGGAGTTTAGCAGAGCTAAGCTCTTTCCCCTTCCCCGACAGTATTCCGGGCTGCAGCGTATATGCGCCGCAGCCCCGACCGTCCGAACGGGCTACAAAACTAGAGATGCAGCCACGACTTGGTCATGGCTGCCTATCGTTCATGTGACTTTGGGCCACGATGCTTGCTTCCGAAAATCGCTTTGCCCGTGTGAAGGAGCCCTCAGGGTCAGTGTTAGGGATAGATTAGGGAAATACTTAGAGAGTGCTAGTGTTAGGTTTTGTCAGGTGGTTGTTTCTATTTTCACCAATCATGTCCTCCATCCACTATCACCTTCATCTGTGTGCTTCATCATCTGATCACTATCATTGCCCTGTTCCTGTTATGTATTGGTGAGTTCATATTTTTGTATTACCTACAAGTGTTGATATGTGCTTCATATATTTGTTCATTCAACTGTCTGGTTGTTACATAACTCAGCCCTACGGCAAGTCCTGGGAGTATCTGAGTATTAGTTGACAACATTAGCAGCCAGGAAAGACAACCGCTATAGTTGGAGTTTCGTTGTCTAGTGTCCAGCTGGCATCATTACAAAATATAGCTGGTTCATTTGGTGAGATCAAAGGGGTTGTCCAGAATTTGAAAAACATGGCTCCTTTCTTTCAAAAACAGCAGGTCCTCAATTGATGTTTGGCCTCCACTCCAGAAGATCTGAGTCTAGAGTACCTTAGTTGTTTGGAGATTTCAGTCATGATGTATCCACCATATGCTTGAATTACAGTAATAATAATTATCTCGTAAGTATGAATGATAACTATTAATAACGGGAATGTAACAGCTACCAGGACTTGTAGAGTAACGAAGGCTAAAATATATCATAAAATTGGCAAAAATGTATGGCTGAGCCCCAGTGGTTGTCAAAAGCACCAATGATCAATGCTGCCTGCAACAACTGCATTTTTCGTAAAGCTCTTACGTAGTTTACCTGCGGTGAGTGCACTGTGGGTAGCAGCTTTAGTCTGTCTGAGTGCATAGATCCGTACTGGTGTAACATTTGTTAGTCATTAATCATTCAATGTAGGATACAATCAATCCTGAGCAGGATGGCGGCCAAGATCCACTTAGCAGCCAGCTGGAAATTTTTGATGATATATCTTAAATGAGGCAATATTAACAGTAAGCACATCTTGATTAATGAAAAATAAATACATCATTTGACCAATACTTCTGTTATCTACTGGGCTGAATATCCCACTTGTCTCATACCAAACTCTCGAAAGGGAAATATGTCTCATACTTTATCTGTAACAGTCAAAGAGCGCAACTTGAAGCTCGTAAGACCCAACACATATTAAGTAGCAATCCCCTCTCCAATATCATATATCTTTTATAGTACTGTTTGCCTCATAGGGGACAAATGAACTTTTTGGGCCCCCTCACTGCAACCTCTGCATCCCTTATAGTTATGCCTCTGAAAATACTTATGCTAGTATCACCTTGGCTATCTGTCTTCTAGTTGAGAAGCTTCCTTTCTAGTCCACAGTTACTTATATATTTTCCCATTAGAAATATATACAGCATATTGAATAACTATAGCATTAAAACCACAAATAGGTGCAGTAAATAACATTGATTACCTCGTGACAATGGTGCCTATTAAGGGATGGGATATATTAGGCAGCAAGTAAACAGTTGGTTCTTGAAGTTCATGTGTTGGAGGTAGACATAACATGCAAGTCTCATGCGAAGTTCACACTATGCAGTGGTTAGTACCTACCAAAAGTGGTCCAAGAAAGGAGAAACAATGAATGAACTAGCAACAGGTTTATATATGCCCAAGTTTCATTTATGTTTGTGGAGATTAATAGCTAAAGCCTTTGGTCTGATTCCACAGAAGAGTTACTGTGTCAGAAGAGCAGGCGTGGAGCCACTGTGCCAAAACTTATTTGGCTTGGGACTACTCCTGAGAACAGTACTTGGAGTCCCCTAGTTTTCATCCTTTAACCCCACCATTTGGGATCTGGTCTTTGTTGCAGGGGCTCCCAGTATGTTACCCCAGAAATAGTCTTGGTGTTGTGGCAGCTGACGCAGGGTAACTTGAAGCAGATACTTGAAGAGCAGGCAGATACGTGGTCATGATATTAGGCTGAAGTGAGGGCAGGCGGTATTCTTGCATTATAATATGAAAAGCAAGGGTAAGGGCAAGCAGATATAGTTTGGTTCAGAAAAAAGCCGAGGTCAGGAATTGAGAAAATAGGAAAGTTGAGTAGAACAAACACGGTGAAACTAGGAGTCAGGCAGAGTCAGAACATCTTTGCATATCAGACATACAGTGTATATAAAAAGTTTACACATCCCTGTTAAAATACCATGTTTTTGTCATGTTAAAAAATCCACCAAATATGAATCATTTCAGATTTATTTCCACCTTTACTGTGACCCGTTATCTGTGCAATTCCATTGAAATACAAACTAAAATCTATTAGCGTGGAAAAAGAAAAAAAGAAAAACTAAAATAATGGAAGTGCATAAATATGCACACCATAAAACTAATACTTGGTTGATGTATCCTTTGACTGTATGACGGCATTCAATCTTTTTGGGTAGGTGTCTATCAGCGGGGCAGATCTTGATTTGGCAATCTTTGCCTATTCTTCCTTTCAAAAGTGCCCTAAATCTGTCAGATTGTGAGGGCATCTCGTGTATACCGCCTTCTTCAGGTCAACCCACAGACTTTCAGTGGGATTCTTTTGGTGATTTGGAGGAATGCTTTTGGTTGTCATCATGCTGAAAGGTGAAATTCCTCTTAATCTTCAGCGTTTTATCAGAGGCCTGAAGGTTTCGTGCCAAAATGGACTGATATCTGGAACTGTTAATAATTCCCTCCACCTTGACTAAAGCTCCAGTTCCAGTAATAGGAAAACAGCCTCACACATAATGCTCCCACCATCTTCACTGTGGGTTTGTGCCAAATATACCTCTTGGAATTATGGCCCAAAAGTTCACCCTTGGTCTCATCAGACCATAATATGTTCTCCTACATACTGCTGGCAGACTCAATGTAGGTTTTGGTAAAACATAGCCGAGCTTGGATTTTGTTTTGTTAGGAAAGGCTTCCATCTTACCACCCTTACCCCACAGCCCAGACATATGAAAAATACTGGAGATGGTTGTCACATGCACTACATAACCAGCAATTGCCAGAAATTCCTGCAGCTCCTTTACTGTTGCTGTAGGCCTCTTGGCAGACCCCCAGATCAACTTTCGTCTGGTCTTTTAATCAATTTTTGATGGACGCCCAATTCTTCGTAATTTCACTGTTGTGCCAAATTTAATCCACTTCTTGATGGCCACCTTCACTGTGTTTCATGATATATGCAATACCTTGTGAATGTTTTGCTCCCTTCTCCTGACTGATACCTTCCAACAATCAGATCCCTTTGATGTGCTGTAAGGTCTTTACAGCTTTTGCTGAAAAATGCAACTAAGAAAATGATAGGAAGATCCTCCTAGAAGAGCTGAACTTTGTATGGGGGAATCAGAATCCCTGTAAATAATGGCAGCGGAGTGCTGACTACAATGTAACAGGAGCGTAAATGTGATTGGCTAAATCTGAACACAACCGCATCCCCAAATATAAGAGGGTGTGAACACTTATGCAACCACATTATTTTAGGTTTATTTTTAATATTCCACCCTAAAAGATGTCAGTTTGGTTTTCAATGTTATTGTACAGATAATGGGTCACACTGAGGGGGGAAATACATTGGAAATTTTTTACCTTGGTGAGATTTTTAACATGACAAAAACCTGGCATTTTAACAGGGGTGTGTAGACTTTTTATATCCACTACAACTAATTACTAAGTACCTACTGATGTGGAGGGTGTCTTAAATAGTTAGAGACTTGTACAAGTAAAAGCTAGGTGACCGTGCCTGCTCTTTAACAGGTGGACCAGCCACATATGCGTACATTTTGGACACCAGGAAACAGACAGGTGAAGCTGTGACTGCAACATAGGACACTGTGGTGGATATCATGACAGCAAGAGGATGTAGGGGGCACCATTGGCTGAGACCAGGCACTATAACATCCTGTAGCTCAAATTGCTGAAAACGTTACTGCTGGCTATGATAGAATGGTGTCAGAACACACAGGGCATTGCAGCTCACTGTATATGGGACTGCAGAACAGTCAGGGTGCCAATGCTGACCACTGCCACTGCTGAAAGCACCTACAATGGGAACGTGAGCATCAGAATTATGACCATGGAGCAATAAAAAAAGTTGGCCTGGTCCAGTGAATCATGTTTTCTTTTATGTCATGTAGACAACTACCGTGCTTCCCCGATAATAAGACCTATCCCCAATTTTATGGGGGGGGGGGGCGGCTTAAATACCCCGCCTCCAGCAAGCTAATGCTCTGATTGGTTAAACAAGTGCCGTGTCACCAATGAAAGCCGGTGCTGGATTAACTAATCAGAGCCATTCAAAGATGTCATTCAATGAATGGCTGGGATTTGTTAATCGAGCGTCAGTTCTCATTGGCTGATGTGATGCTCGATTAACCAATCAGAGCATTAGCTTGCTGAAGGCGGGGTATTCAAGCCCTGCTACCTGGAAGAACTGCTCTGATGGTGTAAAGGAGGACATGGCAGCCTGCAGCAGCGACGGAGACCAGCACGAGGGACCTGAACGCTGGCTGCGAGGTAAGTATTATAAGACGCCTCCCAAAAATAAGACACTGTGCCTCTTTTGAGGCAAAAATGTATATGTGTCTTATTTTCAGGGAAACATGGTAGGTGTACTTACATGGAGAAGAGATGGCACCAAGATGCAGTGAAGAAGACAAGCTAGCAGAGGAATTGTGATGTCCTGGGAAAATGATTTGCTAGGAAATCTTGGGGATGTTATTTATTACCTACCTTAACATCGCACAGACCAAGTGCATCCCTTCATAACAGCAGTATTCGCTAATGGAAGTGGTCTCTTTCAGCAAGTTCATGTAAGTGGGATGTTGGGTGTTTTTGTTCTACTGATATTTTCCTGTTTGCAATTTGTCTGTGTGTTACAAAACCTGTCTCCTTAGGAGGGATAGGGCAAGAAAGTGCCTGGTTCTAAGCGGGAAATCATCACATGGAAATCGAGAGGTTGACCGAGCAGGTGGTGGATGGTGATGAGAAGACATGTTTGGAGTATCTCCTGAAAAGTATATGCGCCAAGCTATTTTGCCCTACGGCGGAAACTTGGAACCAGTGGACTCTGCACAATAGCCTCCAGCCAGTCGCTCCCTCACTCCCTCCTTCCCTCTAAACTAGATGGAGTTCTTCAGGGACAAAATGATCCCAGCTACCGGGTAGGCAGATATATGCTGACAAGTACTGCTGAGAGGCAGCTAAGCAGAAAAAGGATTTACATTGATAGACATGGTACCTGGGCTAGAGATTACTCTGGTGGACCAGACAGCTAAACTGATAATATCAGAGCTTAGATTCGCACTACCTGGTAAATGGGAAACTTATTGGACTGCCCCTGACAAATGGGTAAAGATTGTCGCCACCCCTAGAACATCCATCTGTTACTATTGGTCATAGTTGCTAAGTTCATTAAACATTTTATAGCATCATTAAAGGAGTTCATAAAGTTTAAGTTACCTGAAATGCCATTGGGCTGCTGCAATTCCTCTGGCCTACTACATGACGAGGCCCTCCAATGAACCTGTGTGGCCGTGACCAGGTCATGAAGCCTTGCTGGCGTCAACTCCCACCTATGTAGAATGGGAGACGATGGTGTTTCTAAAGGAACTGGGTCTCTCCCCCCTGGAGGTGCCACAAGTTGCCCTACAGGTCTGTTATTCTCCTCTGGTGAGCAAGGGAGAGTCCCAAGCTGACTCGGGAACTACTTCACAATAAAGCGCCTGGTACACTGCCTGGTTTGGGGAACATGAGAAAGAGTTCAAAGTATTGATTTGGTTCGAAGTTTCCCAGATCTCAATCCAATTGAGCATCTGCAGATGCTCTGGAAAAACAAGTCCGATCCATAGAGGCCACACCTCACAATTTACATGACTTAAAAGATCTGCCGCTAATGTCAGAAATTGGTTTTATGTGAGGTCTATGGAAAAAAGGAGAGAAAAAATGCAA
This sequence comes from Eleutherodactylus coqui, assembly GCF_035609145.1. NCBI lineage: Eukaryota > Metazoa > Chordata > Amphibia > Anura > Eleutherodactylidae > Eleutherodactylus > Eleutherodactylus coqui. Next base: position 31,228,687 of record NC_089846.1, read on the forward strand.
TGAGTCTTCTACATACCATTTATAAAGCTGCATGCGATGAAAAGTATAATAAAAAATGGGTAAAGAGTAGAGATGAGCGAACCTACTCGGCCACGCCCCTTTTTCGCCCAAGCGCCGCGATTTTCGAGTACTTCCGTACTCGGGCGAAAAGATTTGGGGGGCGCCGTGGGTGAGTGGGGGGTTGCAGTGGGGAGAGGGGGGGAGAAGGAGAGAGAGATGGCTCCCCCCTTTTCCCTGCTGCTACTCCCAGCTCCGCCACGCCTCCCCCGCCCCCCGGTGCCCCCGAATCTTTCCACCCGAGTACGGAAGTACTCGAAAATCGCGGTGCTCGATCGAGTAATTACTCGAAACGAGTAGGTTCGCTCATCTCTAGTAAAGAGATATTACAGGAGAAGGAGTGTTGATTCATATAGAGAATCAGATAGATCATGGCACCATTTTGCACATGCAAAGCAAGGCAAAGAGAAAACAAAATCCCACCATCCCCAAATCAAATTTGGGGAACATCGAGCAGTCAGTAGAATTTGAAAAAGCAGCAACTGCAAGCTATCCATTTTGCAATATAATTAAATGAAGTTGGTGAAGTGAGGTTGTTGGAACAGTTAAGAAGTATACAATCTCGTAATGTGTAAGACTGAAGTTGGAAGGCAAAATTGGAGGTTGACTTCAAAAGAAATTTCGATGTTGTTGGCCACCACTCATGTCCAAATTCTTTTCCTGTAATGAGTTAATCTGACTGAATTCTCTCACTAGCATTATTTCGAGGCTATGGGCTTCAGGGACCTGAGAACTGTCTCTAGAAACTACGACACTCTGACATATGTCCATTGGTAAGATATTAGATTAAAAAGAGAGACGGTTGTGGGGGCAGCCAACGTGATGGACAGCACACAGTCAGGGATTTCATCAGCTTCCCCTGGCTGTCACTAGCATATCAACTTGATAGCCTGCTGGAGGTAGCAAGTCAGGAGCGGCATCAATATTTAAGGACAAAGCATGATTGAACTCCAACGGATCCTTAAAACCTTACAAATATTTAAGATGCTGTATAAAGAGTATAATAGCTGAGGCGTAATTCTTCAAAATTAGCGATAGTGCTTTTTATCCTACTATGATTTACTGTTTTTGTTTATTAGAATATGCTGTACGGATATATTTTTTCGCCTCTAAAATGAAAAAAAAAAACACGTCTGGATATGCCCTTGAGTTGTCCTCCTTTAGAACATTGCTATAAATTTGAGCTAGTATTGCCTGGAGAAGCTGACGTTGGCCGTACATTTCCCATGCGATTAATGTGTGACCATGGATGTGCTGGATGCTCCTTGGGAAAATATACTTTTTGTTAGCATTTCTCTACTCTGGTTCATTGAAGGGAGTCCTCTGCCTATGTGGCCTATAAGAGTATATAGAGAGGGTTTGTCAATATCTTTTTGGAACTTTATTACTAGCATATTTTTGAGTGCTCATTAAAAGTTTAGTGGACCAATGCAGAATCATAATTTGAAGCACTTTGGTCCCAACCAGAGGCGTAACTTGAAGCTCCCGGGCCCCGATGCAAAACTTGTAACAGGGCCCCCAACTATAATGCTTTATTCATAGTACTGGGTTCCCTATATGGAGAAGAGAGGCCTTATGGGCCCCCTAAGGCTCCTGGGCCCGGGTGCAACCGCATCTTCTGCATCCTCTATAGTTACGCCCCTGGTCCTAACTCAAAATTTATATCCAGGACCTTCAACTATCATTTTGCTTTCATAGTACTAATCCTTGATTATGGGACAGAAAAACCTTTGGCTCCCCTTTGGCAATTATAGACCTCTTAGTGACACCTCTTGAATTTTGTAAAGTAACATCTGCATACTCACATTTGGATGAATAGGTTGAACTACACTGATATTAACATAGATAAAAGTCGCTTTAAAGCAACCTTCTGGTCCCAGTCCAAAGCCTTGTTAACAGGTTAGGGGGTTATATGACCTGCTGTTAGTCTTCTGTGCCATTATCCCTCCAACCCACTGGATCCGGTCCCCCTTTAATGACACCCAAGATGGCCGCGCCAAAAATTTATTCCATCATGAATTAGTTTTTGATAGGTAGTAGAGATGAGCGAGCACCAAAATGCTCGGGTGCTCGTTACTCGGGACGAATTTATCGCGATGCTCGAGGGTTCGTTTCGAGTAACGAACCCCATTGAAGTCAATGGGCGACCGGAGCATTTTTGTATTTCGCCGATCCTCGCTAAGGTTTTCATGTGTGAAAATCTGGGCAATTCAAGAAAGTGATGGGAACGACACAGCAACGGATAGGGCAGGCGAGGGGCTACATGTTGGGCTGCATCTCAAGTTCACAGGTCCCACTATTAAGCCACAATATCGGCAAGAGTGGGCCCCCCCCCTCCCAACAACTTTTACTTCTGAAAAGCCCTCATTAGCATGGCATACCTTAGCTAAGCACCACACTACCCCCAACAAAGCAGAATCACTGCCTGCATGACACTCCGCTGCCACTTCTCCTGGGTTACATGCTGCCAAATCCCCTCCCCCACGACCCAGTGTCCACAGCGCACACCAAACTGTCCCTGCCCAACCTTCAGCTGCCCTCATGCCACGCCACCCTCATGTCTATTTATAAGTGCGTCTGCCAGAGGCAAAGCAGGCACACACTGCAGAGGGTTGGCATGGCTAGGCAGCGACCCCCCCATAAAAGGGGCGGGCCGATAGTCCACAATGCTGTACAGAAGCAATGAGAAATCCAATCCTGTGCCACCTCCATCTGGAGCTGCACACGTGGGCATAGCAATGGGGAACCTATGTGCCACACACTATTCATTCTGTCACGGTGTCTGCACGCCCCAGTCAGACCTCGTTTTTTTATAAATAGTCACAGGCAGGTACAACTCCGCAATGGGAATTCCGTGTGCACCCACAGCATGGGTGGCTCCCTGGAACCCACCCGCTGTACATAAATGTATCCCATTGCATTGCCCAACACAGCTGAGGTAATGTCGTGGTTAATGCAGGTGGGCTTCGGCCCACACTGCATGCCCCAGTCTGACTGGGGTTCTTTACAAGTGGACAGATGTAGGTTAAACTCCGTGTGCACCTACAGCATGGGTGGGTGCCAGGAAGCCACCGGCGGTACATAAATGTATCCCATTGCATTGCCCAACACAGCTGAGGTAATGTCGTGCTTAATGCAGGTGGGCTTCGGCCCACACTGCATGCCCCAGTCTGACTGGGGTTCTTTACAAGTGGACAGATGTAGGTTAAACTCCGTGTGCACCTACAGCATGGGAGGGTGCCAGGAAGCCACCGGCGGTACATAAATATATCCCATTGCATTGCCCAACACAGCTGAGGTAATGTCGTGCTTAATGCAGGTGGGCTTCGGCCCACACTGCATGCCCCAGTCTGACTGGGGTTCTTTACAAGTGGACAGATGTAGGTTAAACTACGTGTGCACCTACAGCATGGGTGGGTGCCAGGAAGCCACCGGCGGTACATAAATATATCCCATTGCATTGCCCAACACAGCTGAGGTAGTAATGTCGTGCTTAATGCAGGTGGGCTTCGGCCCACACTGCATGCCCCAGTCAGACTGGGGTTCTTTACAAGTGGACATATGTAGGTTAAACTCCGTGTGCACCTACAGCATGGGTGGCTCCCTGGAACCCATCGGTGGTACATAAATATATCCCATTGCAGTGCCCTACTCAGCAGAGCTAACATCAGATACAATATAGGTGGGCTTTGGCCCACACTGCATGCCCCAGTCAGACTGGTAATATGTACCTTAACAGTAACCTCGTTGGTGGTAATGTGGTGGTGACTGCGGACCTAGTAGCGTGGTTTTATGTAGTTGGTTTTCGGAATGTGGCCATGATTAAGTGGTCCATGGCGGGGGGATGGTGGTGGTGCTCTCTTGTTGTGTCGTTAAAGGTGAAATTCTTGGACTGCCACCAGACGGACCAATGCAAAGGTATTTGCCAAGAATGTTTTCATTGTTGGAGGAGGGGGATGTTTTGGAGGCACTATGTGTCTTCTCCACATGTCCGTGGTTATATGCACCTTAACAGTAACAGCGTTGGTAGGAAATGGCCTCGCCGCCATCATGTCTTTGTGAAGCCTCTGTTTCCACACCCCAGTGACATACCATTAGCTGCGGTATAGGCAGAGCCCAGAATTATTAACATTTCAGCGGTAGTATTAGGGACAGGCCCCACTAACATATCACTAGCAGCAGTATAGGGGATGCGCAGTCTTAGTTCCATTTCAGTAATAGTAGCACTCAAGACAGGCCCCAGTAACAATTCCGAAGCAGCAGTATAGGAGGAGCGCAGTCTTAGTTCCATTTCAGTAATAGTAGCACTCAAGACAAGCCCCAGTAACAATTCCCATTGCAGCAGTTTAGGGAGATAACAGTCTCTTTCACATTTCAGTAGCTGCAGTATAGACAAGGCCCCAGTTACATTTATGTAGCAAAAGTGTAGGCCAACCCCACACACCTTTCGTTACCATGAGTGCAGGCGAAGAACATAGAAATTACAATGATTACACTGTAGGTGAGGGCCCAAAAAAATTGGTGTAGCAACAGTACTAATGTACCTCAGAAAAAATTGGCCATGCCCAACCAAGATGGCAGGTGAAACCCATTAATCGCTTTGATTAATGTGGCTTAAGTGGTAACTAGGCCTGGAGGCAGCCCAGTTTAACGAAAAATTGGTTCAAGTTAAAGTTTCATCGCTTGTAAGAGCATTGAAACGTATAAAAATTGTTTGGAAAAATTATTTGAGTGAGCCTTGTGGCCCAAAGAAAAATTGCCCGTTCGGCGTGATTACGTGAGGTTTCAGGAGGAGGAGCAGGAGGAGGAGGAGGAATATTATACACAGATTGATGAAGCAGAAATGTCACCGTTTTGGATGGTGATACAGAACGATGCTTCCATCCGTGGGTGCAGCCTACGTATTGCTTAGGTATCGCTGCTGTCCGCTGGTGGAGAAGAGAAGTCTGGGGAAATCCAGGCTTTGTTCATCTTGATGAGTGTAAGCCTGTCGGCACTGTCGGTTGACAGGCGTGTACGCTTATCTGTGATGATTCCCCCAGCCGCACTAAACACCCTCTCTGACAAGACGCTAGCCGCAGGACAAGCAAGCACCTCCAGGGCATACAGCGCGAGTTCAGGCCACGTGTCCAGCTTCGACACCCAGTAGTTGTAGGGGGCAGAGGCGTCACGGAGGACGGTCGTGCGATCGGCTACGTACTCCCTCACCATCCTTTTACAGTGCTCCCGCCGACTCAGCCTTGACTGGGGAGCGGTGACACAGTCTTGGTGGGGAGCCATAAAGCTGTCCAGGGCCTTAAAGAGTGTTGCACTGCCTGTGCTGAACATGCTGCTCGATCTCTGCACCTCCCCTGCTACCTGGCCCTCGGAACTGCGCCTTCTGCCACTAGCGCTGTCGGATGGGAATTTTACCATCAGCTTGTCCGCCAGGGTCCTGTGGTATAGCAACACTCTCGAACCCCTTTCCTCTTCGGGAATGAGAGTGGAAAGGTTCTCCTAATACCGTGGGTTGAGCAGTGTGTACACCCAGTAATCCGTAGTGGCCAGAATGCGTGCAACACGAGGGTCACGAGAAAGGTATCCTAACATGAAGTCAGCCATGTGTGCCAGGGTACCTGTACGCAACACATGGCTGTCTTCACTAGGAAGATCACTTTCAGGATCCTCCTCCTCCTCCGCCTCCTCCTCCTCAGGCCATACACGCTGAAAGGATGACAGGCAAGCAGCATGGGTACCGTCAGCAGTGGGCCAAGCTGTCTCTTCCCCTCCTCCTCATCCTCCTCATGCTCCTCCTCCTCCTCCTCAACGCGCTGAGATATAGACAGGAGGGTGCTCTGACTATCCAGCGACATACTGTCTTCCCCCGCCTCCGTTTCCGAGCGCAAAGCATTTGCCTTTATGCTTTGCAGGGAACTTCTCAAGAGGCATAGCAGAGGAATGGTGACGCTAATGATTGCAGCATCGCCGCTCACCACCTGGGTAGACTCCTCAAACTTTCCAAGGACCTGGCAGATGTCTGCCAAGCAGGCCCACTCTTCTGAAAATAATTGAGGAGGCTGACTCCCACTGCGCCGCCCATGTTGGAGTTGGTATTCCACTATAGCTCTACGCTGCTCATAGAGCCTGGCCAACATGTGGAGCGTAGAGTTCCACCGTGTGGGCACGTCGCACAGCAGTCGGTGCACTGGCAGATTAAACCGATGTTGCAGTGTCCGCAGGGTGGCAGCGTCCGTGTGGGACTTGCGGAAATGTGCGCAGAGCCGACGCACCTTTCCGAGCAGGTCTGACAAGCGTGGGTAGCTTTTCAGAAAGCGCTGAACCACCAAATTAAAGACGTGGTCCAGGCATGGCACGTGCATGAGGCTGCCGAGCTGCAGAGCCGCCACCAGGTTACGGCCGTTGTCACACACAACCATGCCCGGTTGGAGGCTCAGCGGCGCAAGCCAATGGTCGGTCTGCTCTGTTAGACCCCGCAGCAGTTCGTAAGCCGTGTGCCTCTTCTCTCCTAAGCTGAGTAGTTTCAGCACGGCCTGCTGACGCTTGCCCACCGCTGTGCTACCACGCCGCGCGACACCGACTGCTGGCGACGTCCTGCTGCTGCTGACACATCTAGATTGCGAGACAGAGGTTGAGGAGGAGGAGGAGGGTGCTTTAGTGGAGGAAGCATACACCGCCGAACATACCACCACCGAGCTGGGGCCCGCAATTCTGGGGGTGGGTAGGACGTGAGCGGTCCCAGGCTCTGACTCTGTCCCAGCCTCCACTAAATTCACCCGATGTGCCGTCAGGGAGATGTAGTGGCCCTGCCCGCCTGTGCTTGTCCACGTGTCCGTTGTTAAGTGGACCTTGCCACTAACCGCATTGGTGAGGGCGCGTACAATGTTGCGGGAGACGTGGTCGTGCAGGGCTGGGATGGCACATTGGGAAAAGTAGTGGCGACTGGGAACTGAGTAGCGCGGGGCCGCCGCCGCCATCATACTTTTGAAGGACTCCGTTTCCACAACCCTATACGGCAGCATCTCAAGGCTGATAAATTTGGCTATGTGGACGGTTAACGCTTGAGCGTGCGGGTGCGTGGCGGCGTACTTGCGCTTGCGCTCAAACACTTGCGCTAGCGACGGCTGGACGGTGCGGTGCGAGACATTGGTGGATGGGGCCGAGGACAGCGGAGGTGAGGGTGTGGGTGCAGGCCAGGAGACGGTAGTGCCTGTGTCCTCAGAGGGGGGTTGGATCTCAGTGGCAGGTTGGGGCACAGGGGGAGAGGCAGCGGTGCAAACCGGAGGCGGTGAACGGCCTTCGTCCCACCTTGTGGGGTGCTTGGCCATCATATGTCTGCGCATGCTGGTGGTGGTGAGGCTGTTGGTGGTGGCTCCCCGGCTGATCTTGGCGCAACAAAGGTTGCACACCACTGTTCGTCGGTCGTCAGGTGTCTCTGTGAAAAACTGCCAGACCTTAGAGCACCTCGGCCTCTGCAGGGTGGCATGGCGCGAGGGTGCGCTTTGGGAAACAGTTGGTGGATTATTCGGTCTGGCCCTGCCTCTACCCCTGGACACCGCACTTCCTCTTGCAACCTGCCCTGCTGCTGCCCTTGCCTCCCCCTCTGAAGACCTGTCCCACCAGGTGGGGTCAGTCACCTCATCGTCCTGCTGCTCTTCCTCCGAATCCTCTGTGCACTCCTCCCTCGGACTTACTGCCCTTACTACTACCTCACTGCAAGACAACTGTGTCTCATCGTCATCGTCCTCCTCACCCACTGAAAGGTCTTGAGACAGTTGCCGGAAGTCCCCAGCCTCATCCCCCGGACCCCGGGAACTTTCCAATGGTTGGGCATCAGTGACGATAAACTCCTCTGGTGGGAGAGGAACCACTGCTGCCCAATCTGAGCAGGGGCCCGAGAACAGTTCCTGGGAGTCTTCCCGCTCCTGAGCATGTGTCATTGTAGTGGAGTGAGGAGGCTGGGAGGAAGGAGGAGCAGCAGCCAGAGGATTCGGATTTGCAGCACTGGACGGCGCCGAACTGTGGGTGGATGATAGCTTGCTCGAAGCACTTTCTGCCATCCACGACAGGACCTGCTCACACTGCTCATTTTCTAATAAAGGTCTCCCGCGTGGACCCATTAATTGGGCGATGAATGTGGGGACGCCAGAAACGTGCCTCTCCCCTAATCACGCAGCAGTCGGCTGCGATACACCTGGATCAGGAGCTCGGCCTGTGCCCACACCCTCACTTGGGCCTACACGTCCTCGGCCGCGTCCACGTCCTCTAGGCCTACCCCTACCCCTCAGCATGCTGTATTACCAGTGATTTCCCAGCCAGGAAATAAATTGGCGCAAGCCTGCAGGCCAAATAGAATTTTTCCCTTTTTTTTAAAAGGAAAGGCCCACTGACTATATTCAATCAATTAACAAATGTGTTCTGTGGCCCTGCTGTGTGTCACAGAAGTGCAGTGTTATTAACTGCAGCAGAGCGGTGATTTCCCAGCCAGGAAATAAATTGGCGCAAGCCTGCTGTTAAACTTAGCTGGCTGCGTATGACTTTTTTACGTTCTCCACCCACCACACACGTACCCAGAACGCTGAGGACTGTCAGAGGCAGGCCAAATAGAATTTTTCCCTTTTTTTTTTTAAAGGGAAGGCCCACTGACTATATTCAATCAATTAACAAATGTGTTGTGGCCCTGCTGTGTGTCACAGAAGTGCAGTGTTATTAACTGCAGCAGAGCGGTGATTTCCCAGCCAGGAAATAAATTGGCGCAAGCCTACTGTTGAACTTAGCTGGCTGCGTATGATTTTTTTAACGTTCTCCACCCACCACACACGTACCCAGAACGCTGAGGACTGTCAGAGGCAGGCCAAATAGAATTTTTCCCTTTTTTTTTTTAAAGGGAAGGCCCACTGACTATATTCAATCAATAATATATGTCTTCTGGTCCTGCCTACACAATTCTGTCCCTGTAGTATTACTGCAGGGCGCAATGCTCTGCACAGCCGATTTTGAAAAAAAAAAAAAATGTGCAACACTGCTAACAGCAGCCTGCACAGTACTGCACACGGTTAAATGTGGCCCTAAGAAGGACCGTTGGGGTTCTTGAAGCCTACACTCACTCCTAACACTCTCCCTGCCTAACCACCACTTCTGTCCCTGTAGTATTACTGCAGGGCGCAATGCTCTGCACGGCTGATTTTGAAAAGAAAAAAAAAAGTGCAACACTGCTAACAGCAGCCTCCACACTACTGCACACGGATATATGTGGCCCTAAGAAGGACCATTGGGGTTCTTGAAGCCTACACTCACTCCTAACACTCTCCCTAAAGCAGCTCCAACACAATAGCACTTTCCCTCAGCTAACTCACAACGCATCTGAGGCGAGCCGCGGGAGGGGCCGATTTTTATACTCGGGTGACATCTGATCTCCCCAGCCACTCATAGCAGGGGGGTGGTATAGGGCTGGAACGTCACAGAGGGAAGTTGTAATGCCTTCCCTGTCTTTCAATTGGCCAGAAAAGCGCGCTAACGTCTCAGAGATGAAAGTGAAAGTAACCCGAACATCGCGTGGTGCTCGTTAAGAGTAACGAGCATCCCGAACACGCTAATACTCGAACGAGTATCAAGCTCGGACGAGTACGTTCGCTCATCTCTAATAGGTAGACATTACTGTTTTTAACTGAACAGACCAAAAACTCAAGGAGTGCTGTACACCAAGATTAAGATAATGGTAGAATATCTTCAATAGATGCTGGAGGTAGATGACCTGGGCAAATATTAAAAAAAACATCCATTGCTTCAGAAAAGTCAATGATCTGGTATCTAATCCTAAAAATCTAGATGGTTTATCACGTCTGGGCTATAATATTGTAATATTCTCCCCATATTAAATCTTACCCATTCCTCCATATCTGTTCTTCTCAGTCCTAATCTCTGATCAACCAAAGAAGGCAGTTTTTAGAGTACTCTCCACACTGTAGAAGTTCATTTTTTTATTACGTATTTACTGGTAGTAGCAAATCAGATTAAAACAATCCTCAGGTGGCGGGATAAAATTCTGCCCTGGGACCGGAGGGGGTATTTTACCTGCAGTTGTTCTTCTTTGCCACCCCTTGGATCCACTGGTTTAAGGTCATGATGACTGCAGCAATTTTCTAACTACCTGATGTACACTGTGTATTGCTCTCTGATTGTCCAACACAGTGCTGGCCAATCAAAGAGCAGGTATAGTGTATCGGTAGTCTAACATTACCAATGAACTATGTGGATTAAGTAGTCAGAAGATTAGACTACCAAAAACGGGGCCCAGAACCTTCAGATCAGAGGAACAAGGACACAGAAGACCAACGGCAGTTATATAACGGCCCCCTCCAGTTTCTGGACAGAATTTTCTCCCAGGATCGGAGGGTGACTTTAAATTGTACATATTTAACTGAAACCATCTGTACAACTACACACTGTCCACTTTTCTTCCAATGTATATTCCTACATTGCAAAGAATAAATCAAGCAATGCTTTGAATGACAAAACAAATAGCAATTTTCGTAAGATAAAAGAACGGGGCTGTCTTTTGAACATGGCAAGCGAGCTTATTTTGCAAGATTTAATATTTGCCCTTAGGTTTCCTTTTTATTTGATAAGCTTTCAGCAGGATTGAAGTGACAGTATAGTGGTGTGAGGAAGTACATAAATACTGCATTTCTACATCCTATCAAAGAAAACAATATGACCAAAAATATGTATGTAGATCTCTTGATTATTACTTTCTTAAGCGTTTCAATTTTCATGGGGCTGTAATGTGTTATGCTGCATGCGATGAGGGCAACAATACTGTCCACAGCCTGGAGTGATTATGCAATAGTATTAGGTTTGTCAATATGGTATTATTTATAATACATACAGTTGTCCATAATGCACTCATTATATCCAGTGGGATGCCTGCAATCTTCGTACAAGTTGTCCAAAACAGCGTGCAGTTCAGCAATTACATTTAAAATCATATCCAATTGGCAGCGAGCTTTAAAATATCAAGAAATGATATGTCAAGAAATTGCATAAATAATACTTTTCCAATATAGTGTTATTATAGAGAACAATGGCCATAGTCACAAAAGGGTAACAGAAACAGCCCTTATACACACTTAATATCTGAAAAAATGCATCAGTGCTATCTATACTAACCGTATAAGGAGGAAGGTTCTTAGCTCATATGTTGATCAAAACATGCAGGCCCATCTGCCTCTTCCAGGCAACCACTGCTTTTGGACAGGTTCCTAACTCTACAACTCAACTCTTTTCGGATCTTAGCCTCCAGAGGGATTTAGGGAAAGTAAGATACTTGACTATATAGTCTAATGAACCTTTTTTCAATCCAATTTGTATCCTGGTTTTCCTAGGGGGCTTACTCTTTTTCTGCTGTTATACAACAGCGCTATATGCTGGCTAAAGCCAGTACTGCATGAGGTGACACGTTAGATAGGCTCCAACAGTGGAGAGACTGGCAATATATAGTAAGAGAACCCCGATGGACGTCTTCCAACATCCGAGCTGTACAGCCTTAAATCATAATGTCTTCAGGCGTCAGGCAGTGGATTGGAAAGGGTTAAAAGGCAATAACTGGGAATATAAGCCAAAACCAAAATCTTCTCTAGATGGAAAAGATAAACCATACACAGACAGCTGTTTTGAGGTTTTTGCCCCTTATCAGCATGCAGTAGGTTTGCTGGTTCGGCTGGGTGAGAGGCCTTTTACGTGAGTCAGGAAGGGCATAGATAGCCTTGTATGTCTCCTCCCTAGGTGCTTTCCCTAAGAAGAAACCACACCCTTCCTGACCCATGTCATAGGCCTCTCTACAAGCCAAGCCAGCAAAATTACTGCACAATGATGAGGGGTAAATACCCCAAAACAGTCACTTAGATGTGGTTTAACATTTCCATCTGGAGAAGATTCTGGCTTTGGCTTATATTTCCAGTAATTGTTACAAAGCTTGTTAAAAAGTCTGACATTGACTTTCAGGAATGCTGCCCTCCAATAGATGGCGATGTAGAGGCATTGTTCTATCTTCCTATTTGCTTTAATTTATTTGTTAGAAGTGCTGACTTTGTTTTTTTTTTCCTTTGGGGAGGAGTGTCTACCTCCACTTTTGTGGTACACTCCACCTACCCATCTGCATAGAATCACACATGCCCCACCCAACATAGTGACTAGTTATGTTAACATTCAGAATGGCCACCATGACTGGGATCGGAACCCAATACACAATGTCCACAAGGGTGCCCCGACAGTACCTGTTACATCAACCAGATCTCATATTTGCATAGCACACATCAGCAGTTTTGCAAGAAACATGTGTCCATTGTACAATAATCATCAGAAACCTTGGCATTTTCCTGACTACACTAAGTTAACATTTTTCATTCCCCCTAAACATGTTCTCAACCTTCTCAAAATCCTGTGTCTAGATATAGGACCCCAGGCTGCAGCAGGAGTTTCCCCCCTGCCCTGTCTGTTAAATCACACCCCTTGACTAAGCCCTGCCCTTCAGTCAGTCAAAAACGGACCAGATCAGCAAATGTTACCTCTATGTGATTTCTACAAGACTATTGCAGGTTCGTGCTAAAAGTCCTGCAGACTGATAAACAGTGAAGGCAAGTGTTTAGGGTTGTGCTGGCTGGGATCTGTTGTACCACATACGTTTCTAGCAGCACAGCCTCACAGGTGTAGAATGATTAAACTGGCTGGGTGTGGTGTTCTCTTGCTAGCCAATCACCACTGGTCTGGTTGCAGTTAAATATCCACCCCTTCACTCTTGGGTTTGTTGGTTTTGCATGCTTGCACATGTGTTATGTGTTTGAATAGGGGCTAGTCCAGTGTTTGTGCAAGTGGCCAGACATTAGATGTGGATAGCTCTGTTCTGTGTTTATGGTGTGAACAGCGTCATGTTCTGTATGTCTGTGCAGGTGACTAGACATGAGGAGTGAACTGTCCTGTTCTATGTGGTTGTATGTCTGGCATGCTAACCCAAGTGTGTTGCTGTGTGATTTGTGTTCTGTGTTCCGGTTTGTTCTAGTTCCGTGTATTAACCCTTGAGTGATAGTCAGGACTGAGGTTCCAACACAGGGCCACCTTTATCGAGGCAATCGCCTTGCCTATTAGATAGGGTCCTGCCATTCACCCTGCAGCTTGGGGTCAGTTGTCTTGCTAGTGTAGGGATCCGGAAGACAAGGAGGAGCCTTGATATCGGCTTGCGGGCTTAAGTATTTTGTCCAATATACAAACCAATACCTTGTACTTTTATAGCTATAACATCTGCTTATGTGTACAGTAGAGATGAGTGAGCTCATTTAAGGCTGATGCTCGATCAAGTATCGGTCTTGTTGAGTAACTGATTAGTCGACGAAGCACCATGCAGGGGGGGGGGGGGGGGAGAGTGAGAGAAATCTATAAGTTCGGTTTGGTATGAACCCAAACCTTGGGCAGTTTGTCTCTGCTGAACCCACTAAAATGGTGCCTATCACATGGCATAAAGAAAGAGGAAGAATCACATGGCCTCACGGTAGCCCATAATGCCTTGCAAACATTTCCTCTTCCTTTTTCATTAACATTGCCTTAAAATAGCTCAAAAGTTAGATACACTCCTAGGTGACCTAAGAGTGTTATGTGGGACTTTTACGGCATTTAGACAGCGTTATGCACCAGTTTTAGGCATATTTTTGAAGCTCCGGTTGGTTTGAACTAATTCGGACTGTTGATACTGCCAAAACAATTTCCAACTAACCATCTATTTTGCTTTGAGCAAGTGCTGCAGGGGATATATAGCATTACATGGTCAGGCCAAGTTCTCGAAAGTGGGATCTACTTTTTTTGTTTACAACTTTCTTACTAGAGGAGAGATCTCCATACATCTGTGGGGCGTATAGGAGGTTTCATGGCTTACATTAGGCACACGGCTCTGATTTTTCGTACGGTTCTACCAGATTATATAAATGTAGAAACAACTAATGAGAGCTTTGCCTTTTATTTGAGATCTCCATAGCTACAAAATTATGCACATGGTATCAATAATCCCAACCAAACCACGATGATCTTATAGTTACACATTAATACTTTTTTCATTATGTAATTCCCTGCTTCTAGCAAGCCTAATAACAAATGAAAGCGATAATTTATTGAGGTCATGTATCAAGAGTCTATTCTACCACATGCCTATTTCATTGCCATGGTGGCATCTGCTGCCGATATCCTTTTTGGATTCAGTATCTGATGAGTAATGAGTTTGTTAGAGTATATCTCACAATATTTTGGCTGCCAAATAGCCTCGAAGCTGTCAATATATGGGATAAAGGGAGCAATATGTTGCTAAATATGTCACGTAGTTTCAATGCCATATTATCTGGTGCTCTTGTCATCTATGTCTGGTATGAGGTAGAAAAAAACAGGGGCAGAGCGTCTCATAGCACAGCAAGAAGTCGTAATGGAAAGAGGTGAGCCTTGATAAATGTGTGCTCACTAGGGGTCTTGGTGAGACAATTACAACCAGGTCAGATACGTATGGTGGCACAAGGTGCTCCCAAGCCAGAGATACTGTCCAGCAATCAATGCTATCAGCATTTCGAAGATGCAACAAGCTGCAAAAGGAAAAAACTTGGATAAGGTACAACCTCTATGGATGAAGAAAGTACTCAAAATCAAGGGGTCAAACTTGCTGGATCTAATAAAGAGAAGTCAAATTTGATCCCAATGCTTTGAGTACTTTCTGCATCCAACAAGGTTGCACCAGATCCAAGTTATTTTTTGTGCCTTATCACTTTGTTGAACATTAGCCTTATGATGTACTTGGTAGCAGGGGTGTACCTATAGGGGATGCAGAGGATAGGGTATACTTGGGCCCAGGAGACATAGGGGTCCCAAAAGCATTATAGTTAGGGGCCCTGTTACAGATTTTGCATTGAGGCCCAGAAGCTTCGAGTTACGCTTCTGCTTGGTAGCACACTACTCGTGCACTTATGTCAGGATCAGTGGACAGCAGATGTAGGTGAGCGAGTCACACACTGCTTTGACTTTTGGGTCAAATGCAGAGGCAACACTTGAGGGACTCCAGTCTTCACCCTTTAACCCCACCAGTTGGGATATGAGCTTCGCTTCAGGATCATCAGACCTTTACACTGGAAGTGGTTCCAGTAATGTGGCAACCGACACTACAATACACCAAGGTGTGGTTCCTGTGCACGTAAACAGAGACATAATCAGATCAATCCAGGAAGAGGACGGCAGTGCAACTTCAGAATGAGGAACAAGCTTAAAGGCAGGACTAGTGATGAGCAAACGTTTGGTCTGAGCTAGTTTGAAGTTCACCAAAATCCCTGAGGCTGCTTTCTCATGGGCTACAAAACGCATATATGAAAAGCCCATGGTTTTAAAGGGGTTCTTTCACATGAGCGATGTTTTGTAGCCTGCGACATTGCTAGAATACAAAATCGCGGTATGCTCTATAATCGCGACATGCTCCCTGGCACTTGTTTGAAGTTCTCCTGCAGACCTTCCTGGTCAGAAGTTTGAAAATCCCCACCTCCAGGAAGCTCTGCCTCTGATTGGTTCTTGAGCGCTGCGGCTCAGCCCATCAGAGCCAGCGCTCGATGAACCAATCATAGCCATTCAATGAATGCTGCAATTTTTCCTCTGTGAGCGGAAAATCACAATTGATTTCTGTTCATGTGCAGGAAAAAGTGTTTTTCTATAGCATGCTATGGGCGGTATTTGCTGTGGAATCCAGAGGCGAACAACTGTTCTGGATTCCGCAATGCAAATATGCCGTGTGCAGCTGGCCAATCCTTGTTTTAGGTATAACTTTGCTAAAAGCTCTGTTCAACTTCGTGCTGCACCAAACGCTTAGCAAAATTCAACCCAAACACAGGGCTCTACATGATTAGTTCATTCAACATTAGTCAGGACACACAGAACAGGATAGCACCTTAAACTTGACCAAAAGACCAAAAACATAGGCATCTACCTTAAGGGAAGGGAACCTGATATAGCCAGTGTTACCACATAATTGGCAGGGGAAAATTTACCAAGGTATATGCTGGGCCTTTAAGAGTGCAGAAATGCGTGCGCATGTCCTTTGGGCCAACAACAGACGCAGCTGTAGTTGAGCGTTTGTAGGAGCACAGAAGGGAAAAGAGAGGTAAGCTGGAGACCACAATTGTAACAAGTTCTTACTACCTAGGTTTGAACTTACCTGTACTATTCACATATTCTGGTCAGCAAGGGTGGACTGACCATTTACCTAAACACCTATGGCCTGGGGTTACTTCTGAGGTCTTAGAGTACACCTTGAGGCTGATTGCACATTTAGTTCTAGGGGTTAGGGTTTCAGGCTGGGGTTTGTCCCTATCCTCCAAAGGGGACTGGCCTGGCGCATTCGTGAAGGATTTGGCCAGGACTGGGAGACATATTTCAGTTTGGGTCCCCATTTGAGTCATAAGAGGTGTCATCATACTTTTACAAGCGAATGTTCATTAATAAGATAGTTCTTATCAATGGAGGTACTAAATATTTTGAAATTTAAGTCAGCTAATAAAGTCAGCTCAACATCCTTGGACCGTTCATGCCGCTATCTCAAACAAGAGGAACCAAAGCAACTAGGGCTGCATCTGGCGTTGATACAGTGGTATTTGTTCTTCAAAAGGTCAAGACTGCAGTCCATAGTGTTCCTTGTTTCCAGACTGTACATGCGTAGGGCAACTATTTACAACGAGGCCTACAAGGCCATAGAGCTCTTTACACCGTGTCAGCTTGAGCACACGGCTCCTTTCATGCCACACTCACTTCCTGGTTTCCAGCCTGTGGTTGCCCGCCAGCTTGCAGCCACTCCCCAAATCCGCCAAGCTTTTTAAAGGCGCAGGTCTCCATTTATACAAAGAGGTCACATCCACAGTTCCACATGTAAAAAAGCAAACATTTCAGTGACCCCCCCCCCCCCTTGCATTGTGGTAGTGTGCCACATAGTCAATTACCAGGCAACAAAACTGCATATACTTAATCTCTAATTGCCTTGATTTTGGGACACATTTAGTCATTATGTTTCTATGACTCGTATTCCAGTCCTGTTCACAAAAAGATATCAGCCCCCAGGACTACCCATACGTAGAACAGACAGACCTATGGACTGCCTGCAACTATACAAAACTTTATGCACCCTCAAATTCTACTCACTCAATAGGTTTAAAGAATTTATCATTATATCCTATGGCTAATGAGTTCAAAACAAGTGACGAGGGTCACAGTAGCAATTAGCTGACACCAAATAATAGCTCAAAATGAATGCATTATATTCTAACTTCTCATATTATTATTCGTATTCCCCTATCATTTACAGCCAATATGTGCCCTCGCCCAGTAAAAGACCCTCTCAGAAAGGATTTATTAGTGATATTACAGAGTGTGATTTCCAATAATCTGCTTGGTACAACATTATCGCTCCACAGAGACCCCCGATTAACTGCTGTACAATCAATAGACCAGCAAAAACACACACATAATCTCCTGCCACTCAATTATTTAGGAGCCGAGGGATTCCCTGGAGACCCGGACTCAATGGCAGCTTAACCATTATGCTGCTGGCGCTGCTTTAGTTGTGATGAAGTATAAGATCTATGCTTATATAGATCTGCATGGGGAGTAGGGGTAGGTCATGCAATGCTACATGCCAACATCCTTTGTTGCATTGGTTCTAGTGGAGCTCACAACTTAACTTCTAAGACACAAGAACTTCGGTCAATTTCATAGGAACCCAATTAACCTATGAAAATGTTTTTGTGGTGTGTGGGGTAACTATATTAGCCATAAAAAACCCACACGAACGCAGGGAGAACATATTAACGTCATTCAGATATTGTCCTTGGCCACATATGAACTTAGGAAACCAACGCTGCAATGAAACCATCCTAACCTCAAGATCACAGACTCCAACAGTGGAATCTTCTGACAAGGGTCTATAACATTTCCGATGATTACTTTCGCTTATGTTTCCCCTTTAAGTATAGCCATATATATATATAAAAATAAACATAAGGCGATAATATTTGCTCAAATGACTCAATCCATTCTGACTCTCCACGTCTATGGCAGTGCAAGGACTCCTTGGTTTTGATTTTCTTAGAAGTATCCTTGGCTCTAATATAGAATAGGGCCAGGACAAGGGTTAGGCAGCAGCTTGGGGCACATTGAGTTGCGGGAAGTTTCTTAAGTGACTTTCTTGTTTCAGGACAAAGTTGTGTCCTGGGTTTGGAGGGTTGGGGAGGGGAGGGTATATTACTTGTAGTTGACTGTGTTGGCCATTGTTCAATTTAACCAGTTCCCGATTCCGCTTTCGGTTGCCCAAGATGGATGCCACTATTTTCTATTTACACTATGCACTGTGCTGTGACGGTCCAGCACTGATCATGTTATTAGCACTGGCTAATCACAGAGCAGGTATAGTGCATTGATTGTAGCCCTAACACTATGAATGCACTATGAACCATTAGGTAGTCTAAAGATGGCATAGGGCATCTTGGCCACCCAAAAACAGAGCCCCAAACTGGTGGAATTGCATGACAGCCAACAAAATCAACTACAGGTAATGTTTCCCAACCACTATCTAGTCTTGATAGAATTTTGACCTGAAACCGGAGGGCTACTCTAAG
This sequence comes from Eleutherodactylus coqui, assembly GCF_035609145.1. NCBI lineage: Eukaryota > Metazoa > Chordata > Amphibia > Anura > Eleutherodactylidae > Eleutherodactylus > Eleutherodactylus coqui. The sequence continues at coordinate 31,247,415 of NC_089846.1, forward strand.
ACTTGTGTTCATATGCCAGTCTTCCATTAAAAGTAAAATGCACCAAACTTATTAAGAGGTGCATGCCTTTTAATAAATTTGACGCCTTTTGAACTGTCATTAGGCCAGAAAATCTATACCTGCTAGGAAGCGCTGTAGACGTGTGCCGTTTTTTGCGCCATTTTCTGGCTTAGACCTTGTTCCTATATGTCCAGTCATCCGTAGTTTTTTTCTTTCTGGCATGATAGTTGAACGCCAGCGGGAAAATAATTCTAGAACTGATCCCATTGTTTCTTATCATTTGTACCATCTGGTGCATTAGTTGTTATGCCAGGCCTGTTCAATAAAATGTGCACTGCAGCATTTTTCTGTCTGGCTATGGATTCTGGACTGGTGCGCATAGTGCACAAAAATCTCTTCAGTTGTGTTCAGCTCGAGTATAAAACAACTGGCCTGACATAACTGGTACAGATCTAGCAATCGTTAACATGACTGGGGCATTAAATGTCTAGTTAACATTTGCTATATCTGTATATGTGAATCCAGTCTAAAAACCAAAAGCAACCTTCTGGTCCTGGTAAAAAATTCTGTACAGGGATGGCTAAAAGGGGTAGTTATATTACCTACCTCTCTCTCATATCTACTGATTTCCAAGCCCTCGTATTCAGCTTCCAAAATGGGTGCCTCAATCTTCTAAATACGTAATGCACACTGTATATATATATAGTTATGCAGTACACAGAATGTCCTGCAAAGGGCTATAGATGAGCAATCTGATACCTGAAGAGAGAGAAAACACCTGTGGGTGTGGCAAGAACTAAGATTAAAGGATCAGTTCCTACCACAGTCAGGGGGACGTTAACAGCCCTGCAGAGCTGAAAGGGCTGTAAGCCTGAGGTCCAGTGTGAACTAGTGGAGGCCCCCGAGTCTGACGCGGAGGACGACCCTAGACTCTCACCTTGTGGGGTACGGACAAATGTACTTTGTTGATGTAATAAACTTTGCTGTATATGGAATAAATGCTGGCAGGCGTCAGAGTGTTTAAAGAGAATCCAAGTCTACTGAGACGTTTCTATACGTGTAGTGACAATTCTGGACAGAAAGGCTGGTGATCCTGTAGGCGAGTGACCCCCAACTTGCCATAATATATATATATATATATATATATATATATATATATATATATATATATATATTACAGTATGGTGAGGGATGGTGCTGGGAGAAATGCTTTAGGATGTTGGTGGACTCTACTAATAAAACATTTAGGTTGACCAAATGACACTGAACTGAGAATTCTTAATTTGGGAAGGACAGAAGGTTTGATGGAAATGAGGAGTATGTAATATAAAATTGATAAATTGGAGTACCAGAGTTTAGTAAGATGGGTAGGCGGTGGTGCTATTTTCTGACTGAACAGCAGATTTTGATTTGGCTTTCCAAAAGGGTAAATCCAAACCTCTGTTTAGACTGGAGGAGAAGATAGACTCTGAATCTCATGTTAGTCTACACCAACCCAATAATGAACTTCTGGAATTGTTTTCCACCTCACTGCCCAGCTTCTTTAATTACCCTCAAGTTTGACTTACTTTTGTTCCTCCACATGCAACTCTGTACCCCTTTCTAGAAAACTTGACACCTGCGTACCTGCTGCCAACTGGGCAGGAACTGGCATCAGGCTTTGCTTTTAGACTAGAACTTGTAAAGAGCATAAGACATGGACTTTGCTAACCTAGTGGGTCTTGCCATCTTCCTTGGCTCACCTGGTGCTGGTGTGGGCCCTGGTTCGGTTTATTTGTGTATATCATTAAATGTAGGCAATTGTTAAAACATTTTACTATTTTTTTGGTAAAATCATCCTGTAGAGTGACCATATTTGCCCCATTTTTGAATTAAGTAATGTATATGCAGCATTTCTTGAGCGCTATGTATACCAAGGAAAGGCAGATGAGACAAAGACCCTTCTGACCACTCTATGGGCTCTCCAGCTGCTGTCTAGTGGGATGCATATGTCCAGAGAGTAGTTCACATGGACAGCATAGATCGTCATAGTCTATAGGTGGTCCATAAGCTAGATGAGTTTTAAACACTCGACTAAACATTTCAATACATTATTTACGTAACACCATAATAGTCATTCTAAGCTCTTCTGTCAAAACACGTGTAATTTGCCATTCTTCTTGATCTGTCTCCACTCTATCCTCGAAGATATGATGATGATTATATGACAAGGCATCTTGTGTAGAGCTTGCCAGTGATCCTTTGATTGACACAAGCTAATATCTGGAGAATTATCAGCTTTCAGCTGACAAAGAGCTTTTTGTGGACAGAGTCACTATAAGCTCCTTTCACTTCTGTGGTTTCAATGGTTCTCTGCATACAAGTCTATAGTTTAAAGCTGTTAACTAGTGTTCATACTTATGATTGGTTCATCTATATTCTAGCACTGTCTTTATCTGGATGTTACAGAAAAAGTTGGGTATATTTTTTAAATGTTGCACTACTTATCTTGTATTGATTTTGAATTACAGGCTGTATTACAGATCAGAGCTCCATTCACAATTCTGCTTGCTTCAAAGCTGAAATCTTCCAACATTCCTTGCTGGTTTTAATGACTGAACTGGTGACTTGCACTCTAAGAAGTGTCATCGGATATAGGAAAAACTAAATGTCCTACTACATTGTAGGGGTTCAACTCCTATTGCTGTCAACAGGTGGTTGATGGTTGCAATGACAATTAGGTAAAAGGTAAAGTCCCCTGGTGCAAGCACCAAGTTATGACTGACTCCTAGGATGATGTCACATTGTGACATTTTTTGGCAGTCTGTTTTTGAGGGGTTTTTGCCAATGCCTTCCCCAGTCATCTTTTACCCCCTAGCAAGCTGGAAACTCATTTTACTGACCTCAAAAGGATGGAAGGCTGAGTCAACCTTGAGCCGGCTACCTGAACCATGTGGAGATTGAACCTGCAACCTTCAGGTAATGACCAAGAGTTTAGGACTGCATTTCTGCTGCCCTAACAGGTGGTTGATGGTTTCAATGACAATTAGCAGAATTGTAAATGCAACTCTGGTCTATAATGCTGCAGTACTGTAACTCGATACTAGTGCAAACTTTGTAATTCAGTGCTTTTAGAAGGACCATGGCAAGATAAGCTGTTTCATGGGATGTACCATCAAAAGATAGTTGAAATGGTTGACATCATTTGGAAATCCTACCAGTGGCTGGAGAAGGCTAGACCTAAAGACAGCAAGCACTGAGGCACTGATCATAGCAGCACAAGAACAGGCACTAAGTACCAGATCCATAGAAGCAGGGATCTGCTACACTACATCGGATCCAAGAAGCAGACTGTGCAGAGAGGCCTCAGAGATAGTCCCACACATAGTTTCAAGATGAAAAATGCCAGAAGGAGTAGCATACACTGAACGGCACAACCAAGTGGTAGGCATTGCATACAGGAACATCTGCACAGCTTAAGAGCTAAATCCTCCCAAATCTAGATGGGTGACTCTACAGAAGGTTATGGAGAGGGCTAAGATCCTGTGAGACTTCCACCAATGGATAGGCAAACAGGTACTGGCCAACAACACATTGTAGCAATTGGCAAGGACCAGAAGGCAGCGGTGGTAGTAGGTATAGCTGTACCAAGTGACAGAAACATTAGGAAGGAGCATGAGAAGCTGGAGAAGTACCAGGTCCTGAGAGAAGAACTGGAGAGGATGTGGAAAGTGAAGGCCAAAGTGGTCCCGGTGAGGGTAGGACCATTTGGGGCTGTGGCTCCTAAACCGGAAGAATGGCTGCAACAAATCCCAGGAACAACATTCAAGCACATTGTCCAGAAGAGTATAATACTGGGAATAGCTAGGATTCTGCGCAGAATCATCAAACTCCCAGACCTCTAGTAGAGGACCTGAAGTTGAGGAAGACACATACCACCCATAGGGGTGAGAAAAGTAATATATATATATATATATGTTGAGAGAGAGACATTTATCATTTTCTCATCTTTCTACTTGATAGATGACTGGTAAATCGTCAGGGTTCAACAGTTGGGCCCCCCACCATTGCTAGCACAGCGGGCCACTGTAATATAAACCATTGTTACATACATAAACCTAGAGTGCTACTTCTTAAAAGGAATGTATCACCTATGGTTTGACTAACTATAACCAGGTAGAGAAACTTTTTCCATTCTGTTTTTATTTTCTGATTGTAGATTTTTGTGCTCTGTACATGATTATGGGGGCAGCCGGCTTGTCAGAGCTTTATAATAATGTCCTATATTATTCATAATAACAATGTCATGATGGTAAGTCCATAATTGTATCTTGCACTCTTTCTCAGTAGGATGGTCATTGTCAAAAGTGCGTCAGTCAGCTGATATTCTGTGATAAGAACGCTGCTGCAAATGTTATTAGCTGAGACCCCTTGTCATCTAATGATATTTCTACTGCCTATAATAATCAACGGTCTTTGCATTGATAGACGGGGCCCCCGACCCCGAGTCTCATACAGACAATGGATACAGTGAATTGTAAAAACGGGAACGAGAAGCCAGTTAATATTCTAATTAAGCTGCTCCTGGACACAGAGAAGTAGTCTGGTTAATTCTGAATATTAATTAGCTCATAAATTATAATATATCTATACACCTAAACGATTTTGTTAACACTTTACTAGTTTCAATATAGTCTCTTATAAAAACACAGATTATAAAACATAACTTGCAGAGTCACTTTTTTATCTACAGCTTGTGCACTTCCAGAGCTGCCATTCTACCTTCTTTCTGTGAAATTATCGCAATCCTTGATTGGAAGCTCAAGCGAAAGAAACTTGTTAACAGTCTTATTTTCTTGCTGCAGTTCTTAACTCCTGCAGCAGGCCTGCTGGCTAGCTATTGCTAATTTCTCATGGTGTGAACACCTACAGTCCCAAAGTCTGTTCAGAGGCCGGCCTCACTTACAGTTCATCACGTAGGAGTTGCTGTTTCTACCGATACCACTGCATTGTCTGGAGGATTTGAGGCCCTACTTTCTACAGCTCTCTCTGTCCTCTAGCTAGCCGATGCCGGTCAGTTCTCCAGGCAGCAGCGCCCTTGTACTTCTATCTGGTAGCTTCGCCTCTCTCAGCAGAATAGCCAGCAGCTCCTTCTGAGCATGCTCAGTTCTGCTGCTCCAAAATTTGGCACAAATTTCAGAGCATGTTACAATTCTGGCACACTTCTCAGTCCATCTTCATAGCAACGTTAACCCTTTAGGGTGAGTTCCTCTCATATGTACACTGAATGACTATGTATTAGAGACCAGCTCTTTCACGGTTGGAGCTTTTCTGTATGGAAATTAGACCCATGCAGCATGAAATCATGCAATAAGTTTTCCGTGGATCAGTTTCGGTGTGGATCTACATTATAATGGGAAAATACAGCAAACTGACTTCCAACGAGGCCTGGTTATCAGTGCTAAACTAGCTAGGGCTTGGATTTCACTGTCAACCTTGTGAGATTTTCTCGTGCAACAGTATGGAGAGTATACAGAGAATGGTGTGATTGAGGAAAAACATCCAGCGAAAGGGAATCTTGCGGATGGAAACAACTCAGCAATAAAAGGGGTCAGAGAAGGATGTCAAGAATCGTTTTGACGAACAGGTGGTGCACAATCAAACAAATTGTAGTCAACTCAAAAGTTGGTGCTCCAACAATTGTGACTAAACGCACAACTCGCCCTCTCTTAGCATGGGAGAGTTATAACAGCAGATGATCAGTTCCAGTGCCATTACTGTTTAAAGGGAATCTGTCATCTTGAACATGCTATCCAAACTGCAGGCATTATGTTACAGAGCAGGAAGAGCTGAGCAGATTGATATACAGATTTATGGGGAAAGTAAATAAAATAAATCTTGTTATTTGTATAGCACCAACTTATTCTGCAGTGCTTTCAAGTAATTTATTTATTACCCCCACCAAGCCAGATGCTCATTTTACCAACCACGGAAGGATGAGTCAACCTTGAGCCGGCTACCTGAACCATTCAGGGATTGAACTTGCAACCTTCAGGTCATGAGCGAGAGCTTAGGACTGCACCACACAGGGCTCTCAGTGTAACTTGTATTTTATGCATTTAAACCTTTGCTCATTCAGAGCTGAAAAGTCCAATGGGCGGTCCTATCAGTGACTGACAGCTCTCCCTGTATGTAAAGTCACACGCAGATAGCTGTCAATCACTGAAAGGACTGCCCATTAGACTGTTCAGCTTAGAATAAGCTCTACCTCCATTTACTAAACAATGGTCGCTCTTGTGTGAAGGCACAGGAGCGATAATTGCTGGGACTGTCGGAGGCTTGAGCATCTGACAATCGTTCATGTAAAAGGACCCTCAGGCCATGATAGTCACTATTTGTATGCATTTTGTATACATTACTTACCTCTGGGAAGCCCCCTCTTTTAGGAAAAAGTTTGTCTCCTGCTTTGTGTTTGGCTATCATATCCAGTCAATATGTAGAGGGGTGGTCATAGATGGGGTTGGCTCTCTTTTGAAGTCTATATCAGTATTTGACTAGAGGGCCTGAGTGTTCGTTTGTCTCATCAGTAGGCCATGTAAAAGAGCCAACGATTATCGAGATATACACTTGACCAATGATAGCTGTATGAGGATGAACAATCAGAATAATGACAGTCTGCCCCATAAGGGAATCCTCTGCTGTGTGAGAACTGCAGAGAAGCAGTGCCAATTGGCATGCTTAGTCAATCGGTGCTAGCTACAACAGGCCAATTCTCTGACCATCTAAAAGGACCTTTAGCTATCTCCAGAATTTCTGTGCGTGTCATTTCATAATGTAGGACAATTTTGTGTACCAGATTACATTTTTTATATATTGACATGCACTTTAACAGGATTTAGGCTCTTTTCACATTTCTATTGGAGCCTCCATCACTAATTTCGACAAATATGACACGAGGAATTGCGCTGTACGTAATGTAATTCTTATCAAAATTATGGGAAGCCAATAGAACTCCAATGGACCCCATTGTAAGTCAATGTAGTCGGTCGGAGGGGGGGGGGGGGTTGATGTCTATTGACTGAGTGATCTACAAAACGTTTTGGCATTCGTTATGAATGCAGGCACATCACAGGTATGAACAGAGCCCGACTCATCCAAAAGTGTATTATAATGTAGGAATCTTGAAGGATTCACAATGTCTTCACTAGAGATTCTTCTCTAAGTGCTCTCAAGAGCTCCAACTCAAACTGCTTAACAGATAGTATTATGACAGGCCTCTAGTGTTCCCCATCTACCTGCTCGCAAGAATGTCTCTTGTAACTGCTCTCTAGAGCTCATCTTTTAGTATTCCAGAAGCAGTCTCTTCTCAATATTCTTAATTTAGACAGCTTATAATGCCTACAGTTGAAAATAAAGTAAGTGAACCCTTTGGGATTACTTGGATACTGCATACAGCATGCCGAGACTATTAAATCCCCTTGATCTGGTGGTTTTTTGGCAAGGTGGATATGATTAGTGCATTGTGTAGCCCTACTGCATTCATAGTTTCTGGTATTTCCGTCTCTGCTGACTCAATGAATAGCGGCACAGTAGAGACCCATCTGTGAATTAGAGGATACTTATCAAATGTTCCTGAATTGCAGTACTACATTTATCTCATTAATGACTTAACCATTCTGTAATTGCTATGGTGAAATTCACCTTTAGAATCAATAGAGTTGTGCAATTCAGTGTCCTCTTCCTAATTGCCCCAGCACCCTGGTATATGGCTTGGGGTTTTACTGGTGATCAGAGATGGTGTTGGTAGTACAAAGGTTCTGGGGATAGTTTATATATGGTTCCCATACAACTCTATGGAAGAGCGCATGCATAGGACTCTGAAAAGAGTTAGATTTTTGTCCAACATGCAGACTTCTGTGGCGGGCACCGCCGATACCAGGAGGCAGCTGAGTATAAGATATACAGCACCCGTTTCCCTGTCACCTCGCCTAACAGTTAGTTTATGCTGCTTTAGGCAGGTAACAGGTTCCCTTTAACTCCCATTCTGGGGTGACTCACGACCATGTAGCAGTAGGCTATTACAGAGGATCCTAATTAGCGGTATAGTGTTAAGAGTCCAGTACCTGAATATTGGGTTTCTCCAAAATCCTTTCTCGGTAACCGAAAGTCAACAGGACAGTGCCTCCGAAACATGCAGTAAAATCAAATATAAGAAGGAAGGGCTTACCTGGTGCAGGCGGGGGGGTCCCTCATATAGGGACCTGCCTGCTAGCACATACAGTCCTGCTAAGCTGTTGGGAAACCAATGCTTCTTATGCCCCTTGAGGTTGAGGCATCCAATGGTATTGAAGAACAGCAGAAGAACCCAAAAATCAAAAAGAGATTTGGTTTAGAATAAGAAGCAAGCAATAAAAGAGTGATTCGCATTCCTGTTCCTGTCTACTGTATTAAAGAATCTCATTACAGACCTTTGGACTCTTCCTTGACTGGTTGGACCATTTTAGGATGGGTGTATTCCTTATTTTGGTTTGTAAACCCCCTCCTCTTCATGTAAGTTTAACTTATTTCCATCCTCTTTTTCACCAACTCTTATGGGCGCAGTCACTTTTTTATTGCTTGCTTTCAGTCTGTGCCCTCTTTTACCCCAGTATTGGGTTTCTCAAAAGTCCTTACCAGGTCAACAGTAATGTAGTCTCTGGCAGATCTATATGGTAGGGAGGAGAGAAACGAGGAGGCAGATGTCTCTCCAATGCTTGTATTCGGGGGTACTACTACTTTGCGGAGCCTTAAAGGAGGCATTATTACCATCTGGGGCACTATGGATGTGCTGTTTGTGTAGAGGTGTGGATGAGCTGGACTACTGAGGAACTAAAGAAGTCTGCGTGTTAAATTCTGCAGAGATGCATTGTGGCTGAAAGAAGTGATATACTGTATATAGACCCTAGCTATGCCACTGGAACCAATGCATCTAAGCAACAAGAGCAGAAGATCCAGAATTTTCCCTAGGGCCCGTTCAACTCTAGTTTTGTTCCACAGAATCCTGAGGGTAGATACGGCAGCTGTCTAAGGTTCCATTAAGGAGGCAAAATATGATTTATGAACTGTAAAAGCTATAAACACTTTCAACCAATACATTTCCTTGTATAAGCAACTGGATGCTGTGCCCGAGTCCTTGATAATGGTGTAGGTGCCAAGGGGTGATGAACTAACTCTTTCCTACATTGTGACGATAGATGATTAAGAGATTGTCCATTTGACAGATATGACGTTGAACATCAAGAGTCAAGGGGGGGGGGGGGGGCAAATCATGGAAACTAGCCTTGATAGGGAGCCTATCCTACACCAATTGTGGGATCTGGGGTGCTCAGAGCAGCAGGGCCGATTGGTACATTTCATGTGACATCACTAGTGCTTCAAGCTAACTCGAAATGCCTTTATGTTAAAGGAAAGATCTACTTACGGAAATATATATTTTAACTCTATAGAATAATTTGTTTCTTTGGCTATAATATCCTGTGACTTTCTGCCTTATAAAGAGGCTTTGTATGACTTTGGTTGTAGTAAGCAGAGAAATGTTCACAAGCTGACCCTACTGATATCTACCATAAGATCTAAGAGGTCAGTCAGCTGGACTGTGAGTGTCCTCAGCCTTTGATGTGGACAGAGGGGTTAAAGAAACCTAAATGTTAAGTAGAAACAATAAGACAAGGAACTTAAGGCCAAAATCCCACCTAAGGCACATCTAGGGAGCTGTAATTACTGCCGCATGGAGCAGGAATGTGAGATAATGTCATAGGGTGCACATATCTAGGATTTCACAACACGGTTACTGCTTGTGGTCAAAGGTAGAGAAAGCACAGTATGTCACTGTCCATCATGGACTGATGCTACAGATATGGTGCTAATACGCTCACACAGAGCAAATCTATGAATGTAACAGAGGTCAACACATGTTATATTATTATTCTACCCACTGCTACTACCTACTACTACACTTCAGTGTCCAAGGGTGTAGCTATGGGGGGTGCAGATATGGTAATCCTATCTGTATTCTGGTCCCTCCGCCACATAGTAAGACAGTAGGTGGAGGGGAGGGGGGGGGATGTGGTATTGGGGTGCAGGAGCATGGCTTCTGCTAGCATGTCCCCCCACTGCGAGTTCAGTGCATCGCACTTTACACATGACACAATATTACCGATGCTAATGGCGGTTTTCTCAATGGTGTTATTTTTCGCAGAAAATGTTGTTTATTTACAAAGCTCGATTTAATAGGATTACTGGGGGTCGGCAGGGTTTTCCACACCTATCCAAACACCAGTGAACCGTTAGCACTTCGTTTTCTATACAAAATTTTCCAAATAAAAGGGAAAGTGTCACTTTTCTACCCTGAGGGCTGAACTGCACAACGTGTGACTGCTCTGTGGGAGTAAGTGGGTAATCCGAGGAGCAACAGTTACCTCATCTCAGCCGCATTGTTTTTTGTTAATTATACCACACCGGGCAAATATCCTAAATAGCAGATAGGTGATTAATTAATTAAGTCAGATCTATCTATTGCCTATCTTTCTATCATCTATCTATCTATCTTCTATCTATCTATCTATATATCTATCTATCTATCTATCTCCTATCTATCTTTCTATCATCTATCTATCTATCTCCTATCTATCTCCTATCTATCTATCTATCTATCTCCTATCTATCTATCTATCTCCTATCTATCTATCTATCTATCTATCTATCTATCTATCTATCTATCTTATATCTATCTATCTATCCAATATCTATCTATCTATCTATCTATCTCATATCTCTATCTATCTATCTATCTATCCATCTCATATCTGTCTATGTATCTAATCTCTTTCATTCTAAATATCTGTCTATTTTTAATCTAGTTTTCTTTTCCTTATCTATCTCATCTTATCTCTTTCAACATCTATCTATCTATCTATCTCATCTTATCTCTTTCAAGATCTATCTATCTATCTCATATCTCTCTATTCATCTATCTATCTCATATCTAGCTATCTCATCTTATCTCTTTCAAGATCTATCTATCTATCTATCTATCTATCTATCTCATATCTATCTCATATCTATCCCATATCTATCTATCTATCTCCTATCTATCTATCCATCTATCTATCTATCTATCTATCTCATATCTATCTCATATCTATCTATCTATCTATCTATCTATCTATCTCATATCTATTTATCTATCCCATATCTATCTATCTCATATCTATTTATCTATCTCATATCTATCTTCCTTGTTTGTTATCTTTTTAAATATATATCTAATCTTATCCGTTTCAATGTCTATCTATCTATCTATCTATCTCATTTCTTTCTTTCTTAATATCTATCTGTGTAGCTATCTTTAATCTATTTTTTCTTATCTATCTCAAATTATGTATTTCAACATCTATCTATTTATCTAATATCTTTCTTACTATATATCTCTCTATCTATTATCTTTCTTTCTATCTAAATATCTATCTAGCTATTTTATCTATTTTTTTCAACATCTATCTCATCATATCTCTTTCAATATCTATTTATCCAACTCATATTTATCTTCTTTCATTCTTATCTTTCTAAATATCTATCTAATCTTATCTCTTTCAATATCTATATAATATATATCTATCTAATTTCTTTCTTTATATCTATTTATGTAGTTATCTTTAATCTATTTATTTTCCTTTTTCTTATTATGTCTCGTATTATGTCTTTCAATATCTATCTATCTATTTATCTACCTTATATCTTTCTTTCTAAATATCTATCTAGCTATTTTTAATCTATTCTTTTATTTTTCTTATCTATCTCATCCTATCTCTTTCAACATATATATTCTTTCTTTCTTATCTTTCTAAATATCTTTCTAATTTTGTTTCTTTCAATATCTATCTATCATCCATCTATCTCATATCTATCATCCATCTATCTATCTATCTATCTATCTATCTATCTATCTCATATTTATCTATCTATCTATGTCATATCTATCTATCTATGTCATATCTATCTATCTATCATCTATCTATCTATCTCATATCTATCTCTCTATCTATCTCATATCTATCTATCTATCTATCTATCTCATATCTATCTATCTATCTATCTATCTATCTATCTATCTATCTATCTCATATCTATCTCATATCTATCTCATATCTATCTATCTATTATCTATCTATCTATCTATCTATCTATCTATCTATCTATCTATCTATCTATCTATCTATCTCATATCTATCTATCTATCTATCTATCTATCTATCTATCTATCCAACTATCTATCTATCTTTTTCTTTCCCTATACCAGACAGAGCTATAGGGAGGAGTAGCACTGTTTCTTGGAAAAGAACCCAATTTGCTAATCTAAATACAACCCACTTGCTTTATTAGGTAAATCTGGGACGCCCAACGAGTAATGTAGTCATATAGGAAAAGGGATTGCATAAGTTTAGCTAGGTACACTCTCCTTTCAACAATCCGGGAAAGCTGAATGATAACCTTTTTGGAAATTGTAATAGTATCCATAGGATATGGGGGATATTTTCAATAACATGGAAGGTGAGAAAAGTGCAGAAATTTTTAACTGGGGATCTTTTCTCATAGGTGGAGATGCCAATTAGCACAGTCTTGTGCATAAAAATAGAATAACATATTAGCATTACCTTATCGTTACACATCATTCCATGTTTCGTGGTGTATGTGCTTTTATCTATAGCACTGACTTTTTAACCACTGGACACTGGAGCTGATTCTCATCTGAATGAGCGTGTGACGTCACCACTAACTCGTTCGCTCATGCAGATCATCGCTGGCTTGTTCAAGCGAGGATCATTCCAAATCATTCACTTGCTTTATGAGTGAATGACAAGGATTAAACAATTGCTGTTTAAACCGAACAATAAGTGATTGAGCCAGCGATGATTTTTATGCCCACATAACATTAATGACGAATCAACAGTGGACGATTCTCGTGCATGCTGGGACCTGTTGTTCTATGGGTTTCTATGTAAGGTCCTCCAGTTCTGAGATAAAATTCTGTTGGGTGGGTGGTACATTACCCACAGTTGTTCTTCTCTGCTGTCCATCCAATTTGTCGCTTCCAGGTAATATTTTTCGCCTACTTAGATGCAATCTTCAAACTACCTAATCCACACAGTGCATTGGTAGCGTTAGACTATGCAATACACACTATATCTGCTCTGATTGGCCAGAACTGCTTATGTGATCAGCACTGCCCAATCAGAGAGCAGTGCACAGTGTACATCAGGTAGTCAGAAAATTGCTGCAGGTTTCTTGGACAGCCGGAAATAGAGCCCAAAACTAATGGATTGAGGGGCGGCAAAGAAGAACAACTGCAAGTAATATACCCCCCTCTCTTTTCGGTCCTAGGACAGAATTTTTCCCCCAAACTAGAGGGTCACTTTAATCTCATTGTTACTACCAGCAGATATATAATAAAATAACACTTCTACAGTGTGGAAAGTACTCTAGAAATTGTCTTGCCTTCTTTGGTGGATCATGACTTAGGACTGAGGAGAACGGATATACTAGAATGGGTAAAAATCAATATTGTAAGAATATTACAATATTTAAGCCCAGACGTGATAAATAGAGTTGAGCGAACATGGTCGTCCGAACTTGATGTTCGTTCGAGTATTAGCATACTCGATGGTGCTCGTTACTCAAGTGAGTACCACGCCGAGTTCGACCCCACCCCGTTTTGACCCCTCACAGCATTACCACTTCCTGCTGTGACGTGCCAGCGTCCGCACATCCACAGCAGTATGTGGGAAGGGAGAGAGAGAGGGAGAGAGAGAAAAAAAAAAGCTCGGCACCCACGGGTCAGATACAAGAATGCTCGGGTCTCCCACTGACTTCAATGGGGTTCGTTACTCGAATAGAGCTCTCGAATATTACAAAAAGCTCGACTCGAATAACGAGCACCTGGTACTCGCTCATCTCTAGTGATAAACTATTTGATTTTTAGGATTGCCTATCAGATCATTGACTTTTCTGAAGCAATGGATGTTTTATAACATTTGCCCAGGTCATCTATCTCCAGCCTCTATGGAAGATGTTCCATCACCGTCCTAATCTTGGTCTACAGCACCCCTTGAGTTTTTGGTCTGTTCACAGTAAAGTTTAGCTGTCAAAAACTAGTTCATGATGGAATAAATTTTTTAGAAGCCGCAACCACCGGCAGTTCACTCTGGGACTTGTAATAAGAGTCAAGGAATCACACGTTGCTTTCCCTTACAGTAGAATACCTCACTTATCACTCCTACCCATATAAAATCCCACATAAGAGACGGCTGTTTATGTACAGTAGGAAAAGTGTTAAATTAAAAATAAATAAGAGAAAGCCAGAAGCCAATAAATGCTTAAAGAGACCCTTTCCATATTCTAACTAGCGAAAGGGGCTATTTTTGGCAGCTTTTTACATACCTATAATGGCCGGGTTGCCGGCGCATAGAGTAATTCACCAACTAAATCAACATTTGGTATTTATCTAAGCTCGTCTTAATTGCTGAGGATTTTCTTAAGTAGTTTTATAACTTCAGTTCTTTTTCAAAAAACATCAGCAATGAAAAAAAAAAAAGTGATATTAATGTGTGACCTATAACATGTAGCCTTCTGTGCGCGGTGATTTATTTAAAAAAATATGACCACGGAGGTCAGCCATGTATCGAAGGCGTGTTATCTGAGCATCTTCTTGTGCCCCAATCGTAGAGGTTGTTAAAACATCTCAGATCCAGGGGATTTGACGTGTGCAGACGTAAAATAGAGAGGTGATAGTTGTAAATGCGGCTTGTGGTGCAGCAGAAGCGGTGGAAGGTTGAAGGCCTTCAAGTTTATTATCTCATCAGCAGCAATTATTTACAGAACTGTCATGAGTAATTTGTTTAATGTAGGTCAGATGTTACCTGATGGTAGATCTGTGTCTACTTTTTGCACATAGTGAAACCATATGGTATGAAGAATGATGTAAATCAAGGCCATGGATAATACAGAGGCAACAGCTGATATACGGCCTTTGGAAATAGGACGTTCTTCCTTGGGTGATACTAGGTGGTGCGAACCGATGCAGGACTTTTATCTACAGTTACTTGAATTTGATAAAACTCTGTTCTTCAAGTGGAAAATTCTTGGTGGTGTTTTTCTTTAAATGGGGTTTTCTGATACTAAAATATGTAGGACCTATTCTCTGGCTTGGTCATCAATAGTTGATTAGCGGGGATCCATCACTTAGGACCTCCATCGATCAACTGTTTGAAGATGCTATGGCGCTTGCGCAGAGGCGTAACTTGAAGGTCCTGGGCAAAACTTGTAACAGGGCCCCCAACTATAATGCTTTATTCATAGTACTGGGTTCCCTATATGGAGAAGAGAGGCCTTATGGGCCCCCTAAGGCTCCTGGGCCCGGGTGCAACCGCATCCCCTGCATCCTCTATTGTTACGCCCCTGCGATTGCGTGAGTGCCCTGGACTCATGTTTATCATGTTCATTGGTCACATGGCCTAAGAGCAGCTTCAAGTGAATGTGATTGAACAATACCAGAGACAGTCGCTACTATAGCTGATAGGTGGACGTCCTGAGCGGTAGACCCCCACCGATCTGATGTTGATGACCTGCCCTGGAGATGGCTCATCAATATTTTAGTTCTAGAAAACCCCTTTTAAGTTGGCCACCATTTTTGTTTTGTAATGGCAATGGTGTAAGGCCTCATGGCAGAGGAAGTGGCTGAGTGTTTCTGCCAATAAAGTATGGCCCAAGAGCTGAAAAACTCTGTTTAGGAAAATGGGGTGGTGCTAGGGTTGCCACCTGGACAGTAATTCAACGGCCTGGCAGGTATTTTGCCCGCCAGGTCGGTGCCAGTATTTTTTTTTAACCGGCCATATTAAAAGCCGGTATTTTTGAATTCTTTCTGGAAGCGGGGCTTGAATTCCCCACCTTCCCGCCTGCATAGGATTGCATTGCAAAATGCAATTCTATGCAAATCGCAGCATGTTCTATTTCTGTGCGGGTCTCGCAGAGGCCCACACAGAAGTGTCTCTCCTGGCGCCCGGCTCCGTTCTGCACATGCACCGGCTGGCCAGCAGTTGGCACATCAAAGAGTCACAGCTGCGGGAGAAGGTGAGTGCCGCACTGGTCCCTGCAGGGGCGTTGGTCGGGTCCCGCTGCGGGATTTATCACAGGGGATCCGACCCAGTCGTGTGCAGGGGTTATGTAAAGGGGGTGAAGTCGAAAATAAACACTCAAACTCTTTGTGCCAAAACCTGGACCTTTCTGAAGCTTTATATGAAACCAATTTTTTGTATGTCACTGTCACCGACAGACTGTGCTGCCGAAGCGGTTTTGGAAATATGCATTCATTTTCAATATACAATTATATACAAATATGTGGGATTACCAGCCATGAATATGTTGCTGGCATATTTGCGCATGAGTATGAAGGTTCTGGCGTCATTATGTGGAGACAATGGAGGACGTGCGTGATAGGTCTGGAGGACGATGAGATCAAAGCGGGAGGAAGCGGGTATCAAGTAATTCAAAGTATTGCTATAAGGCTGGTTTCATACGGGTGTATTTGAACGCGCAATATGCAGAGAATAGAGCCCATTCGTTTCAATGGGTTCGTTCGCATTTCTATATTTTGCATGTGCATTTCAGTTGTGCAAAAAAAAATAAATACAGCATGGTCTATTTTTCTGTACATTTGCGCATCAAAGTCTCCATAGAAGTCAATGGGGATGAACAAAGGCGCACGCAAAATGCATGGAGATGTATGAAACACTGCGTCATTTCAATCGGTGTGTGCAAAATGAACATTCCTTGCAGGTGCAAAAAGTACAGAAAAATAAGTCGTAGCATGCGCAAAAGTGCATTGTTCGTTCCGCAAAAACACAGCACTCGTACGTATGCAAATCACCATACGCTTGTGTCAAGGGGGCCTTAAATATACATCGTATAGAGGTTGTTAATTATGTTAACGTGTCTTATGATCGTATATTCACTTTTTGTCCGGGCTCACACAAACGCACCCTCATTGACTTCTATGGGCACCTTTGTTGGGCAGAAACGTAGAGCATGCACGTGCGAAATACAGAAAAGTGAATGAGCTCACTGAAATCAAAGGGTTCTATTCTTTGCCTATTCTGCTACTTTCACAAATATGTCAATGTGAAAGTGAACGCTAATCATTCAGTCTGAACGCGAGAAGACAATGGTTCGCTTTTTGCTTGTCATTCATTTCATGCTGACATAAAAATCATTGTTGGCTCGTTCACTTATCGTTCAGCCTAAGTGGCGATCGTTCGGTTCTTCTCTGTCACTTATACAGCAAATGTGAAAGACTGAACGATTCTAAATAATTTTTCGTTAGAATGAGCCAGCGATATATCTGCTTGTATAAACCGGCTGCACGAGAGCGAACGAGCTAACGGTGACGTCACTCGCAGGTTCAAATAATAAAGCGGCTCCTCTTAGAGGGTCCTAAGAGTTATTTAATGGTCTATATAGTACATATAGCAGGGCCCTGAGGAGGTGGGCATTACACACTGAGCCCACTAAGGAATCTCCAACAGACGACAGCTCGGGGCCTTCTGCAGTGATAGGAAGAGCACAGCACATTGTGTGTAATTTGCAAGTTCATGTTAGCTTATGGGTCTGGTCACGAGCCTTATTGCTACGCCACTATAAAGCATAGTGGGAAAATCTGTTAGAAAACATGGAACTAATGCAGTCGCCATATAATAGTCAGATATCAGCTCTACACAGTGATAGTGATTACAGTGCAGTTACCTCCAGTGCAGTGATCGGTGTCATCTGTTTTTGGTTTTCTTCTTTCTGACCCCCATGACATCTCCCAGCCACCTCTCAGCTTGGTACAGTCTCCCTATCCTGCTGATACCAGCTCCTCTCAGCTTCCTATATACTAAGAGTGCGCCCTTCCGTTTGCCCCCCACAGTTACAGTGTACCCATCTGTTTACTCCCCCTAGCTACCTCTGCAACCCCTATAGCTACACTACTGGCCATAGTACTGTATACTGTCCATCCCCGCACCCCTGTATATAGACAGCCATAGTCCTGTATACAGTCCATCCCCAGACCCCTGTATATAACCAGCCATAGTACTGTATACCCCTGTATATAACCAGCCATAGTACTGTATACTGTCCATCCCCAGACCTCTGTATATAACCAGCCATAGTACTATATACCCCTGTATATAACCAGCCATAGTACTGTATACCCCTGTATATAACCAGCCATGGTACTGTATACCCCTGTATATAACCAGCCATAGTACTGTATACTGTCCATCCCCAGACCCCTGTATATAACCAGCCATAGTACTGTATACTGTCCATCCCCAAACCCCTGTATATAACCAGCCATAGTACTGTATACTGTCCATCCCCAGACCCCTGTATATAACCAGCCATAGTACTGTATACTGTCCACCCCCAGAACCATTGTATATAACCAGCCATAGTACTGTATACTGTCCATCCCCAGACCCCTGTATATAACCAGCCATAGTACTGTATACTGTCCATCCCCAGACCCCTGTATATAACCAGCCATAGTACTGTATACTGTCCATCCCCAGACCCCTGTATATAACCAGCCATAGTACTGTATACTGTCCATCCCCAGACCCCTGTATATAACCAGCCATAGTTCTGTATACTGTCCATCCCCAGACCCCTGTATATAACCAGCCATAGTACTGTATACCCCTGTATATAACCAGCCATAGTACTGTATATTGTCCATCTCCAGACCCCTTGTATACAAATAGGCCATTTCCCATGACCCAGGCCCCTGTATGTAACCAACCCCTCTTTGTCCATCCCATGGCCCCCCACTCACAACTCAGCCTCCCACCAATACGTGAATTTAGGGCTTATTCACACAAATGTATTTGCGCAGGGCATGGCACATGCAAAATTTGCGTGCTCAATAAACAGCGAACAGACTTCACCCATTGAACGCTAAATAAAACCTGCAACAAACAAAACAAAAAGCAAGCCTTCACATAGCTGCAAAAAAGTTATGGCGATCAAAAGATGGAGACAAAAAGCATTTTTTAAAGATGTTTTATTTTTAAAGCAGTACAACAAAAAAACGATATCAATTTGGTATCATCATACTCATACTAACTCACAGAGTAAAGTTATAATTGATGCCCTATGTTTGCTGCAAAAACAAGCAACCGCCCCTCCCCCCCCCCCCCCCCGAAAAAATGGCGCTATTGAATTTTTTTTTTCATTTCACTCCATTTAGGAATTTTTTAGGTGTAGATTATATGCTGCATTAAATGGCGCCATTGAAAACTATAACTCTTCCTGCAAAAAGCAAGCTGAAAAATAAAAAAAAAGTTATGAAAGTTTTTGAAAGTTGCGAGGAGAACCAAAAATCTAAAAAAAATTGTCATGTCTTCAAGGGGTTAAGAGAATATGTAACATGCATGTCGCACGCCAAAAATACACGCCACTGAAAAGAAACTGCCAATCAGACCCCCTCCTTCACCCGGCGGGACAAATAAATCATATATAGTGTTCTTAACATGAGTGATTTTTTAAGCATCATGTCCCTTTAAGCATCAGCGAGGCATCGGCTCGGTGACTGTAAGCAGTGACTTCCTGATCTCTGGCCGGTGCCTCTGATGCCCTAGGGTAGATGCCATGTAGGGCACCTCTTCTGGGATGACTGCTTGTGTTCCCTCCTTTCTAGTATAAGCAAACAGCACCTGCCACCAGCCGGGCCACAAGAGCAGCTGCTTCCCTGCTGACAATGCCTGACAATATGTGACTGACTGACAGCAAGACAAAAGCTTCTGCAAGACCGTATTGCAGTCACTGAATGGTGTCACCTCCCCCATATGGCATCTATGTATCTGTCTCTCAGCTGCCTCTCGTCTTTCACTGCATCGCCATCTTCTTTTACATTTCTACCGTTTTTACGGCTCGCGGCATTTCAAATCAAGCAGATTGATCAAAAACTGGACGGTGTAGATTAATGAGGTGATTGATGTAATCAGAACATATTCGAAGGAAACCCATGAGGCCATTGATGAGTCAAACATAAATAGTGTTTTAAAGGGATTATCCCTTTAAAGGGGTTGTCCAGTTGTGAACTACTGATGGTCTATCCTCAGGATCCTCAGCTGTTCTCAGGCATTGAAGTGAATGGAAACTTTGCCTGCAATACCAAGCCTGGCCACTGTAGTGGGAACAGAGCTGTTTGCTTCCTGCAGAAATTAGTTCAGTACATGAGCGTATCGACACAGAGAACAGCGGATTAGAGGGTGCTCCTGGTGGCAGATACCCGCTGATCTACTATTGATGACCTATCCTGGGGATAGACCATCTATAGTTTATAACTGGACAACCCCTTTAACACCTATTATTAGCATAGGTGATAAAGTCTGATAGGTGGGGTCTCCACTAATCCCAAGAACAGGGGTCCTGTGTCCCACTTTTCTCATCACTGAGGGCTCACTGCACCCACCTGCAGTGATGTCAGACTGCATGGAATGGCAGTTTCCCATGTGCAGTGTTGCTCCATTCATTTCAATGAATGGGTCTGATGGAAGAGCCAAGTACAATCACTCGGCTATCTCTGTTAGCCCCATTGAAGCTGAATGGAGAGGTATAGTGCATGTGCGAATGGCGCTCCAATCAGTCTCCTCCTCACTGCAGGAGGAGGGGGGAATGGCACCTCTATTCTTGGCATTGGTTGGGGTCTCAGTGGTGGGACTACCACCAATCAGAGCTTTATCACCTATCCACTGGATAGATGATTAAAGTGTATCTTGGGAATACCTCTTTAAAGGGCTTGTCTTGTTTACAAAACCCATTTTTAAATACTCTATTAGGGAATTCTAAGTCAGTAGAGAGGGTGTAGGCTGCTCCATAGACCGCCAGTGTCGGCTGACACCTGGCTGCAATAGTCGAGATCAAAGTTCACGATGATCGTGGCTCTGGTCCCTTTAAATGCCCCAATTCGACATTCAAGGGTCCTGAACTACTTCCAGTGCGCCTGAGTGTCATGGTGCCTGAAGGCCCCCAGGGCTGCCATGTATTTCTGCCTATTAATACAGGTCTTTGGCCTGTCTTAATAGAATGTATGAAGAAATACCATATGCTGCACTACTGAAGTATTGAAGTACAGTATATGGTATAACTGATCAAATGATCACAAGTTCAAGTCCCCTATGAGGACTCAAAAAAAAAGTGAAAAAAAAGTTATATTACAAGTTTCTAAAAAACTTGGTATCGGCGTAATCAGTTTTGCCCCGGTGTGTACGCTGTGAGAACGAGACCCCATTAAAGATTATTAAAATTGGATGTTTTTTTTTTCAATTCCACTCCACTTAGGAACTTTTTAACATTTTTCAGTACATTATACAGTACATTAAGAACTCAGTCAGACAAGCGGATATTCGCACTTTCTTCCGCGCGGAAAAAAAAACGCACTGCGTGTGACCACGTCTATTGCCACCCATGTGTTCTATATTTTGTAGGTGCGGATTTCTTTCCACACACGCAGTGTGTTTTTTTTTCCGCACGGAAAAAAACGCGAATATCCGTTCGTCTGAAAAAGGCAACTCATCGTGCCAAAAACATGACCTCAGGCAGCTAAGTCAACAGAAAGATGAGGGCTCAGTCACATGGGCATTTTTACGCGCGTTTATTCTCGCGTAAAAACGTTTAAAAAACCGCACGCAGTGCAAACGTTTTTACGCGTGAATAAATGTGTAAAAACACCCATGTGACTGAGCCCTAAAAGAGTTATGAAGTGGGAAGGAAAAAACAAAAATGAAAAAAAAAAGGTTGTGTCCTTAAAGTTTCGCCGATCCCGAGAATGGGGGTCAAGCGTATTGGCACACGAAAAAACCCCCACATATTGAGCTAATTAAACTAACTGCCCATTGCAACCAATGGAAGCGTGCCTGTGTGCTGTTTTGCGCGCTCACGCAAAAAAATACAGCAAGGCCCCCTTCACATAGGCGTATTTGCAAACACAAAATCTGTGCACTCAATACACAGACATTTTAATACCCTGTTTCCCTGAAAATAAGACATAGCATGATTTTCCAGAATTTTTGAGGCTGCAAAATGATTTTTCAGGCTTTTTGAGGATGCTTGAAATATAAGCCCTACTCCAAAATTAAGCCCTGCTAACAGTTAATTAAAAAAGGCAATTTAAATAGTGTCCAGGCAGCTCTACATGTAAAAAAGTTAAACCTTTTTGAACAAAAATTAATATAAGACACTGTCTTATTTTGGGGGAAACACGGTAGTCACATTCACATGGGCATATTTATGCTGCGCATTTCAGTTGAGCAAAAAAAAAAAAGTGCTGCATGCTCTATTTTCCGTGCACGTTTGCACACAAAGTCCCCACAGAAGTCAATGGGGATGAGCAAATGCATGTACAATATGATAGGAGATGCGTGAAACACTGCATAGCTGTGCACAAAAAAAAGAGCACATCTGGAACTCATCAGACTAATTAGCCATTTCAATTGGTGCGTCTTTCTTTGCCGCTCGCGAATGAACACGCCTTGCAAACGCAAAAACGACAGTAAAATACGCTGATGCGTGTGCAAAAAAGCACCGCACATTCCTCGAATACGCAGGCGCGCAGAAATGCGCGTACGCTCGTTAAAAGGGGCTTAAAACACACACAGGCGTGCGCAAACACACAACACGTAAATATACTTAACCCGTGTGAATCTGGCCTTAGAGTGACTACCCACTACTGTTTTTTTATACTGCGAAATTCGCTGCGGTTTTTTTTCTCTGCAGGGGTCTATGGGACTTGTAATGTTAAAATCGCAATCGCGCAATATCACGATTTTGCGGTAAATTGCGATGTTGCGCGATCGCGATTTTAACATTACAAGTCCCATAGACCCCTGCAGAAAAAAAAAATCCTGCGAATTTCGCAGTGAAAAAAAAAACTGTAGTGGGTAGGCACCCTTAGTCTGAGGATAGTTTGAAGAAGTTGGGTAGAGGAGTCCTCAGCCGGCTGGGTTCCGCGCAGAAGCACTTGCTTTCCCCGTGTTTCTATTACTCCGTGACGTACATTATTATGTACTCAGAAATAAAACATTCGCTGCCAATTTTGACACCTAATGACATTACAAAATCCATGCAAGTCAAATTAGCTGTGGATAATAGGTCTCCTCCCTGCTATCTGCCTCAGAGGGAACTTCTTAAGCAAACATACAAGCTTGATGGACAAAAGCAAACAGCGAGTGTAAAATGAAGTTAATTTCCTAGAAAATAAATATTGTCATTGTGAGTATCCTTAGGTGATCCTGTCAGTGAAGACATACTCTATACTCTTGTCAAGATCGTCGCCAATTACTGTTAGACCTCTGGCGCACTACCATATTTGTCTGTGTTAGGGCTTATTCCCACGCGTGAGAATTTTGCGCGCGTTGTGTACGTTGCGAGATGAAAAATTGCGAGATGAAAACTTGCACTCCATTCCTTTTAATGGACTTGTTCACATGAGCGATGCTACGAGGAAAAAGAACTGCATGCTCTATCTTTTGGCGTTCCCTCGGAGCGCCTCGCCCATTGTTTTCAATGGGACCTTAAAAGAGATTGCCTGGCACTCGGATGCCATGTGATGTGCATGCAAGTGCGATGTGATGATTCCCACTGAAATCAACAGAAAACATTTGCGATCCTCTGACACACCTGAAGTGATGTGTTTTTTAATTAAAAACGCCTCGCACGTTAGTAAACGTGATATGGTCCCGAGTTTTTTGGCCCAATATCGCGGTCGCCTATGTAAATCTAGCCTTACCATGGTATCCTGTAGCATTTGGTGATGTTTCTCACTGTTAAGTGATCCGTCAATGAAAAAAAAAGCCTAGGATGTCAGACATAACTTACCAACGTTACCCAAGACTTCTCCAGAGCAGCACCAGTCCTCTGGAACGCACTACCAAAAGCTACCAGAGCAATCCAGGACTCGCAGAACTCTAAAAACGCACCTCTTCAGGGAGGCATACCGCATTCCCTAAACAAACCCCTCTGTACTCCGCCTGATAACATGCTCCCTGACCTATTGACTGCAATCCCTGCTAGCCATCATAAACCGCTCCTGCAGTCATACCGTTTCTGCCATCACACGGCTAAATGTCTGACCATTGTCTGTGTGTATATCACCCCTCACTCTCCACCTCGCCATACTGTGCACATCTCCAGCCCCTTTACCTTCTGTATCACCCAATTATCTGTAGTATGTAAGCTCGTTGGAGCAGGACCCGCACCCCTATTGTTTCCATCAACTGATTACTATGTAACCGTGGTTCTGTAATGTTTGTACTTTTGTCTTTCTGTATTCTCCCTGTCTATGTAAGCGCTGTGGAATATGTTGGCGCTATACAAATAAAGATTATTATTATTACCTTCGCCTAACCCCTAAACTAGTAAAAATAGGGCAAAACTGCCACTTCCAGTGTGTTTCTGAGTAAATTCTTGCCAGACTGATATATCACATAACCTCCTTCCCATTTGAAAGACCTGAGCTGAATTCAATATGGCAGAGTTGAAAATGACCGTAAAAAAACTCTCCTCCACCAAAAAATGCAGCTTTTCTCTCAATTATTACTTTCACACACTGGAAGTCAATTTTCTCAGTATTACACCAGTTAAACGGGAGTGTGCTGCTTATGTTGATGTTTTTATCAAGAATAGAGATGAGCGAGTATACTCGCTAAGGCACATTACTCGAGCGAGTAGTGCCTTAGCCGAGTATCTCCCCGCTCGTCTCTAAAGATTCGGGGGCCGGAGGCAGGTGGGGAGTGGCGGGGGAGAGCGGGGAGGAACAGAGGGGAGGTCTCTCTCTCCCTCTCTCGCCCCCCGCAACTCACCTGTCACCCGTGCCGGCCCCCGAATCTTTACAGACGAGCGGGGAGATACTCGGCTAAGGCACTACTCGCTCGAGTAATGTGCCTTAGCGAGTATACTCGCTCATCTCTAATCATGAACTGTCTTTTGTCTAATACATACTTACTTATATGACCTACTTCCTATCATGGTTGGATGCTATTGCATAGCACTGGGAAATATTGCAAGCTCTTCATGGAAGTTATTCAAACCCCTGCCGGTCCCTTCATTTGTATAGTACTAGGATTTAGTTAATATGCATTCATTACTAATTTACATCCAGCAAGGTATTTTTGTATGGAGGGATTGGGGGATGTTACTATTTTGGGCTATAATTTGTTGTATTTAGTTGTGTATTTTTGCTGAATTAATCTAAAAATTAGACTAAATTAATCATCATAAAGCATGATAGATATAACGCTCACTTACTGGATGCAAAAGAAGATTTCCCTTATACATAATTTAGTATATAAGACTATAGTAGTAAGATGAGATTAATGAGTAACGGAGAGGGTTCTGGCTGAGCAAACTTTTAGTAATCCTGCCCGGTCTGCGATGTATCACTGGTGGGTCAGAATGTGTCCCTTTTAGTAGAAACCGAATTGGATTATAATGGTTTTAACCCTTTGAGGGCCAAGCAACGTGTTTGTCCCATAGTTTTAAACTGTCCACAAATTCGAATGAATCATTTAAGGGTTTGAAAGGGTTAAACAGGCTGGCTAGGATTAGAAAAGAAAGGTTCTGCTTTTTTTTCCAGCAACAGGACACACTTGTCCATGGGCTGTTATTGGTATTGCGACGGTTTTATCCACTCGGATGGAGATTAGCTGCAATACCACATACGGCCCAATGACAAGAGTGGTGCCGTTTATGCAAAAAAAAGCGCATTCAGCCCTAATTATTTTCTGTTGTATTAGTATAGGATGTTGAGACTTTGTATCAGTGTTGGCCTCAGGTTAAATGACACCCTGTGCAGAATGTTTTTTAGTGCCCTGATAGACAGTCTACCTATATTCTGCTTGAATAGAAGGTGGCACGATAGCAACATGCCCACACCAGTGAATAAATTCTGAGCCAGAACTAGAGATGAGCGAACCTACTAGTTTCGAGTAATTACTCGATCGAGCACCGCGATTTTCGAGTACTTCCGTACTCGGGTGAAAAGATTCGGGGGGCGCCGGGGGGCGGGGGGAGGCATGGCGGAGCGGGGGTAGCAGCGGGAAACAGGGGGGAGCCCTCTCTCTCTCCCTCTCCCCCCACTCCCCGCTGCAACCCCCCACTCACCCACGGTGCCCCCCAAATCTTTTCGCCCGAGTATGGAAGTACTCAAAAATCGCGGTGCTCGGGCGAAAAAGGGGCGTGGCCGAGTAGGTTCGCTCATTTCTAGCCAGAACCAATCTGATGACATACATTCAGCACCAAAACCAAACTCATAGTGTAAATACAGTACAAAAAAACAAACTCATAACATGCATACAGCATCAGAACCAAGCTCATAAGATAAATACAGCATCAGAACCAAGCTCATAAGATACATACAGCACCATAACCAAGCTCATAAGATAAATACAGCACCATAACCAAGCTCATGAAATAAGTACAGTGCAAGAATCAACTCATAACATGAATACAGAACCAAAATCGGTGTAAATGTAGCCCAAGAACCAAGTTCCATACATAAACAATGCTGCAAACAAGCTCATAACATAAGTACTAGAGATGAACTAGCATACTCGCTAAGGCTAACTACTCAAGCGAGTGGTGCCTTAGTCGAGTATCTGACCGCTCGTCTCTAAAGATTCGGCTGCCGGCGCGGGTGACAGGTGAGTTGTGGCGGTGAGCAGGGGGCAGCGGGGGGGGGGGGGGGGGAGAGGGAGAGAGAGATCTCCCCTCCGTTCCTCCCCGCCCCCCGCCAGCCCCTGAATCTTTAGAGACGAGCAGGCAGATACTCGACTAAGGCACTACTAGCTTGAGTAGTTAGCCTCAGCAAGTATACTCGCTCATCTCTAATAAGTACAGTACCAGAAACAAGCTCTGTAAATAAATACAGCACCAGAGCCAAGGTCATAACATAAATACAGTAGCAAAACTAAGCAACTAAGATCACAGATAAGGAGAGAGAGAGAGGAGGAGAAGGATTCATGTAACTCCACAAGATGCTGCCACATGGAAGTAGATGATCATCTTGCTGGGTATACTTAAGAGGGCGATCCCCCGCAGCTTACAGCCACCTGGTGCCCTCCCTGGGGGCAGCACCCTGTGCAGTCTCACAGGTCACATGCAGATAGGGCCTGCCATGCCTTGCATATAGTCCATGGATGGTTTACTTCATACACTAGAACAAAACCAGGGATGTCACAGTAAGGGCTGCTGTTCACGGGCGATCTTGCATTGCATTACTTGCGGCGATAATCCGGCCACAAATGGAAAGCGCCACCCCCTGTCCTCAAACGGAGAATCATAGCGATTCTCCGCTCGCGGGACTCAAATTGCAGCATGTTGCGATGTGCCGCGATTCTCCACGGTGAGCCTATCTGTCAGATAGGCTCACCGCAGAGAACTGACAATTCTCTCCCCTGCTCCCGGGCTGCAAAATATCGCTAGCGGTATTCTGGCTCGGCCGTGGACAGGGGGCCTAACTCAAAGAGTTTCATACAAGAAGACATCATGAGCCATGCGGGATCCTTCCTGCTCTTCCTAGAGATTATAGTAAAGGACAAAATGAAATACTGTATTTCCTAGATATTCTCCTTCAGCTCTAGAAAGCATCTTACTCCCTCCAGACTCTGTAGACTTAAATCACTTCAGCTGTAGTTTTTCTTTTAAGTTTCTCATTAAAAAGTTGCTTATTGGCTAGAACTTACAGGGGCACTAACTTGTCAGACTACGTTTGCTCATCTACTAGCTTGTGTTAGTCTCATTATTTCTGTAATGTACTTACAGTAAAAATGTTGTTGCTTTATCATTGTAAATCATGTTTGAAGTGGCTGCCACTAGAAGTATTCCTTTCTAGCTTCTGCAATCCACTGTCTGTTAGGTATAGATCTTCTGTAGTAACAAGGACACAGGAATGTTTTCTTAGCAGTGAGGGAATAAGCTATCTTTACAGGGGTGCTCCCATGCACTCAGAGACTGCAGGCTGACAAATCTGCAGACACTGTGATAACCATCTCCACAATCTCTGCCTCTCACATTATATTGAGTTTACTCAGCATTTGGCCAGAATGTCTGAATTGTCCTGGGAGAGCAGTTCGGCGGACATTCAAATACTGCCCCTTGCTCACTGGACCACAGACTGTGCATCATGGGAAGTCTGGACAAGAAAGTGCAGGACAGTAAACTGCTGGCAGAATGCTAGACTCGCCACATGCCCCCAGCATGAAAGTGGATAGCAAAAAGCACAGCAACAGAAACATGGCCAAGGCTGCCTGAAAATCAGAACTTACAGACATGAAACAGGGTGCAAGGAGCAAATAATTTGGTAAGGAGAACCTAGTATATTTAAAAAAAACTTGTTGAAAACTCAGGTATGCTTTAAAGGGAATGCATTTTCTATACTCTTTTAGATCTAATCTATTTTATTGTCTGATTGATTGGGGCGGTCATCTTGCCTGAGCTGCAGATAACAGCAGTTAGAGATATGTTTTAGAGCAAACTTTACGGGCTATTCACACAATAGACTTCAGGAACCCATTAACTTCTTTGGAAGAGTGTTGTGAACTGTGTGGAGGTCATTGTGCAGAGAGGGGGAGGAGGTGAGCTGTAACCATCACCTGTTGTGAATGGTGTATCCTGTGTTATCTTTATAGGAGTAACCTTCCATCACATTCCTGCCTGTGAAGATAATGAGATGACTGCTGAAAAGTAATGTCTACAGAACAGGAAGGGTCAGACTAGCATTAGATTTAGTAGTCAGTAGTAGTTTTGGCTTAGTGGTCAAAGTGAAAACTGCAGGCTATCAGGATTAGTTTTACAATATAGATTGTGATATCAGAAATGTAAAAAAAAACATAACAAATATACCCGAGTAATATGTTTAATATAGAAGTTTTTCATACAACGCCTACCATGTACACTTTACATCACTGGTGTGCTCTCATGTGGTAGAGCAGATTTTGAGGGTTTTTTCTTCCTCCTTCCGTCCTAGCCTGCTTTTTTGTTCGTATTCATTCTTTTTAAGTTCTTCTTTTTCTTTTTCCTCTATTTTTCTTCTTTTTGTTCTTCTTTTTATCCCCTCCCCCTTCTTTCTTTTTCCTGAACCTAATTCTTCTTCTTTCTCCTTATTCAACTTTATTTTTCTTCCCCCTTCTTTCTCTTTCCTTTTTTTCTTCTTACAGCTTTCTTAATCTTCCTGCCTCTTCAGGTTTTTGACTTCCTCCTTTATCCTTCCTCTTCATGTTGTATGTATACAAGGTGTAGTCAAAAAGACGGATCCGGCACTATATCTCAATACTGGTGTCCTATATTGACATAACAATAGTGTACCTGAATAGGAAGACATGGATGCTGTATGTGATGGTATGGAGCACGGGCCCTGGGGGACGCCAGGACATAGATTTCAATTTTGTGTTGTGGCCGCTGTAAGAGAGTAAAACTCAACTGCAAAGTTGAAGAGTAGCATGTGAGAAGCAGAAATTGGCTTTCCATGTGTCCCGTGGGACCGCTGCTATACTGAAGTAAGGAAGGAGTACGCAAAGTGGGCTCCTTCTGCTAAAATATATGCATGGAGCCATCATCAGTGCAGCCCGGGGCTCATACTATCATTGCTATACCATGTTAGTGAATAGCGAAGCCCTGCTTCAGTGCAGATCCAATGCAAATTACTAGTAAGAGCATGAACCGAGCAGAAGACAATGCAAATTGCGGCATGAACGAGTCAGTTGAAATTTAGGATGATTGCCTTGTAGACCTGTGTTCACTCCAAGGACTCTCAACGCGGATCGGTACCTGAATCTCTCGCAGATGATGGTGCACGACTCCTTGGATAGTCTGCCCCTATCGTAGTAGAAGGAGGTCACTTTCAGTTGGCTTTCCTTACATCAACCATAGCAGCGGTCCCACAGGACTTAGAGAGACGCACAAAGTGTATTTCTGCTTCTCACCTGCTACTCTTCAATTTTGCAATTGGGTTTTAAAGTCTCCTACAGGGACCTCAACACATAATTGAAATCCATGTTCTGAGGCCCCCAGGGGCCGGTGCGTCATACCACCGTATAGCACATCCATGCCTTTCTATTGAAGTACGCTATTGTTATTTCAATATAAGACACCATTATTGAGATATAGCGCTGGATCCGTCTTTTTGACCACACCCTGTAGGAGGAGAACACACACGAAGAATATGATTTCCCTGCTTTGCTCCCCTCTATTAGTTCAATCAATCTTTGTAATGATTAGGCTAATATTAGAGAAGTGCAGTAAATGCAATTCAGCAATATATAAACAATAGTTCATTAAAAGGGTTTTTTTTAGCTAATGGTGACCAATCCTCAGCATGGGTCATCAATAGTTAATCAACAAGGATTTGCTGCTTGGAACCCATGTTGATGAGCTGATTGAGGAGGGCAGGGAGTTTGGATGAGCTCTTCTGCCATTTTTCAGACCAATGACGTCACATCCATCGGTCACATGGCCTGAGTGCAGCTCAGCCCTATTAAAGTAAACTGGACTCAGCTGCAATACCAGGCACAGCCACTATACAATGTACGGTGCTATTCCTAGTAGAGAGTGAGAGCCGCTGTCACTTTAGTCAGCTGATAAGTGGGGATCCTGAGCAGTAGACTCTGGATGTTCAACTATTATCTTTAAGGGTGTGGTAACATGTCACATATCTATCTATCTATCTATCTATCTCATATCTATCTATCTATCTAATATCTATCTATCTATCTATCTATCTATCTCATATCTATCTCTCTCCTATCTATCTATCTATCTATCTATCTATCTCATATCTATCTATCTATGATCTATCTATCTCTCTCATATCTATTTATCTATCTGTCTATCTAATATCTAGCTCATATCTATCTATCTATCTATCTATCTATCTATCTATCTATCTATCTATCTATCATCTACACTAAATATACACTTTATTACAAACACCATATAGCAGCATGTTTCATCCATCCACAGATATCAGAGGTCCCAGGGTGTGCTAAGGAAACGTTCCCCACATCATTACTCCATCTCCACGAGCCTGAAGTGTTAATATCTGACAGGAAGGGTTCATCAATTCATGCTGCTTGTGCCAAATTCTTACCCTCCCATCAGCACGGCGCAACAGAAATCTGGGTTCATCTGATCGACAATGTTTTCCTCTGCTCATTGATCCATTTTCTGCGCTTTTTTGCCCACTGGAGGTTCGCCTTTTGATTTCTCCTAGACAGCACTGACACTGGAACAGGTCAACTGCTGTTATAGCCCATCCGTACTAAGGAGAAAGAACAAGTTGCACATTTGAACCTGTTAGTTGGAGCACCAGCGTTGTATACAGCTGCAATTTGCTCGTTTGTCAAAGTGATTCTTGACATCCTCTACTGACCCCTTTCATTGACAAATCGTTTACATCCACCCTTTTGCTGGATGTTTTTCCTCAATCACACTATTCTCCATATACTCTCCAGACCGCTGCACCAGAAAGCCCCATATGATTGACAATGTATGAAATTCTGGCCTCAACTCGTCTACCGCCGGTGACCACCCCTCGTTGGAAGTCACTCAGATTGCAGGATTTTCCCATCCTACCATAGAAACTAAAACTGATCCGCAAAAAACTTGCTCGCTTGGTTTTATATTGCAATTCGGGGTCACATGTCTAATTTCCAGTGAAGCTCCAATCATAAAAGTGCCACTGTCTCTAATAAAGTGGCCATCCGGAATGCGTGCCTGCCGCCATCCTAAGAACATCTAACAGCTTCCTACTGTCTGTTACATTGTATGTAAAGGACTGATCTAATACATGTCACAGCTCAGAATTACTGGTGACAAGATTGAGAAATAAGTGAGGGTCTTTTAATTGAGCAATTTTAGACCGAGGGGCCAAAATACTATTCTAGCACAGGAAGCCCCTGCTGCCTGTATCTGCCATCGTATTGCTGCCCCTATGCCCAGGTGCTCCAAAAGCTGAGCCCAGCCACCTGACTGCCCTGTTACCTGTCCTATATATGCAATATTTATCCCTGCAGTTACACAGTTTGGAGCGCAGACCATGTAATCGCTGGCAGAGCTGACTTTCCTACCTGTAGGGGTTATTATCCTCTAAGTATGGGGGCTTTCTATGATGTTTCCCAGTATAAAGACCTCCCCTCACCACCACTATTTTAATCTTTGCTGATATTATATGAAATGAAAACATCCAGTCCTCCAGAGGCTGCAGGCGTTCTCGCTCTCTCTTTCACTTTTTTTTTTTCCTAAAGCTTTGAATCATCTGTGATCATAGCGCCCCCTGCCAGCCCTGCATTGGAAGTGACACTCTTCAGGCTGCAAGTCATGGAAGAGCAGAAAAAAAATTGTATTCTGAAAATGAGAAATCATTTTATTAAAAAATAGCAGAAAAAAGTAAAGTATTGGCGCTTCATTTGTATCAACCTATCAAAGGCAGTGAATACAGTTTACTGTATAGTGATACATTGTATCACTCTGTAGACTATAAAGCAGTAAACAATGACAGAAATATTTGTTGGAGGGGAGTTATCTTGAAATGATGTCATCTATCATGATGACATCATGATATTAAGCTAGTGAGGGCAATGAAACCGACTGCATGCCAACCTTGAGCTCCAGTTAGGGGGGCCATAATGTGCTGCAGATTCAAAGTGCAGTCAAAAAGACGGATCCAGCACTTTATGTCAATGCGGGTGTCCTATATTGTAATAACAATAGCATACTTGAATAGGAAGGCATGGATGCTCTACATGATGGTACGGTGCCCCGAATATGGACTTCAATTGTGTTGTGGCCCCTGTAAGAGAGTAGAACCCAACTGCAAAGTTAAAGAGTAGCATGTGAGAAGCAGAAATCCACTTTCTACGATTCTCTAAGTCCTGTGGGACCGCTGCTATGACTGAAGTAAGGAGAGTTTACTGGAAGTGATCTCCTTCTCCTATGATAACATACATGGAGACGTCGTTGGACTTGTGTTTATTCGAGGACTCTGCAGTAGAGTCAAGTACCGATCCATGTTGAGATGCCCCTGTCGTAGCAGAACTGAAGACCAAGTGTCGCCCCCTATTATACACCTGGGTTTATGTCAGTTTCCAATAGCAATGCGCCACTTTCTGAAGATCCTGTATGTGCATTGAAAGACCAAGGTGTGACTTCTGTTCTTTTCTGTGTTACACCAAGATATAAGGTTATCCCTGATCAGTGCATGGTTCGACCACTGTGACCCCCACAATCCTGAGAAGGGAGGTTCAGAAGGTCCTTATATGAATGGAATGGAGGTTGTGCATGCATGCCGCCATCCATCCACTTCAATGAGTGTTACTGAGAGCTTGTACTGTGCAATTTCTGACATTTCCATTCAAATGGAGGGAGGGCTTCTCATGCACAACCTCCACTCCATTCATACAGGGAACCATGGGACCAGTGGTCGGACCCCCAACAATGCATTAGGGAATAACTTTATATCTTGGCACAACCTCTTTTAAAGGCTATTACTGCTTTCTCTACTGTTTTTGTCCTAATCTAAAACTAAAAATAACACATTTTTGCAAATAGCCTTCACTAAAAGATTTCCCATCATGCTCTGTAGTGAGGAGGGAACTCAACCAGTAGAGCCCTGTTTTGGGTCAAACTTTTCTAAAACTTCAGTATGAACCTGAGCTAAGTTTTTAGCAAAGTTCTA
This sequence comes from Eleutherodactylus coqui, assembly GCF_035609145.1. Classification (NCBI taxonomy): domain Eukaryota; kingdom Metazoa; phylum Chordata; class Amphibia; order Anura; family Eleutherodactylidae; genus Eleutherodactylus; species Eleutherodactylus coqui. The sequence continues at coordinate 31,281,196 of NC_089846.1, forward strand.
CCCAGGTTCTACTGATTCGGTTCACTCAATACTAATCCTGAACACTGGTGTATAACACTGTCTAACAGCCATAAAAGCCCTATATAGCACTCTCAGAACATTATACAGGGCTTTTATGGCTCTTAGACAGTGTTATACACCAGTTTTAGGGGTTTTGGTGAACTTCCAGTTCAGTCTGAACTAATGCGGACTAAACCAAACTTTTTGCAAAAGTTTGTTGGACCAGCTGAACCAAACTTTTCAAAAGTTCATTCATCTTTGGTTCTGAGTCTACATCTCCTATGAAGAACATATGTCTCTGGGTTATAGATTGCAAATGACCCCTGTGCAGTTTGATCCTGCAATCACACCCTCTTCCATCCCTTCCAGTACTTCTTGCTAATATACATTTGGCAGATTAACAAGAAGCGGGGTACAGATGGATGGGAGTGTGAATGCAGGACCAGACTACACAGGGTTTGTTTGTTGTCTGTTACTATGGCGATGCATAAGTCTGTATAGTAGCTGCAGACACAAAACCATTAGAAATGTTTAATCAATACCGAATTGTTTTATTTTTCCTTTTTAGATGCATTGGAGGCAATAAGGGAATTTTATTGCAAAGGTGAACATATGCTTTAACGTAGATTTTGGTGCAGAATTAAACCTCTCATTTGAAGAGCTGGAATCCACACCACAAAACCTTTGCAGCTAATTGACATGCTGCTGATTTGAATTCTGTTCCACATGTCATTTTTGCATGGAATTTGGTCAGATTTTGAAAATCCCCAGTCCACATGGAAAATCTGCCCCATGTGGACATATGCTTAAGGAAGAGTGGCCCAAAAGCATCAGAAGGTATAGTAGCAGATCTGTGGCAGATCATGGGAGGAAATCGTGCAGACTAGACCAGCTTGAATTTTTACTTATATAGACAGATTCGGGGTGTGTGGGGAGGAGTAGAAACAAAGGGACCATTTCTCCAAAAGAGAGGCACTTTGGCAACCAATGAGGTTTTACTAACATGTAACCGACCCTCTGAGTTGCGATGATCACCCGCTCTAGTTTCGACGCATGAACCCTACATGACTCTTAAGTACACAGTCAGTGACATATGACAAGTAAATTATGCACAAACATCAGGTACATTTATTTACAAGCGATCATACAAGATTCCACAAAGATGTGAAGGGTTAATGCGTCTGTATATCCAAAATAGATTTCGAGTCGGCAAGTCAGGTTTTGATGTGAGGCCAGCGGCTCTGACGAAAGGTTCTCAGCTGTGCCAAGAAATGCAATATTTCTTGATTTAAAGGAGGAGTGACAGTGAACACCTCAGTAAAGAGATGCTGGGCTGGGAATACAGAGAGCGGTGCGGCCTTTGAAGTCGGAAGGAAAGCCTCATCTTATAGCTCCTGTACTGACATGAATTCTGATTCCTAACCTGGAAAATATGTAAATTATAAGAGCAAGCGAGTCCCAATACCTCCATCACCATTCTCCACTGGCATCGGCAATGTTTTAATGTATCCAAGTCCTGCCAATAAAGCTTCTTGTATTTCAAATATGTATTGACTAAATATTCTGTCTCTATATCTCATTGATTTATATTATACATTTACTATAGATAAAATTATCTCATATCTATCTAACTATCTATCTATATATCTCATATCTATCTATCAATCTATCTATCTCATATCTATCTATCTATCTATCTATCTATCTCCTATCTATCTATCTCCTATCTATCTATGTATCCATCTATCAATCTAATATCTATCTATCTATCTATCTAATATCTATCTATTTATCTAATATCTATCTATCAATCTAATATCTATCTATCTATCTATCTCATATCTATGTATCCATCTATCAATCTAATATCTATCTATCTATCTATCTATCTATCTAATATCTATCTATTTATCTAATATCTATCTATCAATCTAATATCTATCTATCTATCTATCTATCTATCTATCTATCTATCTATCTATCTAATATCTATCTATTTATCTAATATCTATCTCATATCTATATATCTATCTCCTATCTATCTATCAATCTAATATCTATCTATCTATCTAATATCTATCTATCTATCTATCTATCTATCTATCTATCTCATATCTATCTATTTATCAATCTATCTCATATCTATCTATCTAATTATCCATCTATCTCATATCTATCTATCTATCTATCTATCTATCTAATATCTATCTCATATCTATCTATCTATCTATCTATCTATCTATCTTTCTATCTCATATCTATCTATCTATCTCATATCTATCTATCTATCTATCTCATATCTACCTATCTATCTATCTATCTATCTATCTATCTATCTATCTATCTAATATCTATCTATCTATCTCCTATCTATCTATCTCCTATCTATCTATGTATCCATCTATCAATCTAATATCTATCTCATATCTATCTATCTATCTATCTATCTATCTATCTATCTATCTAGCTATCTAATATCTATCTATCTCCTATCTATCTATGTATCCATCTATCAATCTAATATCTATCTATCTATCTAATATCTATCTATTTATCTAATATCTATCTCATATCTATCTATATATCTCCTATCTATCTATGTATCCATCTATCAATCTAATATCTATCTATCTATCTATCTATCTATCTATCTATCTAATATCTATCAATCTATCTCATATCTATCTATCTAATTATCCATCTATCTCATATCTATCTATCTATCTATCTAATATCTATCTCATATCTATCTATCTATCTCATATCTATCTATCTATCTCTCTATCTATCTCATATCTATCTATTTATCTATCTGTCTCATATCTATCTATCTATTTATCCATCTATCTCATATCTATCTATCTATCTATCTATCTATCTATCTATCTATCTCATATCTATCTATCTTTCTATCTCATATCTATCTATCTATCTATCTATCTATCTATCTATCTATCTATCTATCTATCTCATATCTATCTATCTATCTATCTAGCTATTTATCTATCTATCTATCTATCTATCTATCTATCTATCTCATATCTATCTCTCATCTATCTATCTATCTCATATCTATCTCTCATCTATCTATCTATCTATCTATCTCATATCTATCTATCTCATATCTATCTATCTATCTATCTCATATCTATCTATCTATCTATCTATCTATCTATCTATCTATCTATCTATCTCATATCTATCTCTCATTTATCTATCTCATATCTATCTATCTATCTCCTATCTATCTATCTATCTATCTATCTATCTATCTATCTATCTATCTATCTATCTATCTATCTCATATCTATCTATCTATCTATCTATCTATCTATCTCATATCTATCTATCTCATATCTATCTATCTATCTATCTATCTATCTCATATCTATCTATCTATCTCATATCTATCTATCTCATATCTATCTATCTCATATCTATCTAATTGAAATAGACAAGAAATAGATAGATATGAGATAGAGAGATAGATTAATACATATAATATAGAGCTCTTTATATTATATCTATCTCCCATCTATCTACATTTGGACTGGATTTTAGCATAACCACTGAGACTTCTTCTCATCAGTGACCTTTTGGACTGGATTTTGTTTTATATATGAGTAATAATTTCATTGTATATTTATGGCTAATGTAGCAGTGGAGCACACGGACCAGCCTCCATATATAGCAAGTACCAGCTGCGGTATATAGCTTACACCCGCTTGCTACATCCTGGATTGGTGATAACTCTGATTCTGGCCTATCCCATACATTTTAGATGTCGCTGTCAAAAAGCTACTGCAAAATCGAAGTGTTTAGACAGAAAGTGGGAGTTCTTTCTGTCATCCCATTTCCCCCACATTCTAAAACAGATTGCCCATGAGTTCCCATGGCAGCTTAAAAATTACCCCAATGCTGCTATCATACTCCACCTACCGTATTTGGGCAGAACTTAATAGGATAATGTTGACAGGTACAATGCACTACAATACAGAAGAATTGCAGTGTATTATAAAAGTGATCGCATTGTAAAGTTTTGCAGTTAGACTTTAGAAAAAAAGTTTGATAAGATTTTCAAAAATTTAAAAAGATCTCAAAAAGTATTATTATATTTACTGCATAAAATAATAACATTATGGATAAACATAATTGTTGATGTGTTTTTAAAAATCCGAACTAACAAAATATCACATTATTAAAGGAGATGTCCCGCGCCGAAACGGTTAAAAAAACCACCCGCACAGCGCTTACCTGAATCCCGGCGGTCCGGCGTCTTCATACTCACCTGCTGAAGATGGCCGCCGGGATCCTCTACCTCCGTGGACCGCAGGGCTTCTGTGCGGTCCATTGCCGATTCCAGCCTCCTGATTGGCTGGAATCGGCACGTGACGGGGCGGAGCTACACGGAGCTACACGGAGCCCCATAGAGAAGAGGAGAAGACCCGGACTGCGCAAGCGCGGCTAATTTGGCCATCGGAGGGCGAAAATTAGTCTAGTCGGCACCATGGAGACGAGGACGCCAGCAACGGAGCAGGTAAGTATAAAACTTTTTATAACTTCTGTATGGCTCATAATTAATGCACAATGTACATTACAAAGTGCATTAATATGGCCATACAGAAGTGTATAGACCCACTTGCTGCCTCGGGACAACCCCTTTAATCTTTCATTGTGACCGTCGTAAATAAAAATCCAGAACTGCTGTTTTTATTTCATCCTACCTTCCCAAAAATGCGATGAAAGGTGATCAGAAAGTCATACGAACCCCAACATGGTATCAATAAAAAAGACAGCTCACCCCATATAAACACAAGCTCACACAGCTTCAGCAACACCCTGGCTTCTAGGGTTTTATCTATAGGACTGTGACAAATATTCTAAGTGACAGTCTTCATATGGTTACACTCTTACATGGATATGAATTGAAAAGCCCTGTTGGCCAAAACTTCTGTTCGAGTTCCTGGGGGTGGAGAGGCCATCCATGTGTATTATTGAAATATACCCTTCAACGGTTCTACGCTTTGGACAATCCCTACTTATTAGAAAGTTCCCTTGACAAAGTGTCCTCCTCCTAGGACCCCCAGCGATCAGCTATGATCTGTGGTGTAACCATACAGTAAGTGTTCAACTTGCCTGCAGCACCACTACAGGGGAAATTATGAATTACACAATGCTTATGTTTATTATTGTGTTGCCTGCGTAATGCAGGACAGCATAGGTCCTTTAGAGCAAGAGATGCTGTTTATACCTCCTTCTATTAAAGAGGTTGTCTATAGTTGCAAACTATCGATGGCCAATCCTTAGAATAGACTATCAGCAGTAGATTTGCGGGGCATCATTGCACAGGACCCCCACCGATCAGCTGTTTGCTGGGCCACTGAGCTGATATCTGCCGAAAGCAGACAGCTCTGTTCCCACCGCAGTGGCCTGTCTTGGTATTGCAAGCTAAGTTTTCATTCACTTTAGCGTCTTTGTCCTGTATTTTGCTTCACAGAAGGAGCAGAAATACAGAAGTATAAAAAAAAAGTTGAGTTTTGCTTCACTTTGATTTTAATGGGATTTTCTGAACTTCAGTAATGCTCAGTTTGATTCTCTTCTATCTGCTTTCCTGATTTGTAACAGAAAAATATGCGCAGACTTCAGCCATTTTTTCCACTAAAATTACAGAACACAACCGGAAATGAGTTCAATTTTTTTTTTACGGGTCCATTTAAAGGGTCCATTTGTTAACCCCTTCCAATCTACTGTCTGACTTCTGAAGACATTTTCATTGAAGGCTTTATAGCTCTGATGTCAGAAAACGTCCGGCAGGGTATTCTTACTGTAGATTACTGACCGCTCTGTTGTCGGGGGCCTCTCCAGCATGTCACATAACGCAGTACTGGCTCTAGCCAGCAGATGGTGCCATTGTATAATGGCAGAAAGAGAAAGCCCCCTAGGAAACCCCGAATCCAAAATTGGATTGCAAAGTGTTAAATGAGCAAGCGCAGAAGGGAAGAAAGACAAAATCGCTCTCTAGTGATGAAACAAATCAGTTAAAACGGATGTAACATTATAAAACAAAAGTATCCGTTAAAAACGGAAAGCACAATGTTGATGTGAACAAGCCCTTAACCTGACCTATGGATTATGTAATTCAGATTACCAAGAACATATTAAACACCAACCGTTCCATAGTATGGAATCTCATTGAGAACACCTTGCAGCTACTACCAGATGTCAAGCATTGTCATCCACGTAGATACATTGATAAACAACCCGCAGAAGTGTCGTCGCTAAGCAAAACCTTTCCAGAAAATGTCTTCGGTATCCTTATTTATCCTCTCAGTGATAGATATATTATTAGGTGTCTCAGCTTCACTTACAAGTTGGCTTTAGTAACGCATCGGAAATAGAGTAACCGCCCTTCTCTGGGGTGTGTCACTTACAGTCCTGTTAGCTGGGGATGAACACTATAATTAAGCACCCTGTTAAATATAGGTTTGCAGTTTTACTAGATACTTCAAAGAGATGAAAAGCAGCACAAATTATTATATTGCAATGTAACAAATGAACTCTACTTGGGTAACGTGTCTTAAAGTGCACATAAAGCCTACTGATAGCAGAAATGTGTGGGTTGAATCGCTGGCATAGATTATTTTAATAATGGCATTGTTTAGAATCGATGTAGTAAGAGTTAGGTCTGTTCTGACAGCGATCTCTCCATCCTGGGGTTTGCTCTGAATTCCCAAAAGCAGAACTCAGAATGGAACTATGGGCTTTAGTCGAAAGGAGGCCAATAAGATCTCTGTTTGAGCAAGTTTCCTTTCCAGTGGCATTGTCGACTATGCTATTCTGTTCAGCACAAATGCCAGAGAATTACCGAAACTTCTTATTGGTCTCCATTTGGTTATTTAAAGCTTATGCTCCTCCCTCCTCTCTACACCGGGACAAATGGCTCTGGCTGTATGCCAGAAAATAGGCACATGGCAGCAGTGTGCACCAGACAAGCTGAGCAGGAAGTCCTGCCCCCAGAAGGGTGCAGGAGGTGCCCTATAGAAGGACTCAGAGCTGCAACACAGGTGTGGTGTGATGCAGTTCCAAGCAGTGTCAGAGAGGAAGGTCAGAGATTAGATCACATGAGGAGATCCCCCTCTTCTTCCTTAGTCAGACCTCATCTGGAATACTCTGTCCAGTTCTGGGCACAATTTACAAAAGACATAGGCAAACTGAAGCAAGTTCAGAGCAACCAGGATGGTAAGTGGTCTGCAAATCCTGTCCTATGAGGAACGGTTAAAGGATCTGTGAATGTTTAGCTTGGAAAAAAAGAAGGCTGAGAGGAGACTTAATAGCTGTCTACAAATATCTGAGGGGCTGTCACAGTGCAGAGGGATCAGCTCTATTCTCATCTGTACAAGGAAAGACTAGAAGCAATGGGATGAAACTAAAAGGAAGGAGACACAAATAAGATATTAGAAAATACTTTCTTACAGTGAGGGTGAACAATGAGTGGAACAGGTTGCCACAGGAGGTGGTGAATTCTCCTTCAATGGAAGTGTTCAAACAAAGGCTGGACAAATATCTGTCTGGGATGATTTAGTGAGTTCTGCACTGAGCAGGGGGTTGGACCAGATGACCCTGGAGGTGCCTTCAAACTCTACCATTCAATAATTCTAGGTATTGTGTGTATTTGGTGAAGACCTGAAATTGATCAGATGATTTGCTGCTGCCAAGTTTGAGAGCTAATGCATCAATAAATGTTTGCACGCTGTTTCTGGCAGACAAAAGTCACAAATTATGATGGGGTTGGCCAAAAAAGGGCATAGCCATGACCGGTCTGTCAGATTTACTATAATGTATGCCAAAAAACTGGCATACATTATAGTGGAAACCTAAGTCAGCTCGTAGCTGGCCCAGTTTTCAGTTTGGTCCACGGAGGTGGTGTCAGATGTGATAAATGTATTAAGAGGCTAGTGCCTCTAAATACATTTGTCACAATGATGCCAACTCATTACATTGACTACTGTATGAAACACCCTCTAAGGCCTCGGTCACATGACCGTTTTTTGGTCCGATCTGCAGACGCGCTTGCGATCTGCAGATCTATAGACCAAATGCATCCCAATGGGATCGGTCACATGTCCGCTTTTTATGCGAATGTGCGATCAATAGGACACAACGATGTGCAGAACGCGCCTATCTGCGTTCTGCGCATCGCTGTGTTCTATATATGCGCTCAATGGGGCCGTCAGCAGCAGCGCCGACCCCATTGAGAACATATACTTAAAGATCGTTCTCCTCTGCCACAGCTCTTACAGCTGTGGCAGAGAAGAACGATGTTCGCCCATTGAATTCAATGGAGCCAGTAATACAGCCGGCTCCATTGAAAGCAATGGGCTGCCGGCGAGCGCGGGATGAATTTTCGGGAAGGGCTTAAAAATATAAGCCCTTCCCTGAAAAACATCCTAAAATGTGTAAAAAAAAAATGTATACTCACCTTTCCCCAGCAGCCGGAGTTCAGCCACATCTGGCCGGCAGTTCTCCTGAGCTGCTCTGTGTAGTATTCTGCAGGCGGGGATTTAAAATTCCCGCCTGCTGAATGGGCTGCCTCTTATTGGTCACAACCCTCACCAATCAGAGGCAGCTCTCACTCACCCATTCATGAATGGGTGAGTGAGTGCTGCCTCTGATTGGCTGAGCGCAGGGACCAATCAGAGGCAGCTCTCAGCTATTGAATGACAACTGAGAGCTGCCTCTGATTGGTCCCTGCGGTCAGCCAATCAGAGGCAGCACTCACTCACCCATTCATGAATTCATGAATGGGTGAGTGAGAGCTGCCTCTGATTGGTGAGGGCTGTGACCAATCAGAGGCCGCCCATTCAGCAGGCGGAGATTTTAAATCCCCGCCTGCTGAATACTACACAGAGCAGTTCAGGAGAACTGCCGACCGGATGCGGCTGAACTCCGTCTGCAGGGAAGAGGTGAGTATATATATATATATATATATTTTTTTTTTTAACACATTTTAGGATGTTTTTCAGGGAAGGGCTTATATTTTTAAGCCCTTCCCGAAAATTCATCCCGCGCTCGCCGGCAGTCCATTGCTTTCAATGGAGCCGGCTGTATTGCCGACTCCATTGAATTCAATGGGCGAATATCGTGCTCCTCTGCCACAGCTGTGGCACAGCTGTGGCAGAGGATAGCGGGCAGTGCGGGGCGGTTTCACTGAAAACGCTGCTAGGTGCAGCTTTTTCAGCGAATCGTCGGCCCCGATCACGCGATTTGCGGATGCGCGTCCATTATGCGATTCGCAAATCGCGGGAAAAAACGCCCGTGTGACCGAGGCCTCAGTGAGTATACCCCAAAGTGATCAACCCCTACAGACATTATTGCATACCCCTTGGGGGTACCACAGGATAAAAACCTATGCTTTTGACTACAAAACATAACATTACAGATGCAGCAAAATTTAAGCCAATGCTGATAACATGCCATAACACAAAAAGCCATTGAAAAGCTAAGAAAAAATTTGATGTCGGAGTTTAACACTTTAAGTGTCAAGTTAAACTTTTCTACATCTGTACGTCCACATGAAACAAGGATAACCCTAAATCCCAGATATGGACCTGTGCATAGGTTGCAAGAGAGAAGAAATTCTTCACCTAGGGCTATTCAATCTATGAAGCATATAATTTGTAAGGCCGTTGTTCTAAGCAGCAATTATTTACAGTCATGAAGTGATTTATCGTATTGGACTCTTTTATCACAGTAATCCATCCAAAACCCCTGAAAAGTAGTTTGTTATCAATCCTTTAGCCATATAGACAGCACTAATAACACAGACCGGCCGGCTAGGCTTTCATTCACCGTTTATATGTACTTTCGTATTACCTTGTCTGAGACTCTTATAGTAAATCCATGTTTTCTAGGCCAAATGGGACTCTAGTAAGGTGTCATCTTTGTAAATGAGGAAGAGACACAGTATTGGTCAGATGTGGTTATAATGATCACTGGCAAGATGCTAGAAGAGCCAATCAATAAATGAAGAGGTGTATGAATACCTAGTGTTCTGGAAAAGGGGAGACTTCCAAAAAAAGAAGTCTCATGGATTTCTGGAACAGTCTGATTTCCTTCTGGATTTTCTCGAGTTCACTGGTAGATCAAAAACAGCACCAACATTCATCAATGTTGACCACCAATGTTATTGTGACCACCTCTTGCAAAAGAAGGGCACAGTAATTGGCACTTTTTAGGGGGCTCAGTGGCCAGTAGCAATGAGCGAATTTTTGAAAAGATCGATTCAACTGGTTAATTGAACTTTTGCAAAAAGTTTGGTTTGGTCTGAATTAGTTCAAAATGAACTGGAAGTTTCAGAAAAACCCTAAAATGTGTGTATAACACCGTCTAAGTGCCATACAAGTCCTGCTTAACACTCTGAGAATGTTAAACAGGGCTTGCATGGCTCTTAAACAGTGTTATACACTAGTGTTCCGGACTAGTGTTGAGTAAACCAAACCAGTAGAACCCAATTTCGGGGAGAACTTTGCCAAAAGCTGCATTCCAGTTGATGCTGAACCAAACTTTTAGCAAGGTTCGACCCAAAACAGGGTTCTACTGGTTTGCTTTGCTCAACACTAGTGGCCATTGTGTTCAGGATGGAAGGTGTAGGAAGAGTGGGAAGCTACATAGGGCATTATTAAAAAAGGTTTTCCACTCCTAAACTGATGACCTAGGTCATCAATAGCTGATCGGAAGGGGTTTGCTGCCAAGGACCTCTGCTGTTTACTGTTGACCTGGAATAGTACTGCAGGTTAAGCTCCCATTCAAGTGAATACAGCTGCACTATTAGAGTAGTGGTATTATATAGACAGCCATTTATTTGATCAGCCAGCATGTAATACCCTGTTGTGGCCACTACAGTAGAAATGTCTAGTTGGCTGCTGCTGCAAAATCATGTTTGCTGGGGGTATTTGGAGCCATATGAGAGGAGTTATCTGTGATGAGATTAGCCCATTAAGTAGTTCTGCCGTTATATTTATAATACCATATAGAAATGAGGATAAACTCAGAGATGCATTGTATATAAAATACATAAAAAATAAAATTCGGATTTCTGACTGCAGACAGCAGCGGCGAGAACCCTATTCAACTTTTCTACAGCATCGACTTATCAGACAGATGCCATTGAGTTGCCATGGTATTTTCTATATACACTGCAGCCACCTGCATCTTTTGCCGCAGTTGCAGATAAGCTGAGCGGATATGAGAGGTTTTGTGAGCAGCTCTTATCATATTCTGAGGAAGAATAAACCCACTAATGAATGTTTAGGAACTATTGCCTGTCAGATGACAGAAACTGTACATGCCTAATTAGAACAAAGGAAAGAAAAATATAAAAAAAAGAGGAAAAAAAGGAAAAACTGAATGAAAGAAAGACAAAGCAAAAAAAGAAAGAAAGAAAGAAAAAAACAGATAGAAAGAGGAAAAAGATAAAGAAAAAGAAATAAAGAGAAAAAGATAGAAACAAATAAACAAAGAGAGAAAGAGAAAGAAACAGACAAAGAGAGAGAGAATGAGAAAGAAAGAAGGAAAAAAATTAAATAGAAAAAAAGAAAAAATGACAGAGAGAAAGGAAGAAAGAAAAAAGAAAAAAATAAAGAAAAAGAAAACAAAAGCAGAGATAAAAGTGAAGAAATACAGAGAAAGAGACAAAGCAAGAAATAGAAAAAAGAAAGAAAGAGAGAAAAAAATAAAGAGAAAGAAAAAGAAAAAAGGGAAAGAAAAAGACAAAAAACAAATAGAGAGAAAGAAACAAACAGAGAAAAACGGGAACAGAGAGAGAAAGAAAGAAAGGAAAGGAAGAATAAGAAAAATAAAAAGAAAGATAGAAAGAAAGAATGAGATAGAGAGAGAGCGGGTAGGAATTAGGGTGTAAACCTTTGTGTACCTATTGCCAACTGTTGCTGCACTCCTTGTGTCCTACCCGCTCTCTTTTTCGGTCATAGGCGGAACGGTGGATCAGTTTATGGGTTTATTTTCAGTTATTTTGCTGGATTTTGGGGTCACTTTTTGTGGTACGGGGTAAAAGTATGCCATGCTTATTTTAAATCAACAGCTTGTCAGTTTATGTTGTGGATTTCACCACCTCTAATGACCGGGTTGAAATCCACAACAGAATCCGTAGCAACGCTGATGCTATATCTGGCATGTATATAGTGCTTGCCTTAGGTTAGATGACACCCTGTACAGAATTTTATTTTGTGCCCCCATCCCCACGTCATAAGAAGGAAACCATACATTTTGCACAGATAAGCAGTCTGCCTGTATTCTGTTTATGCAGAAAGTAGCAAGACAGCAGCATTCCCACACCAGAACAGCTCATTGAATAAATACTGTACCAGAACTAACCTCAGTACATAAATACAGCACCGGAACCAAGCTCAGTACATAAATGCCAGGACCAAACTTATAAAAAATAGAGAATGAACCTATCTCATAACATAAATACAGCACCAGAACAAAGTTCATAACATAAATACAGTAGTAGAACTAAGCAAATTGTGCTGTGAGGGTGTCAATGGGCTGACATTAGAAGGGAAGACACAAAGCCAGGGGGTGGTACGCAGGAATAGGTCCTCGGAGGCCCAATATTTGGAGGCACTGTACTAAGGTTTTGACTTAAAAGGAGACAGTTGAAAATGCTATCTGTTATGGCACACCTGGTTTGGGGCTTCCTGGTGGTAAATCTGGGCCCCAGGAGTTAAGGTCCATTTAGACAGGACGAATGTCGGGCAAATGATGGCCAACACTCGTCCCTGTACGTCTTCACTCCCATGCTATTGCACGGGAGCTAGTATCACTGGCTCACTCACAGGGCATTCAACTGGGGGGTGGGGAGGCTGCAGGAGATTTCTTTCCTCACACTCCCCCGCCCCTCTCCATTGACAAAGCACAGTGGCCATTTAGTACTGAACGGCCGCTATTTACACTCAGCGATCAGCTCATCGCTCATCGTTTATGCAGCAAAAACGATGGACAATGAGCAGATCGCTGCTCGTTCAGTGTAAATAGCGGCCGTTCAGTACTGAACAGCCGCTATGTTAAGTCAATGGAGAAGGGCGGGGGAAAGCGAGGAGGGAAATCTCCTCCAGCCTCCCCGCTGTGAGCCAGTGATACTAGCTCCTGTGCAGCAGCACGAGAGTAAGTATGTACGGGGACAAGTGTCGGGCCTTTAGAAATTAGTGCACTACTATATGTTAAAATGGTTGTCCTTGTGCCAGGTGGTAGCAGCTAAAGGTAATGATGTTGTAGTGCACTTAGAATCCAGTGTTTTGATATTAAGAGATGTTGCAGTTGTTCCAAGCATTCTCTTGCTGTGGGATTCTAGGTTTTCATGTACAACCAGTAATGGTTGTGTTGATATTATTAAGTGTCCTGAGAATTTTTTTTGTAAGATGTTGATAAGGTTGTTGAAAATGTTCTAGAAAATGTTGGTAATAAATGGCTGCTGTGAACTTGTTAAGAAAAATGTTAGTTTTTAGTGAGTTGGTTGGTAAAAAGGGTTTTAAGAGGGTGTTTTTGTGTCTATCAAGTGGAATGTCTTGATCCCTCCACCACCCTAAACAGCTGTCTGTGTATGGATTCTGGCTTGGCTTTCAATTCCCAGTCATTGTTACAAGGTTTGTATAAAGAGTCTGACATTGACTTGCAGGAATGCTGCCTTCTAATAGGTGGCACTGTAGTGGTATTCTTCCATCACCCTTATTTGCATATTACCCAGAGGAGCATAAATGGCCTTATTAGTCTCCTCACCTTTTAGGTGTTCTCTCTAAGGAGAATAGATAGCGTTCCTGACCTTAATCCCTCTAGCCATGGCACAATTTCCATTTATAGGGAAGACCATGGTAAAAGACATAATGATCCCAGGAATATTTAACTTGCTGATAAGTGATTTGTTTCTTAACCAACAGTCATTCTAGTTTTCTCTTGCATGGAAACGGTTAATCCGAGGGTTGATATTCGTCCTATGATGTTCGGTAATATGGCCGGGGTGGGGGGTGGCAGTGCATGTCTAGACCTGATGGAATTCCTGATACACGGGTCCCCTGTAGAGAGTTTTGCTCTGATGTACAAAGGGTTTGGGTCAGATCTCTAACTCCTGCAGAGTGAACAGCTTCTGGCCTTGGGCATTAGATGTGGAATTCCGGGATTCTGACAAGGAACAATCTGTATATGGTTTACAGTCCCTGAAAACCCCATTCAGAAGGCGATAGTATCTGACCGGCTATCATTACACTATCATATCATCTCTTTACATGTTCAACCTTTCACCAACAAAGGATGTTTTGCACAGTAGCAGGGAGCAGAACAAGGGCTTGGACTGATGCTACTTGAGATGATGACTTCAAGGTCAGATTAAGAGGAAAGTTATGCCCGGCCATGAACTAAGGTGACATTGGTTAGGGTTGGTCTTGGTGATGGAAAGACAGCCATATGCTTATATGTACTCTGTGAATCTGCTAGGAATGTTACCTTCTCAAGTCCTCCCTGATACCTATCAATGACCCATGCCTGTCACTCCATAGGTTCAGCCATCTATTTATCTACCTAAGGACATAGCTAGGTATAAGTGGAGATACGGTCAAGAACTCTGAGATGTGAGAGAATTAAACATTGTCCTCCCTCCCTTACATAAAAGGCTGTATGTCCCTTTAAGAAGCTGTTCTGTATGTTCACAAAGGGCGGATGTACTGTGGATTTCCTGGGTGAAAAATCTGCAGCATTTAATAATTCGCATCTACATGCCGCAGAAAAAAATCTGCCCAAAATCAGTAGGGAAAACGCGTATACAGTAAAAAATTTGAAATCAACAATCAGCTTGCGGATTATCATTGTGGAATTCACCTAATGAGCAGAATCCACAGCAATGCTCATGCTGTAACTGTAACATATACAGTGCTGGCCTTGGGTTAGATGGCACCCTGTGCGCAATTGTTTTTGCGTTCTCTTGTCATAAGAAAAAAACTATATATTTTGCACTGATAGGCAGTCTGCCTGTATTCTGTTTGTGCAGAAAGGCACAAGAAAGCAGCATACCCACACCAGAACAATCCAGTGAATAAATACCATACCAGAACCAAGCTTATAACATAAATACAGCACCTGAAACAAGTTCAGTACATAAATAAAGCACAAGAACCAAACACATAACTAGAGTTGAGTGAACGTACTCCTCCGAGCTTGATGCTTGTTCAAGTATTAGCATACTCGATGGTGCTCGCTACTTAAGCGAGCATCACGCCGTGTTCGACCCTGCCCCAGTTTTTGCCCCTCACCGCTGTGACGTGTCAGTTTTGGCCCCTCCCCGCTGCGCACGTCAGCGGCAAAGAGAGAGAGAGGCTGCCTGCAGATGGGCGGAAATTCCGCGGCGGGATTTCTGCCACTAGAAGCCTGCATAGGATTGCGTTAACAAACGCAATCCTATGCAGACGGCCACGGTTTGGCCGCGCGAAATCTCACGCGGCAAACAAACCGCGGCATGTTCTATTTCTGTGCGGGGCTCGCAGAGCCTTGCATGGAAACGTCACTGCCCGGCCACTGGCTCCGGTCTGCGCATTATTTAAAAAATAAATTCTGTCCCGCAACAGGGGGGGAGGGTGGCATATTGCCTGCAGTTGTTCTTCTCTGCAGTCCCTCCAACCCACCGGTTCCCACTTCCATTTTTGACAGTTCAAGATGGCTGTTTCAATTTTCAAACTCCCTAATGCACACTGTGCACTGCTCTCTGTTCTGGTCAGCACTGATCACGTGAGCAGTCCAATCAAAGTGCAGGTATAGTGCATTGGGAGTCTGGGGGGCATAAGTAATCAGCAGAATAGAGGCAGCGATCTTTAATGACTGAAAAGGGATCTGGAACCGACTGATCGGAGGACTGGCAGAGAAGAACAACTGCAGATAATATACCCCCACACTCTCCAGCCCTGGGACGAAATTGTGTCCCAAAATTGGAGGGTTGATTTAGGTTCTACAACGTTCAGGTGTTTTAGTATCATCAAAAGTGTTATGGCAACATTAAGATTATTGTGCCTCTTCTTGTGTCTGAAACCATGAAGCATTTGTTCCTAAAA